>NC_088357.1:37335000-37669166 GCF_036884655.1 Musa acuminata AAA Group
ACAACCAATCTAGCTTTGTACTTTGGTTGAGAACAATATTCTTGAGTCTTCAACCTAAAAACCCACTTGTTCTTCAAGGCCTTCATTCCATTTGGTAGCAGCACCAAATCATAAGTGTGGTTCTTCTGAAGAGCATCCATCTCTTCCTGCATAGCAATTAACCACTTCTCTTTCTGCTCACTCTCAATTGCTTCCTAGTAACTCTCTAGTTCACCTGCATCAGTAAGCATCACATACTCATCTGTAGAGTATCTTCTGGAAGGTTGACGTTGTCTAGAAGATCTTCTCAACTGAGGTTCTGCGGGAACTTGCTCTCCTATTTCTTCTTGCTCAACATGTCCTGCAGGTAAATCAACATCAGGCTCTACACTATTTTCCTGCACATCTCCCCCATCACCCTGATATACTAGAGGAATAACTGGGTCACAATCTGCTAATCCTTTTGCATAAGTCTTGGCTAGTGCCTTCTTCTTCAAATCCTCAAAGGTTTGATCCTCAAAGAAGACCACATCTCTGCTCCTGAATACCTTCTGCTTTTCTGGATCCCAAAGCCTATAACCAAACTGATCATGTGAGTAACCAAGAAAAATACATTCTTTAGACTTACCATCCAGCTTGGACCTCTCATTATCTGGAACATGTGCAAATGCACGACAACCAAACACTCTCAAATGCCTGTAGGAAACATCTTTCCCTGACCATACATGCTCTGCAACATCACCATCTAGGGCTGTACATGGTGATAAGTTGATCACATCAACTGCAGTCCTCAAAGCCTCATCCCAAAACCTTTTGGGTAGCTTGGCCTGTGAAAGCATATATCTGATCTTTTCCATGATGGTGCGGTTCATCCTCTCTGCAATTGCATTATGCTGAGGTGTACCAGGAACTGTCATCTCATGTTGGATCCCATGTGACTTGCAATAGTCATTAAACAATCCCGTATACTCACCACCATTATCTGATCTTATGCATTTCAATTTCCTTTCTGTCTCCCTTTCAACCCTGGCATGAAACTCTTTGAAGACATTAATAACCTGATCTTTGGTCTTCAAAGCATAAGCCCAAACTTTCCTGGAAAAATCATCTATAAAAGTGACAAAATAAAGTGCACTACTTATACCAAGAACATCAACAGATCCACCAGGAGTTTTTGTCCTCAAAGGACCATATACATTTGTATAAACACGGTCTAAGGCATGCATTTTTCTAGACAAAGCAGTACTAGCAAATGAAACTCTATGTTGATTACCAGCCAAACAATCAATACAAGGGTTCAGATGTATACCTCTAAGATCTGGTAATACCTCTCTCTTGGAAAGAGCTTGCAGCCCCTTCTCGCTCATGTGTCCCAATCGCCTATGCCACAACTCCATACTGAAATCTTTCTCTGTAGTATTTAACTGCTCACCATAAGCTTTAGCCTGCAACCTGTACAAAGTATGACATTTCTTTCCACTAGCTATAACAAGAGAACCCTTACTGAGCTTCCATTGCCCTTTGTGAAATCTGCTTTCATACTCTTCATCATCTAGTTTTCCAACTGAAATTAAATTCAACCTCAAGTCAACCACATGCCTCATATCCTTAAGTACCAACTTGCAGCTAAGGTTGGTCTTTAAATAGATATCACCCATGCCAATGATGTCTGTTGTGCCATAGTTGCCCATCTTGACAACACCAAAGTTTCCAGACCTGTATGTAGCAAAAAACTCCCTCCGTAGTGTAGCATAATAAGAAGCACCTGTGTCAATCACCCACTCAAGATCCTGACACACACAAGAAAAAATATCATCAGAAGGAGACAAAATCAAATAATCACCACCCTGCACTGTAGTTGTAGTATTATCCTTTGACTCTGTAGACTCCACTTCTTTTCCCTTTTTCTTGTTCTTCTTAGGTTGCTTACATTGGTTCTTATAATGTCCTTTCTCACCATAGTTATAGCAAACAATATCTTTTCTTGATCTTGACTTGCTCCTACCCATACATGAACTGCTTCTAGACTTTGACCTTCCTCTGTTCTCTGAGATAAGTGCCTGTGAATCATTCTGAGATGTTGCCGAACTCTTTCTTCTCAACTCCTCATTCAACAAACTGCTTGTTACTTGACTCATAGTGACAATACCATCTGGCGCAGAATTACTAAGGGAAACCACCAGTGTCTCCCAACTTTCTGGTAATGAACTGAGAAGTAACAATGCCTGCAACCATCATCAAGAGACATTCTCATAGAGGATAACTGGTTAGTAATACTCTGCATTTCATTCAAATGCTCAGCAATAGAAGCACCCTCTCTATATTTTAGGTTCACAAGTTTTCTGATCAAAAAAGCTTTGTTGCCAACTGTTTTTCTTTCATAGAGACTTTCCAATTTTTTCCAAAGAGAATATGCAGAAATTTCAGTAGAAACATGGTGAAAGACAATATCATCAAGCCACTGTCTAATAAACCCAATTGTTTTTTGATCTAACCTCTTCCACTCATCATCTGTCATAGTTGTAGGTTTTGCACTATCCCCTTGCAAAGGTCCATACAAATCTTTGCAATACAAGAGATCTTCCATTCTTGGTTTCCATATCATCCAATTGTTTCCATTCAAACTAATCATGCGAGAAATATTACTGGCCTCCATGTTCAAAAACAAAAAATTAAATCACCAAAACCCCGCTCTGATACCAGTTGATGGGGATATAAAGAGGAATAACATTTGTATATGAACAAATACTAGAAGACCATAATACGCAGCGGAATAAAATGGAAACACAATCAAACAGAACACCAAGATATACGTGGAAAACCCCTTCAATGTGAAGGGTAAAAACCACGGGGCAAACTAGAGATAATCCACTATGAGAATAATGAATATACAAATCTCAATCTCTTGCCCAAAACCCTAGCAACAACCACAAGAGAATAACTGGGATACAAGGATCACATCACTGCCCACAATATCTAAAACCTCCCAAGTAATCACAGCAAGAGCCTACTGTAGATTTGATCTAACCTGAGATGAGAACACTGCTAACAGTCTATCTGCGTTGTCTTTGTCTTCTTCCCTTTCTTTCTCTTCCTTTTCTGCCTTGTTCTCCTTCTTCTCTTTGGAATCTCGTGGCCCCCAAAGATCTGCCTCGTTGCTACCTTTTTATAGCTTTAATCTGCATCTAAAACGCAGCCACCACACCCCCCCTAATCTTAATTAGGGTTAGGTTAAGAGGGGGTGTGGGCTGTGGGCTGATAAAGCCCACATGGGCTGAATATGGGCCATCAGCCCAACACAAACTATAACCACCGATAATTTTTTTCTTAACATAATTTAATTACTAAAAATGATGTATTACTTTATTATTAAATTCTATATTTGTGTACTCTAGCTAAGGAAATGATTAAATTTAGTTTCCTTAATCATGTGGATAAGTTAGAAATTCTACTAATTAATTAAATTATTAATTAATTTATTTCCTAATGAGTGATTTAATTTTTAGGAAGTAAATAGTTTACATTCTAATTTTATGTGTGAACTATCAGAAATAAATATTATATTTCTCACTTTGTGAGTGAAAGAAAAATAAAAATAAATTAAAAAAAATTAAATTATTACTTATCTTTATGAGGAGATCTCATCTTCTCATATACAAAAGGGACTACTTCTCTCTCATTCCTCACCAAGCCTAACAATGGGAGGATTGAAAAAAGAACTTCCCGAGGAGATAATATAGAGGAAAGGATAACCGAAGGAAGGTATGATCATTTTTTTTTAACATGCTTTGATTTATATTTTAAAATTTTGATGTTGAGATTGTTAAAATTTTATGATGTATAATGATGTTTTAATTTTAAAATTTCATGATTTGTAAATAATAATAATTATTTTATGATGTTAAAATGATTATTTGATTTATATTGATATCTTAAGCTTAAGTGAATTTTAATATTGATTTAATTATTAAAATTCTTATTTTTGGATTAGCATAATAGTTCTAATTTATTTAATTAGACATATCTATGTTTTAACGATTATGTGTGAATTTCTATAATGAAATTAGTTTTAAATTTAAGATCATGAATTTAATGTTTTAATTAATAGCTTTGAGTCATTCTTTAATAATTTTAAATATTAAAATCTAATTTGATAAAAGGAGTCTAATTGGGGTATGACTTGAGCTAAGTTAATCTATCAAACTAGATTGAATAAGCCCATGTAGTCATGTACAACCTAACCCATGAGGCCAAGTACAACCTGCCTCATGTGACTAGGCATGACCCAACTTATGTGGCCAAGTAGGAGCCAACCCATTATTGAATCTCATATTTTGATGATGAAATCAATTGGTAAATTATTTGATCTAATTCTTGTGTTGAGATAAGTATGTAGGATTAACCACGATAGCAGTAAGTCATAAAGCCGATGATGGGCTGGAGTCAAAGACTCGGACGATATACCTGGAGCTCGTTGAGAGTTCATCATGAGATCATCAGAAGCATGTTGAAGGACTCGCCAAAAGCTCATCGGGATCGCCAGAAGCACACCGGAAGATTAGCCGAGAGTTGGTTGGGAGTTCGCCGGAAGACTCACAAAAAGTTCGCCGGAGGATCACCGAGTGAAAAATCGACGTACTGGACCATGCTTGCCTTAATCGTAGTTAGAATGATAATTACAATTGATTTGGGAGGTAATCCCATCAACTCTATTAGGGGCCAACTAGGCTCGGAGTTGGGTTGGTTTGGGCCGGATTCAAGGCCCAACCAGGATGCTGAATTCCTGGCCAACGGTGGCACTACTTGGAAAGCAGTACCTTAGGTGGTCTGAGCGATGGTACCACTGGCAATTAATGCTGCCAATGGTGGTACTGCCCCTCCTAGGCGGTGGCACCTCTAGAGCTCGATCTCCGAGCTCTATCAAGCAATGGTACCGCCCAGACTGAGCAGTAGTATTGCCTAGTGTCAGGTGTCAAGCGATGGTATCACCTAATAATGGTGGTGGTACCGCCAGTACCCTGAAAATCCGAGATGAGATTCTTTTTGGCTCCATTTTTGAAAACCATTAGGGTCTATAAATACCCCACCCATTTTTGCATGTAAGGGCATGAAAGCTATTGGCATAATCTTGAGTTCTTGAGTCTAAAAGTGTTGTAAAAGAAAAGAGTTCTCCTCCTTCATCTCTTAGCCTTGTAACCATCCAAGAAAGAGGAGTGAGACTTGTAAGGGTTATCTCCTAAATCTGATAAAAAGAGAAAGAGCTGTAAAAGGTGGTTGGCCTTCGCCTATTGAAGGAGGGCCTTTAGTGGACACCGGAGACCTTATTGGAGAAGGAATCCGAAAATGAATGTAGGTCACATTGACCGAACAACTCTAAATTATGGTTTGCTTTTCATTTGTGTAATTTATATTAATACAAATCTCCTTAATCCTCTCTTGCACTTTTACGAAAGCTTTCAAGTTCATGATCCCTCCGAAACAGATTGAATCGAAATCATTTTTGTCGAAATCAATTTTAATCAAAACAAATATTTTTCTGAAATTAAAAAAGTTTTCCACTACACTAATTCACCCCCCCTCTTAGTGCCGCTCTTGATCCAAACAAGTGATATCAAAGCAAGATTTACTCTCATTTGGTTTTAAACCCAAGAGAGATGACATTTGCCAGTAACCTAGAGGGTCATTCAATTGCACGTCCACCCATGTTCAATGTGACGGATTACACATATTGGAAGACTTAGAATGAGGATCTTCCTAATTTCAATAGATTTTGAATTATAGAATATTATAGAAAATGACTTTCAAAAGTCTTCTCTTCCAATGAATGATTGGAATGAGTTAGAGAAGAAGACTTTTGCTTTAAACGCAAAGGCTATGAATGCCTTGTTTTGTGCCTTAGACAAAAACGAGTTTAATCATGTATCTATTTGTGAACTCCTTTTGATATTAGGTACATACTCGAAGCGACTCATAAGGCACTAGTAGAGTGAAGGAGTCAAAAATTAATCTTTTAGTGCATACTTATGAGTTGTTTCGAATGAAACCAAGTGAGTGTTAGGATCGGAGCGGCACTAAGAGGGGGGGGGGGTGAATTAGTACAGCGGTGAAGTGCGATAAACTTTTCACGATTTAAACACTTTTCGGAAACTTCGTACGATAAAAGCAATGTTTTCGTTTAAATCCGTTTCGATTGTGTTTTAACTTGAAGAGATAAGTAAGATAGAGACAAAGCAGTATAGCATTAAAGTGCAAATGGTTTGCAGTAATATAAATGACAATAAGTAAATGCAAACCAAAGATTACACCGATTTTACAGTGGTTCGATCAAATGACCTACATCCACTTTCGAGGCCCCTCTTCGATGAGGCTCCCACCTTCCACTAGCAAATCTCTTGAAAGGGAAGGGTAAATACCCCTCTTACAACTTTTACAAGCGGTTCACTCTCTTACATATTTTCAGCAAGAAAGAAGGAGGTGAACACTAGCAAATTGAAAATAAGACTATCTAAGACTTTTCTAAGGCCTTTCTCTCAAACACTTGCTGCTCAAAAAGTTGTTATCTCAGCTGAGATTTGAAGGGTATTTATAAGCCTCAAGAGGATTCAAATTTGGGCTCCAAATTTGAATTCTCGTTGGGTTCCCGATGTTGGCGGTGCCACCGCCTGTCAGTGTCAGACGCTGACAGTGCTGGGCGGTGCCACCGCCTGGCTCTCGGGTGCTGGGCGGTGCAATCACCCAATCTGGCTGTGCCACCGCCAGACCCTTCGGTTCACTTGTTGGGCTTCAAATTTAGCCCAAACCAAGTCTAATTTTGGGCCCAGTTTGCCCCTAACTAGGATATAGGATTTATCTTAATCCCAATCCTAATTACAAGCAAACTACATAACAAAACACATCCTAAGCAAGTTTTCAACCGCGAACGTCGAGTCTTGTTCCGGCGAGCTTTCCGACGAACTTCTTCCGACGGGCTCTCAGCAAGCTCCCGAACTTGTGATGACTTTAATGAGTAGCCGAGCCTTCTCGGTGATCTCCATGAACCTCTGACGATCTCTTCGGTGAACTTCCAAAAATTCCGACAGGTTCCCGATTTCTTCTCGGTTGGTTCCGGCAGCATCTCCGACGATTCTTCGGACTCTTAAACGTCCATCGTACTTGACTCCGGTATCCTTGCTTTGTGTTTTCTGATTATCGTAGTTAATCCTACACACTTAACTCAATAATATGGATTAGATCAATTAACCCATCAATTGATTTTATCATCAAAATCCGAGATTCAACAATCTCCCCCTTTTTGATGATGACAATCAATTGATGGCGGAGTTAAACATAACTCCCCCAATCTATATGCCATATTATGAGAAGATAAAAACACTTGAATTCCATCCCATTGAATTCAAGCATAAACCGATAAGTTCTAACCGTAGAACTTATCGTTATTCTCATTAAGCATAATGTAAATGCAAAACTTCGATGAAAATCCTTTTCAAGTCGAATGATAAGAGACAATTTTTACTACGATAGGAGATAAAGATTTTCAACATGAATTTCATGATATATATGTTAGACATGCTTTCAATATGATCAATCGATCTTGCGATATTCTCAAAGATTTTGCAAGGCATATTCTCAAGGATTTTGAAAAGCTTTTACAATTCATATAAGTCATGCTATTAAAATGATACAAGTCATCACTTTTCTCCCCCTTTGTCATCAACAAAAAGGGAATGAGACTTAAAGCGCAAAGATTTTATCATTTAAAATTAAGTATGCTAAAATATTTACGCAGAGTTCATCTTAAAGGAAAATTCAGCATTCATTCATATTATCGAATCTCTTCTTTCTATAAATAAAAGAAATTATAGATGTACAAGGAAGAGATTGGGATAAGAAAAAAATTTCAAGTAGTAACTTCAATAAGTCAAGATCATAATTCGAATACAAACTCATTCAAATTCAAATTGTCAACTTGAAACTCATAATCAAAAAATCAATTTTGAGATTCACAAAATGTCATAAAATCATTAATCTTGAGCAGATTGGAGCGGTGTTTGACTCAAGGTAGGATAAGATAATTTAACATGTCATTTAGAATTGAAGGAGAAGGATTAGATTCACCGAGGAACGGAGAGAAGATGAAAAACTTTACGGAAAATCCATTCAAACAAGTTTATTGTTTAGGGACAATTTAACATACATAATTCCCTTCTAATGAATTCAAATTGGTCTTCATTCAAAGCTTTTGTAAATATATCTGCTAATTGATGCTTTGTGTCAATGAATTCTAGAACAACATCATTGTTAAGGACATGATCGCGTATGAAATGATGCCTAACGTCGATGTGCTTAATTCTAGAGTGCTGAATTGGATTTTTAGTAAGACATATGGCACTAGTATTATCACATTTTATGGGAATATTTTTAAAGTGAATTCCATAGTCTTCTAATGTATTTTTCATCCAAACAACTTGTGCACAGTGCACTTGCAGCAATGTATTCGGCTTCCGCCGTAGATAGTGCAACTAAATTTTGTTTCTTGGAAGTCCAAGAAACAAGTGCATGTCCTAAAAATTGGCATGTTCCAGATGTAGTTTTTCTATCTATCCTATATCCGCCAAAATCGACATCTGCATAAGCTATAAAATCAAAATTTTCAGATTTTGGATACTACAATCCTAAATTTGGAGTTCCTTTAAAATACCTAAATATTCTTTTAACACTATAGTCGAAGTACTCATAGGGGTGTTTATTACTTTTGAATTATCCATGTTAAATCATTTTAATAATTCTAATGTATATTTAGATTGGTTAAGAAATATACCATCACTAAGTTGTTTGATTTGTAATCCTAAAAAGAAAGTTAATTCATCTATTAAACTCATTTCAAATTCATGACTCATACATTTGGCAAATGATTCACATAGTGATTCATCCGAAGAGCCAAAAATAATATCGTCAACATAAATTTGCACAATAAGAAAATTATTTTCAAAATATTTAATAAAAAATGTAGTATCAACCTTGCCTTTGGAAAAATTATTTAAAATAAGAAAGGAACTAAGCCTTTCATACCAAGCTCTAGGGGCTTGTTTCAAGCCATAGAGAGCCTTAGTCAATTTGAATACATGATTAGGAAGAAGAGAATTTTCAAATCTGGGAGGTTGTTCGACATATACTTCTTCGAAAATAAAACCATTCAAGAAAGTACTTTTGACATCCATTTGAAACAGTTTAAAATTATTACTACTAGCATAGGCAAGGAGCATCCTTATGGCTTCTAATCGAGCCACGGGAGCGAAGGTTTCTTTGTAATCGATACCTTCTTCTTGGTTGAAACCTTTGGCTACTAATCTAGCCTTGTTTCTAACCACGATACCATTTTCGTCTTGCTTGTTTCTAAAGACCCATTTAGTACCAATGACTAAATGGTCACTAGGTCTAGGAACAAGCTTCCATACCTTATTCTTCTCAAATTGATTCAATTCCTCTTGCATTGCAATAACCCAAAAATCATCTTTTATGGCCTCGTCAATGCATTTAGGTTCGATTTGAGAAAGGAAGGCGGCGTTAGCATAAAAATTCTTGAAAGAGGAATGAGTTTAAACCCCTTTTGATGTATCCCCTATAATTAGCTCCTTTGGATGAGCATCTATATACTTCCATTCCTTAGGTAAGGAAATTTCAGAAGAAGGTGCATCCAAGTTGCTATTTTGAGGAGGGGGTTCATTTAAATTCAAATTATCAAAGCCAAGATCATCATCAAAATCATTTTTCTTCAAATTTGAAATTTCATTAAAGACTACATGAATAGACTCTTCTATTACTAAGGTTCTTTTGTTAAAAACCCGAAAAGCCTTAGAAACGGAAGAGTAACCAAGAAAGATGCCTTCATTGGATTTAGCATCAAATTTTCCTAAGGCATCCTTTTCATTTAAAATAAAGCATTTACAATCGAAAACTTTAAAATAGGAAATATTTGGTTTTTTGTTATTCCATAATTCATAGGGATTTTTTGATAAGGATGTTCTTATTAGGACTCTATTCATGATGTAGCAAGCCGTATTTACGGCTTCGGCCCAAAAATACTTAGGTAAACTATGTTCATTTAACATAGTTCTTGCCATTTCTTGTAGGTTTCTATTTTTTCTTTCAACTACTCTATTTTGTTGGGGATTCCTTGGAGTGGAGAAGTTGTGATTGTATCCATTGACTTCACAAAAATTTTGAAAGTCACGGTTTTGAAATTCGCCACCGTGATCACTCCGAATTGATGAAATCATGAAACCTTTTTCGTTTTGAGTGAGTTTACAAAATTTAGAGAAGCACTTGAAGCAATCACTTTTGTGGACTAAAAAATAGGTCCAAGTGTACCTAGTATAGTCATCAACAATTACAAATGCATATTTGCTTCCTCCTAGACTTGTTGTGTCAATTGGTCCGAATAAGTCCAAATGGATCAATTGTAGTGGTCTAGTGGTTCTAATTTGATTTTTTGGTTTGAAACTAATTTTTATTTGTTTACCTAGTTGACATGCATCACATACTTTGTCCTTAGTAAACTTCATATTTGGAATCCCTCGTACTAATTCTCTAGATGAGATCTTAGATATTAGTTTCATGCTTGCATGGCCTAATCTCCTATGCCAAAGCCAAACATCATCATTTAGAGCGGAGAAGCACATTTCATTACTTAGTTCATCAAGGTTGATGGTGTAGACATTATTTTGTTTTAATGCAATCATAGTCAAGTTATTATTTGGTTTTTCGATAATACACATATTTGATTCGAATCTAACGATATAACCTTTATCGCATAGTTGACTAGTACTCAAGAGATTGTGTTTCAATCCATCAACTAGTAAAACATCATCAATGGAAAAACTAAATTTGTTACCAATAGTTCCCTTGCCAATGATTTTGCCTTTGTTGTTGTCTCCGAAGGTGACGTACCCTTCTTCTTTGCTAGTGAGCATAGAGAAATGAGATGGATCTCCAATCATATGTCTTGAGCATCCACTATCGAGATACCATCTCTTGCTCCTAGCTTGTGGGTTTATCTACAAAAGAGGATGACTTTTAGGTACCCATTTGATTTTGGGTACCTCAAAGATTGATGCACTAACTTTGTTATTTATTATTGAATCTTTTATAGTTCCTTTAGGAACCCATATTAATTTTTGTGAACTAATTTTTCTAAATGGACATTTGTAGGCGATATGTCCGGATTTGCAACAGAAGTTGCATTTCATATAAGAGGAAACATGTAATGTAGGTCCTTTTATGAAAGTGGTAGGATTTTGATGTAATCCTTTTACAAATCCAATTCCATTTCTATTTGCAACGTGACCCTTGTGTGCAAGGATCATATCTAACCCTTTGCTACCAACCTTAAACTTGTTTAAGGTTTCTTTAAGAAGCAAATTTTTATTTTTTATTGTTTCTAAATGCTCACACTTAGAGCATGGAGGAGTTTGAAGACTATCAAACTTATCTTGTAGCAAAGCATGCTCTTTCTTTAAGATACTTAACTTCTTGCTAACAGTTCTACATTCATCAAATAATTCATGAAAAACAATATAGAGTTCTTCAAAAGATAAATCTTCATTAAATAAATCACATACCTCCTCTCCTAAAGCCATTAGCGCGTAATGAGCAATTTGCTCGGTGTTGGACTCCTCTTCTTCGGACGCGCTTGAATCATCCCATATTGCCTTGAGCGCCTTCTTCTTTGATGTTCTCTTTTTGACTTGAGGGCAATCGTTCTTGTAGTGTTCCGGTTTTTTGCATTCATAGCAAATCACTTGGTCCTTCTTGTGTTCGAACTTATTTTTTGTATTATTTTTAAATTTGTTCTTTCTTAAATATTTTTTAAATTTTTGAGTCAAAAGTGCAATGTCATTGTCACTATCCTCATCACTTGATGTTCCTTTCAAGTGGTCTTCTTGTGACATGAGTGCCATATCCTTCCTGTTCTTTGGAAGGGGGTTCTTAAGCTCATCATGAGCTTGACATGTCATTACATAGGTCATTAGAGACCCAATAAGTTCTTCAAGAGGGAATGTTTTAAGGTCTTTGGCTTCTTAAATTGCCGTAACTTTTGGATCCCAACTTTTAGGGAGGGTTCTTAAGATTTTAGTTACTAGTTCAAAGTTAGTAAAATCTTTACCAAGAGCTTTGAGTCCATTGATGACATCCGTGAACCAGGTGTACATGTCTACGATGGACTCACTTGGTTTCATTCGGAAAAGTTCGTAAGAGTGCACAAGGATGTTGATTTTGGACTCTTTCACTCGACTAGTGCCTTCATGAGTGACCTCAAGAGTTCTCCAAATATCAAAAGCCGAATCACAAATTGAAACACGATTAAACTCATTTTTATCTAGTGCACAAAACAAGGCATTCATAGCCTTTGCGTTTAAAGCAAAAACCTTCTTCTCCGATTCATTCCATTCGCTCATCGGAAGAGAAGATTTTTGAAATCCGTTTTCGACAATAGTCCAAAGCTCAAAATCCATGGAAATGAGGAAGATCCTCATATGGGTCTTCCAATACGTGTAATCCGACTCATTAAACATAGGTGGACATGTGATAGAGTGTCCCTCATGCATGCCGGAGTAAGCCATCTCTCTTGGGTATTAAACCAAATATGAGAGTGAGCCTTGCTCTGATACCAATTGTTAGGATCGGAGCAGCACTAAGAGGGGGGGGGGGGGTGAATTAGTGTAGTGGTGAAGTGCGATAAACTTTTCACGATTTAAACACTTTTCAAAAACTTTGTACGATAAAAGCAATGTTTTCGTTTAAAACCGTTTCGATTGCGTTTTAACTTGAAGAGATAAGTAAGATAGAGACAAAGCAGTATAGCATTAAAGTGCAAATGGTTTGCAGTAATATAAATGACAATAAGTAAATGCAAACCAGAGATTACGCCGATTTTATAGTGGTTCGGTCAAATGACTTACATCCACTTGCGAGGCCCCTCTTCGATGAGGCTCCTACCTTCCACTAGCAAATCTCTTGAAAGGGAAGGGTAAATACCCCTCTTACAACTTTTACAAGTGGTTCACTCTCTTATAGATTTTTAGCAAGAAAGAAGGAGGTGAACACTAGCAAATTGAAAACAAGACTATCTAAGACTTTTCTAAGGCCTTTCTCTCAAACACTTGCTGCTCAAAAAGTTGTTATCTCAGCTGAGATTTGAGGGGTATTTATAGGCCTCAAGAGGATTCAAATTTGGGCTCCAAATTTAAATTCTCGTTGGGTTTCCGATGCTGGTGGTGCCACCGCTTGGCTCTCGGGTGTTGGGTGGTGCCACCGCCCAGCTCTCGGGTGCTGGGCGGTGCAACCGCCCAGTCTGGCTGTGCCACCGCCAGACCCTTCGGTTCAATTGTTGGGCTTCAAATTTAGCCCAAACCAAGTCTAATTTTGGGCCCAGTTGGCCCCTAACCAGGATATAGGATTTATCTTAATCCTAATCCTAATTACAAGCAAACTACATAACAAAACACATCCTAAGCAAGTTTTCAACCGCGAACGTCGAGTCTTATTCCGGTGAGCTTTCCGATGAACTTCTTCTGACGGGCTCTCAGCAAGCTCCCAAACTTGTGATGACTTTAATGAGTAGCCGAGCCTTCTCGGTGATCTCCGTGAACCTCCGATGATCTCTTCGGCGAACTTCCGAAAATTCTGACAAGTTCCCGATTTCTTCTCGGTTGGTTCCGGCAGCATCTCCAACGATTCTTCGGACTCTTAAACGTCCATCGTACTTGACTCCGGTATCCTTGCTTTATGTTTTCTGGTTATCGTAGTTAATCCTGCACACTTAACTCAATAATATGGATTAGATCAATTAACCCATCAATTGATTTTATCATCAAAATCTGAGATTCAACACTGAGACCATTGGAGACATATACACCAGATTTACAAATGTCGTCAATGGTCTGAAAGGACTTGATAAAGGTTTATTGGATTTTGAAATTGTTAATAAAATTTTAAGATCTCTTACAAAGAGTTGGGACCCTAAAGTCACGGCCATTCAAGATGCCAAAGACCTAAATAATTTTGCTCTTGAAGAAATAATTAGGTCATTAATGGCCTATGAGATGACTTGTAAAGCTCATGAAGAGCTTGAGGACACCCTTCCAAAGAACAGGAAGGATATGACACTAAAAATCCAAGATGACCACTTGAAAGAAAACTCAAGTGATGAGGACCTTGATGAAGACTTGGCACTCTTAACAAGGAAATTTAAAAAATTCATAAAAAGAAATAAATTTAAAAATGACACTAAAAATAAATTTGAACCCAAGAAAGATTAAGTAATATACTACGAATGCAAGAAGCCGGGAAATTATAAGAGTGAATGTCCCCTAACCAACAAGAGACAATCGAAGAAAAAGGCTCTTAAAGCAACATGAGACAACTCAAGTACATCCGAAGAAGAGGGGCCTACCATCACTAAGCAAGTTGCTCACTATGCACTAATAGCCATTTGAGATGAGGTAACAAGTTCATTTGATGCATATTTATCTTTTGATGAATTATTAAGAATTTTTTATGACTTGTTTGATGAATATAAATTAATTAGTAAAAAATATAAATTATTAAAAAATGAGCATGCTTCTCTTGTTAGTGATTTGGATAAATTAAAGGTTGACCATAATAGTAGTTTAACTCCTTGTACGAAATGTGAATAACTAGAAATACTTAAAAAGGAAAACTTGTTACTCAAAGGAACCTTAGAAAAATTTGAGCAAATCTTTGAACATGAGTAGCAAACCTTAGAAAAAGGGTCACATTCATAGGAGAAGTGGAATCAGATTTGTGAGTAGCTCTCACCAAAATCCAACCACCTTTGTTAAAGGCCCGACCTTACATGTTCTACCTCACACCTAATACAACTTTTATTGCAAACTCGGACATATTACCTATAAATATCCACTTAAAAGATGTAGTCCACATAGATTGATTTGGGTTCCTAAAAGAACCTTAAATGACTTAATGCAATATGATAAGATATGTAGATCGATTTTTGAGGCACCTAAGGTCAAATGGGTACCTAAAAATCATTCTTTTTCTAGAAAAATATACCATCACAAACTAGGAGCAAGAGATGGTATCTTGATAGTGGATGCTTAAGGCATATGACTAGAGATCCATCTCAATTCTCTAAGCTCACTAGCCTAGACGAAGGATATGTCATCTTCGGAGACAACAACAAGGGTAAAATCATTGGTAAAGGAATCGTAGGTAACAAATCCAACCTTTTTATTAAAGATGTATTATTGGTTGATGGCTTAAAGCATAACCTCTTGAGCATTAGTCAATTGTATGATAAAGGATATATTGTTAAATTTGAATTTAATGCTTGCATTATTGAAAAACCATACAAAAACACATCTATGATTGTACTAAAACAAAATAACATATACACTATTGATGTTAATGATCTTTGCAATGAAATATGTTTTTCGGTCTTGAATGACGATGCTTGGCTTTGGCATAGGAGATTAGGTCATGCTAGCATAAAACTAATTTTTCAAATCTCATCTAAAGAACTTGTGAGAAGAATTCCTCACATTAAGTTAGTTAAAGATAATATGTATGATGCATGTTAACTAGGAAAATAAATAAAAGGTAGTTTTAACCTAAAGAATCAAATAAGGACCTCTAGATCATTGTAATTGATCCATATGGACTTGTTTAGACTAACTACTATATCAAGCCTAGGAGGTAGCAAATATGCCTTTGTTATTATTGATGATTATAGTAGATATACTTGGACTTACTTCTTAGCACATAAAAATGATTGCTTTAGGTATTTCTCTAAGTTTTGTAAACTTGTTCAAAATGAAAAAGGTATTATGATTTTGTCAATTCGAAGTGATCATGGTGGTGAGTTTCAAAACTGTGATTTTCAAGAATTTTATGAATCTAATGGATACAACCATAATTTTTTTACTCTAAGAAATCCTCAACAAAATAGAGTAGTAGAAAGAAAAAATAGAAACTTACAAGAAATGGCTAAAACCATGTTAAATGAACATAGTCTACCCAAATATTTTTGGGCCGAAGCCGTAAATATGACATATTATGTTATAAATAGAGTTCTATTAAGACCATTACTTTCCAAAACACCTTATGAGTTGTGGAACAACAAAAAGCCCAATGTTTAATACTTTAAAGTTTTCGAGTGTAAATATTTTATTTTGAATGAAAATGATACCTTAGGAAAGTTTGATACAAAATCCGATGAGGAAACTTTTCTTGGTTATTCTTTTATTTCATAGGCTTTTCAAATCTTCAATAAAAGAACTTTAGTTATAGAAGAATCTATTCATGTTATTTTTAATGAAATTTTTGAAGTTAAGAAAAATAATTTTGATGATGATCTTAAATTTGACACTTTGAATTTAAATGAATCCCTTTCTCCATCTAGCAACTTGGATGCATCTTCTTCCGAACCTTCTTTACCAAAGAAATGGAAGTATATAGATGCTCATCCTAAGGAGCTAATTATAGGAGACACATCGAAAGGGGTTCAAACTTATTCTTCTCTTAAGAATTTTTGTGTCAACACTGCTTTTCTCTCCTAAATTTAACCTAAATATATTGACAAAGCCATGAAATATGATTCATTGGTCATCGCAATGTAAGAAGAATTGAATCAATTTGAGAGAAATGAAGTGTGGAAGCTTGTTCCTAGACCAAATAACCATTTAGTTATTTGTATTAAATGGGTCTTTAGAAACAAGCAAGATGAATTTGGTTTCATGGTTCGAAACAAGGCTAGATTACTGGCCAAAGATTTCAACCAAGAAGAAGGTATCGATTATGAAGAAACCTACCTCTTGTGGCACGATTAGAAGCTTAAAGGATGCTCCTTGCCTATGCTAGTAGTAATAATTTTAAGTTGTTTTAAATGGATATTAAAAGTGTTTTTCTTAATGGCTTTATGTCTAAAGAAGTTTATGTTGAACAACCTCCTAGATTTGAGAATGATAATTTTTCTAATCGTGTATTTGAATTGACTAAAGCTCTCTATGGATTAAAATAAGCCCCAAGGGCTTGGTATGAGAGACTTAGCTCATTTCTATTTCATAATAATTTTTCTACAGGCAAGGTCAATACTACATTGTTTATTAAAAATTTTGAAAGTGATTTTCTTATTGTTCAAATTTATGTTGATGATATTATTTTTGGTTCTACAAATGAATCCTTGAATCATTTGCCAAAAACATGAGTCTAGAATTTAAAATGAGCCTAATGGGGGAACTAACCTTCTTTTTAGGCCTACAAATGAAACAACTTAGCAATGGTATTTTTCTTAATCAAATAAAATATGCTTTTGACTTGCTAAAAATATTTAATATGGATAGTTCAAAAGCTATCAACACTCCTATAAGTACCTCCATTAAGTTAGACATTGATAAAAGTAGAGAAAGCTTTGATCAAAAAGCTTATATGGGTATGATAGATAGTTTGCTTTACCTCGCATCAATTAAACCGAACATCAATGTTTAGCGTAGGACTTTGTGCTAGATTTCAGTCTAACCCTAAGCAATCTCATTTAAAAGCTATTAAAAAGATATTTAGATACCTAAAAGGAACTCATAAACTTGGATTATGGTATCCTAAATCTAAGAACTTTGAATTGCTTGGTTATGTTGATGCGGATTTTGCTAGATGTGGTTTAGATAGAAAAACCACATCCGGAACGTGTCAATTTTTAGGACACACTCGTTTTTTGGTCTTCCAAGAAACAAAACTCGATTGTATTATCTACAATCGAAGCTGAGTACATAGCTGCAGGTGCATACTATGCTCAAGTTATATAGATGAAAAACACTTTAAAGGATTATGGAATTAACTTGAAAAATATACCTATAAAGTGTGATAACACTAGTGCAATATGCTTAGTAAAAAATGTTGAATCTTAGATTTTAATGATGAAACCAATTGATAGTATTTATGATTTGATCTATGTTTTTGAGTGATGTAAGATGCTTCGATCAGGGAGAGACAATTAAAGTAGGAAGAATCATGTTGGGCTAGAGGAAAACGTGTCAGAAGATTAAAAGTCGGGCCGGAGGATCGGTCAACATATCAACAAAAGTCTTCGGGCCATGGATTCGGGCATCGGACCAAGAAGAGAGGATATTGCACTAAGGATATTGGAGTTGTGGAGGTCAACTAGCTGATTGGGCAATAGGCCATAAGATTGGATGATGCGTCGAAGAATCGGATGAAGCATTGATAGACCAATGATATGCCGAACAATATGATTCATGCTTAGTAATAATTGTCTAGATCGAAGTGTGTTTTTGTGTGTACAGGATTAACTATGATAGCAAGGCATAAAGAAAAATGAAGTCCCGGAGTCAAGAACGTGATTTCATTGGGAATTCGAGAGCTCGTTGGAAGTCCGGACATTTGTCAGAAGTTCTATCGGAACCAATCGAGAAGTCCAGGAGCTTGCCAAAGAAGATTGTCGAAACTTGCTAAGAAGATCATCTTGAAGTCCAGGAGCTTGTCGGGAGACCACCGGAACATTGCCGAGAGATCGTCAGAAGTTCATTGGAAGATCGTTGGAAGCTTGCCGAAAGAAACTAGGCTTATCTTGCTTAGATTATGTCTTAGGAATTGTAGTTAGTACATGATTAGAGTTGGGATTGGGAGGTAATCTCATTAACTCTATTAGAGGCCAATTGGGCCTAAAGTTGGACTGGTTTGGGCTGGATTCAAGGCCCAACTAGGGTGCTAAAACCTTGGCCGATGGTGGTACCGCTTAGAGAATAGCACCCTAGGAATTATGGGCGTGGTACCACCCAGGTTGGGCGATGGTACCGTCAACAATAATGCTGCCTGTAGTGGTACCATCGGTAGTAATGCTGCCTGTGGTGGTCCCACCCCTATTAGGTGGTGGTACCGCCGAGTGGCAGATCCTACGGCGGTAGTACCGCTTAGGAACGACGGTGGTACCACCAGTACCCAGGAAACCTGGGATGAGGCCTTTTTAGGCTCCAAGTTTGAATCAATTTGAAGCTTATAAATACCCCTCTCATTCTTGATTAACAAACACAAGCACAGAGAGTTTAAAAGTGAGAAAACTCTATAGAAATCTCTTGAGAAATCCCCTCCTCTAGCTTAAACTTAGAATTTTGTTTAGAGAGGAGTGTGTGCTTGTAAAGGTTGTCTCCTAAACCTGTGAAAAGGAGGAGAGGGGTGTAAGAAGGAGATTGATCTTCACTTATTAAAGGAATATCAATAATGGATGCTAGTGGTCTTGATAAAAGAGGAATCGGCGGAGTGGATGTAGGTCACGATGACCGAACCACTATAAAAATCCGGTTTGTCTTTTCTTTTGTATAATTTATCTTACTGCAAATCTCCTTACCTTCTTACTATGCTTTTACTATGCCTATACTTGAATATGCTTTCAAGTTTTCGAAATCGATTTTTATCGTATGAAATGAAGAGATTTTTAGAATCGACGTGATTTGTACCGCTGCACTAATTCACCCCCCCCCCTCCCCCCTCTTAGTGCTAACTCGTTCCTAACAAAAAATCATATTCAACAGTATAGATCTAAACACATTAACATTAGGTATCACTTCATATGAGATCTTATTAATGTTAGGATCGGAGCGGCACTAGAGGCGGGGGGGGTGAATTAGTGCAGCGGATTAAAACTCGTAAGTTTGAAAACAATTTCGTAAATGCATAGAGATTTCAATTCAACAAAGAATGACTTGGTAAAAGTAGCTCGAGTAAAGTAAGGAGATGATAACCAAAAGCTTGCTGTTATGTAAATAATGGTTTCAGAAAGGTAAACACTCACACATTTAAGGAACATACTAATTTAAAGTGGTTCGGCAAATGACCTACATCCACTTGTGAAGCCTTCTTCGAAGAGGCTCCCAATTTTCACTAGCAAATCACTTTGAAGAGGAAGGACAAATACCCCTCTTACAACCTTTTACAAGTGATTCATACTCTTACAGATTTTCAAAGAGAAAGAGGGAGATGAACACTTAAGCTATTGAAAACAAGACTTGCTAAAGACTTTGCTAAGGCTTTATATCAATCTCTAACTTCTCAAAGGTTATATTCTCTGCTCAGAATTGAGGGGTATTTATAGGCCCCAATAGGATTCAAATTTGGGCTCCAAATTTGAATTACTTTTGGGTTTCCCGATGCTGGCGGTGCCATCATTTGTCAGTGGCGGTGCCACCACCTGTCAGTGTCTGACACTGACAGTGTACTAGCAGTGCCACCACTGGACCTCTTGGGTTCTAAGTGGTGCCACTACCCAGTTCGATAGTACCACCGCCCGACCTTTTGGGTTACTAGTTGGGCTCCCAATTTGGCCTAAACCAGTTCAAATTTGGAACTAGTTGGCCCCTAACCAGGTTATAAGATTAACCCTTAATCCTAACCCAAATTACATACAAACTATGAAATTAAGACATAGTCCTAAGTAGATCTTTTAACCGGCAATGTCGAGTTTCCTTCCGGTGAGCTTTCCGACGATCTTCCTACGGACTTCCGATTCACCCTCGGATTTCTTCCGGCGGACTCCCAGTAGGCTCCCGATCTTGTGGCGAGTTCAGCGAGTCTTTGGTAAATAGCCGAGCCTTCTCAGTGATCTTTATGAACCTCCGACGATCTCTTCAGCACACTTTCGAAAGCTTTGACAAGTCCCTGATTTCTTCTCGGTTGGTTCCGACAGCACTTCTGACGAATCTTCGGACTCTCAGTAGACTCTAGAACACCTATCGAACTTGACTCTGGTAGACTTGCTTTATGTCTTCAAGCTATCGTAGTTAATCCTGCAAACTTAAAACAAAACTTTAATTGAGACAATTAATCCTAAGCAATTAATCAAGTTGTCCGGCATGTCATTGGTCTCTCGATGCTTCGTCCAATTCTTCGGTGCATCATCCTCTCTTGCGGCCTATTACCCAATTAGCTAGTTGACTTTGCAACTCCAATATTCTTGGCACAATCTCCGCTCTTCTTGGCCCGATACCTGAATCCACAACCCAAAGCCTTTTGTCGATACGTCGATTGATCCACTAGCACGACGCCCAATCTTCTAACATACTCCTCTGGCACAACATGATTTTCTAGCTTTAATTGTCTCATCCTGATCGAAGTATCCTGCATCACTCAAAACATAAATTAAAACATAAACACATATCGATTGGTTTCATCATCAAAATACGAGATTCAACAATTTTCTCTTTTTTGATAATGACAACCAATTGATGACGGAGTTAACATTAACTCCCAGAGTTTAAACAAACTCCCTCTATCAATATGCCTTATTGATAGAAACTCTTGGATTCAAAAATCTAAGCAACATGTCATGATCAAATCATGCATGTCTTCAACATACTTTTCCCCCTTTGTCATCAACAAAAAGGAGAAGTTCCAACTCTTATATATTTAGAAATATATTCAATATATTGCATGAAAAACATAATATCAAGTTTTATCATTATACAATTTGTAAGCTTGAAAATTTAGCATGTGTGCTTTTCTTGAGATAGCAACTGTTTGTTTCTCTTTAGACTACAAGCTAGCAATTTTTATGATATGTAAGTTTTACCACATACAAGCTAGCAAAAATTTTGAAGGCAAATGCAAGATAGCTTTCTTGTGTAAGTTCATGATTCTTGCTTTCTATTGCAATATGCAAGTTGCAAGTTTTGCTTCTTGAGATAGGTAAAATAGCACTTTTACAATTTTTGTTTCTTAAGATAGGCAAGCTTATGATGTTCAAGATAGCAAGCTCTTTCTTCTCTTTTGAGAAGTGTTATTTTTGCTTTCTTAGCAAGATGCCAAACTAGCAAGAGACAATGTTTTACATGAGGCAAGCAAACAATTTGGCAAGTGTTACATTTGCATCTTCTCTTTAGATGTGCAAGAAAGTAAGCAAGTTTTTGCATTTTCTTGACTTGTGCAAGCTAGCTAATTTCTCTTTGAGATGACACTTTACATCAATTTAAGATAGCACATTAGCAACTCTTTCTCCCTCTTTGTCATTGGCAAAAAGAAAGGAAGATTCAAGTCATGAATATCAAAATAATAATTTTATCATAAATATTTCATCATTACTTGTATCATTATCATACATTAAAGTATTGCATGCATAATACCAAATCATCATATATATTTTCAAAATATATAAACTCATCATTATATGCATGATTCCAAATCATCATTCATATTATTTCAATCATTGTTTAAATCATCACTATAACTCATCATGCATAAAATGTAAAATCATCTAACATGATTCAAACATTTATTTTCAAAATATTTATGACTGTTTTCATGTATAAGTATTCATAATACCGAACATTAAATCAATATTTTTAAGTATTTATCACTTCATGATTGTTGGTATCAAACATTTATCATTTAAAGCATTCATGATACACATCATATGCAATACATCACATACATCATCATAATAAAAAACATATGCATCATTCCAAATCATAAACATTTCAAATCATCATAGTATTAATCTGTCAAATTACATCCTGTCATGCATGATCATAACTTTTTCCCATTTTATCATTGCAAACAAGAAGGAATAAGGGAAGAACAAAATAGTGTAAAATATTTCAATTATTTCAAGGCATACATGCCATAAATCCAATGGCATCATGTGATGAAAGATAAGACCTCTTGAATTACAAAAGACATGATTCATTTTATCAAATCTCTTCTTTTTATAAATAACAAAAATTATAGGTTTACAAAGAAGAGATTGTGATTAAAAAAAAATCTCAAGTAGTAAATCCAAGAAATCAAGATCATAATTTGAATACAAACTCATTCAAATTCAAATTATCAAATTCATCAAAATCTCAACATTACTTTCAAGAAATTCAAAATGGTATACATAGATTTATCATAATAATCATCAAGATCAATAAGATAGAGAAAAATAATTTCTTAAGGAAAAAATATTTCCTCCTTTTAGTTGTTTCAATTCATATGAATTCATTTCATTTATGCCAAATAAAAACATGTATCATGTCTAAAATGAAAGTGTAAGATTTACTACAACAAAGATCAATAAGGCACTTTCATTATGATAAAAATCAATATTCCATAAATTGCAAGATTCATCATGCATAATTTCAAAATTTATTAAGCATGATCATTATTCATGACATTAAAATATGGTTTCAAAATGTGTAATATTTTCATTACATAATTTCATCATTATACATCATCATATTTTCAAATTCAAACATGCAAAATTTCAAAACTATGCCTTTCATTTTTCATGCATGATACAAATAACTCAATCATCATACATGATATTCAAGCATTCATAATATATCATTTTGGCAACATGATCATAGCTATTCAAATGATGGTATCTAAATGTCAAAATTCATTACATCCTATCATGTATGATTATTAACTTATCATTTGTATTTCATGCATTATTCAAAATATCAAGAGAATTTTGGTGATGAAATACACATTTCATGAATGCAAGGAATTTTACATAATAAAATTCAAGTCATAAATTATCAAGATGTCGAGTAGCATATCATGGTTAATTTGAATATATCATTTTTAGTGAATACTAAGAAGAATCATATCATGAAAGAATTTTGATTCATGGAAAAATTTCATGTATCGAATATCGAGAAATCAAGATGATAATTTATGTAAAAAAATATTACAAGTTATATTCAAGAGAAAAATCATCATTCATTTTTAACTCATTTAATTTGTCAAATCAATATCATGATTTTGATATAACTCATTTCAAATTCAAATCATCAAATCAAAATCATTTTCAAGAGATTCATATAAATCAACAAGATAGAGAAAAATAATTTTCAAGAACAATGCATTTCTCTTTTTAGTTATTTAAATTCATGTCATTTATGCCAAATAAAAATGTGTATCAACATTTAGGATCGAAAAATGAATTTTGTCACAAAAACCATCAACACCAATAAATCACAAAAATCATCATGTATAACTTTACAATCTCATGCATAAAATCATCAAATCATGGTATCAAAACTTCAATAGTTTCATTACAACATCAAGCAAGGTTTTTTTGAACAAAATTTTTAATTATTCTTATAGATATTTAAATTTTCTTTAGTTTTAATTTATATGATTGACTTTATATTAGCATGCTTCAAATTTTTGTTCTTATGTCAAAACCATACATCATGTTTCAAAACCAAAGACAAGGTTCATAAAATAATCATCAAGCCTTCCATTCAAAAGCCATGCATTATCATTGAAAATCAATATGGAAATCGTCAAAATACACATTCTTACTTCTCAAGCACATACATAAGATTAATCTTACTAGGTGTTTAAGCATTAGATTTATATCTAACATTTTATTGCATTAACATAACACATGTAATTTTTAAGAAAATTAATCCTAAACTAAATAAAAAATAACTCATGAAAGTATTATGTAATTTTGAAATAAATTAGGGTGATTTTGATTACCACATCGTTGAAAGTGGTTGAGGCATAGTTTGCCACCACACCTTTCTTGATTTTCTTGTCATCTTCGGAGGAGCTCGATTCATCCCAATTCTTGTTCTTTTTCTTGCGCTCAAAGCAAGTAGTTCTGTTCTTTTTATTCTTAAATTTTTGTTTCATTAACTTTTTAAATTTATTAGTTTGGAGTTCAAGTTCACCATCACTTGAGCTTATGTTTAAGTAGTCTTCATATGTTCTATGTCCCAAATCCTTCCTGTCCTTTGGAAGGTTGTTCTAGAGTTTTCTTTTTATTACATTATTCATTTCGTAGGTCATTAAAGACCCAATTAGTTCTTCGAGAGGAAATGTTTTAAGGTCCTTGGCCTCTTGAATGGTCATAACTTTTAGATCCCAATTCTTTGGAAGGAATCTTAAAATTTTAGTTACTAGTTCAAAGTTAAAAAAATCTTTACTAAGAGCTTTGAGTCGATTGATAACATCCGTGAAACGGGTATACATGTCTCCGATTGACTCACTTGGTTTCATTTGGAAAAGTTCATAAAAATGCACAAAAATATTGATTTTGGACTCTTTCACTTGGCTAGTGACTTCATGAGTGACCTCAAGAGTTCTCCAAATATCAAAAGCCGAATCACAAATCGAAACACGATTAAATTCATCTTTGTCAAGTGCACAATATAAAGCATTCATAGCCTTTATATTTAGAGAAAATATCTTCTTCTCCAAATCATTCCAATGGTTCATTGGAAGAGAAGATATTTCAAATCCATTTTCGATTATATGCCATAAATTCAAATCCAAAGAAAGTAAAAAAATTATTATTCGAGTTTTCTAATAAGTGTAGTCCGTCCCATTGAAAAAGGGAGGACGAATGAGAGAGTAACCCTCTTGAAGGCCGAAAAGAGCCATTTCTATTTGGGTGTTAAACCAAAGTAGAAAACCGTAGCTCTGATACCAATTGTTAGGATCGGAGCGGCACTAAGAGAGGGGGGTGAATTAGTGCAGCAGATTAAAACTCATAAGTTTGAATATGATTTCGTAAATGCATACAGATTTCAATTTGACAAAGAATGACTTAGTAAAAGTAGCTCGAGTAAAGTAAAGAGATGATAGCCAAAAGCTTACTGATATGTAAATAATGGTTTTAGAAAGGTAAACACTTATACATTCAAGGAACACACCAATTTAAAGTGGTTTGGTCAAATGACCTACATCCACTTGCGAAGCCTTCTTTGATGAGGCTCCCAACTTCCACTAGCAAATCACTTTGAAGGTAAAGGACAAATACCCCTCTTACAACCTTTTACAAGTGGTTCACATCTTATAGATTTTCAAAGAGAAAGAGGGAGGTGAACACTTAAGCTATTGAAAACAAGACTTGCTAAAGACTTTGCAAGGCTTTATCTCAATCTCTAACTTCTCAAAGGTTGTATTTTCTGGTGAGAATTGAGGGGTATTTATAGGCCCAAAGAGGATTCAAATTTGGGCTCCAAATTTGAATTACTTTAGGGTTTCCCGATGCTGGTGGTGCCATCGCCTGTCAGTGTCTAATAATGATAATGTACTGGTGGTGCCATCGCCCAGTCTGACGGTGCCATCGTTGGACCTCTCGGGTCCTGGGCGGTGCCACCACCGGACCTCTCAGGTTTTGGGTGGTGCCACCACCCGACCTTTTAAGTTACTGGTTGGGCTCCCAATTTGGACCAAACCAGTTCAAATTCAGGCCCAGTTAGCCCCTAACCAGGTTATAGGATTAACCCTTAATCCTAACCCTAATTACATGCAAACTATGAAATTAAGACATAGTCCTAAGCAGATCTTTTAACCGGCAATGTCGAGTTTCCTTCCGGTGAGCTTTCCGGCAATCTTCCTACAGACTTCCGATACACCCTCGGATTTCTTCTGGCAGGCTCCCAATAGGCTCCCGATCTTATAGCTAGTTTAGCGAGTCTTTGGTAAATAGCCGAGCCTTCTCGGTGATCTCCGCGAACCTCTGACGATCTCTTCGGTGGACCTCTAAAAGCTTCGACAAGTCTCCGATTTCTTCTCGGTTGGTTCCGGCAACACTTCCAATGAATCTTCGGACTCTAAGCAGACTCTCGAACACCCATCGAACTTGACTCCGGTAGACTTGCTTTATGTCTTCAAGCTATCGTAGTTAATCCTGTATACTTAAAACAAAACTTCGATCGAGACAATTAGTCCTAAGCAATTAATCAAGTTGTCTGGCATGTCATTGGTCTCTCGACGCTTCATCCGATTCTTTGGCGCATCATCCTCTCTTGTGGCTTATTGCCCAATCGGCTAGTTGACTCCGCAACTCTAATATTCTTGACATAATCTTCGCTCTTCTTGGCCCAATGCCTGAATCCATAGTCCGAAGCCTTCTGTCAATACATCGATCGATCCACTGGCCCGACGTCTAATCTTCTGACATGTTCCTCCAACCCAACATGAATTTTCTGTTTTAATTGTCTCATCCTGATCGAAGTATCCTGCATCACTCAAAACGTAGATTAAAACATAAATACATATCGATTGGTTTCATCATCAAAATATGAGATTCAATAGTTAATAATCATGATGTAATATTAGAGTTTATTAATACAAAACATCAATTAGCTGATATCTTTACAAAACCCTTAAATGAAGAACGATTTGATTTCATTAGAAGGGAATTAGGGATGTTAAATTGTCCAAATGCATGAATTTATTAAATTTTTATTTTTGGACTTTCTTGATCACTCACCTAAATCATGATCTTATAGTATACGAAATGAGCCATATGCATTTTTCCATAGAAGTTTTTATGATGTTTGCGTACAAATGATGAATCATGAACTTATGGTAAACATTTTACAATACGAGTTCAATATAACATTTGAGTATGGTATGCATTTTATATAATGAATCATGAATGTACAATCTTCAATACAAATTTTCTTTTTTTACGATACGAATTTTACATGATAAGGTTGTATGGTTCATAACAATAAAAATCTTGCATGATAAGGTCGTGTGGTTATGTGCGAATTGGGATCACCACCCTCCGCCCCCCCAAACAACTATATGAGCAGTGCTTACTACCTATAAGCGATGGCACCGCCCAGCTGGTGGTAGCACTTCCAGTTGTCACGGGTGGCAAGCGGTAGCATCGCTCAGCTAGCGGTGCCATCGCCCGCAACCTGCCCCCTTATAAACTCAAGTTAGGGTTGGCGGTAGAACCGACCCCAACACATTCTGCACTCCTCCAAATAGCTCCAAACCTATTGCTCTCCCTCTAGCACCTCAAAATTCCCCACTTCCTACTAGATTAAGGATCAATCTCTGATATTCTTTTAAAGATCACTAGAAAGGAGAACTAATAAGGTAATCTCTATACCAAATTACTTCTCCTTTGTATTACTTATTCTAGCTCCTTATTTGCCTTCATTATTATAGTCTCAATGAGTTCTAGAAGATCCTCAAGGGACAAAGGAAAGAGGAGATTAGATGAAATTATGACTCCTTACTTTTCAATTCTAATCAACATGCCCTAAAATTTTTATCCATAAAGTCTAGACATGTTCATAAGGGTAAATATGTTGATTTAGATGAATTAAGTGATTTGAAACCTATTCAATGGTTTGCTAATCTAGACATTCTCCCAATCCTTCAAATGAGTGAACCTATCTACCCTAGACTTGTTAGGCTATTTTATAACAATTTACATGTAGATGAAGATGAAAGGGTATCTACCTATCTATTAGGCATTATATACCCATTACAGATAGAACTATTTGCAACATCATAGGAATTCTGGTAAAAGAAAGAGGGTGTTATTTTAGAGGACAATGGGATGATGAAACAGTTGGAACTAACTTATGTTGATGCCTTAGGAATAATTTTTGGCAATCCCAACTTAATGATTCTTCCAAAAAGCTGCGAATATTTACTACCTTTAAACACCAAAATACTTCATTACATCCTGATAAGTATCATTCTCCTAAAGCAATATCATCATGATGAAGTAAGCCAAATAGAACTAGGTACTATGTATTGGATTATGAAGGGACATAACAATTGTTTTGGTTATCTAATCCAACAAAACATAATTGAACTATCAAAAAAGGACATGATGCTTCCATATGGTGGCTTTATCACAAGACTACTTCATGCCTATGATATTGTCATTCCACCCGACGAAGAAGTTATAAAACTAAACAGATTTAGTATCATAAATAGAAATATACTTCGACATATGAGATGTATATTCAGAAATGGTATATGGACTAGACTACCTAGAAGGACTGATCCCCTCCAACCTGAACCAGAACCTGAAACACTAATGTTTAGGGTTAATCTATCTCCTCCAACTGGTCCCTTTGAGGAATCACCTCCAGTAGAGCAAGCACTTCCCTCATCTATCGACAATATAGGGACTCGGATGGATTGATTTGAATAATGTCAAGATCGACTTGAATAATGCCAAGATCAAATTTTGACTGAGTTATAGTAGATTCATCAATAACTCAATACCTTGTTTAGATATTTTAACTAGCCACCACCTGAATAATTAATTGTGACTTTTTACTGATGACAAAGAGGGAGAAATGGATGAAATCCTCTTCTTTTATTTTGCTTACTTTGATGTTGTAATCCTATGTTGTTTACCTTGATGTTGTAAACTTAAAATGTTACTTACTTTGATGATTACAATTCTGTGCATTGATTTCCATGTTATCTCTTCAAAATGATGAGTATGATATCATGCCTACCTTGATGTTGAAAATTTCTGTCAATATCATGCTTATTTTGATGTTGAAAATTTCTATATTTTGACTTGAAAACGGATGTCATGCCTTGACATCATTTTGATAAATAGTTAGCATTTCATTTTGAGAATGTTAGATCATGATAGGAATCATGATATACATGTTGATAAGTTTAATGAACTTAACTTAGTGGTTTAATTCTTGAATTCAAAGGCCTTGAATTCAAGAATGCCTTCTCTCAATTATGGCATATTGATTGGGGGAGTTAAGATTAACTCCACCAATTGGTTGTCACTATCAAAAAGGGGAAGATTGTTAAATCTCGGATTTTGATAATGAAATCAATTGGTAAATTATTTGATCTAATCCTTATGTTGAGATAAGTGTGTAGGATTAACTACGATAGTAGTAAGGCGTAAAGCAGATAATGGGCCGGAGTCAATTACTCGAATGATATACCGGGAGCTCGCCGAGAGTTCATTGTGAGATCATCAGAAGGATGTTGGAAGACTCGTCGGGAGTTTGCCAGAAGCTCGCCGGAAGACTTGTTGAAAAGTTTGCCAAAGGATCGCTGAGTAAAAAATTCATATACTGGACCATGCTTGCCTTAATCGTAGTTAGAATGATAATTAGAGTTGATTTGGGAGGTAATCTTATCAACTCTGTTAGGGGCCAACTGGGCTAGTTTAGGCTAAATTTAAGGCCCAACCAGGATGCTGAATTCCTAGCTAGTGGTGGCACCACCTGGAAAGTAGCACCCGAGGTGGTCTGGGCAATGGCACCGCTGACAGTTAATGCTGCCAGCGATGGTACCGCCCCTGTCAAGCGGTGGTACCGTTAGAGCTCGGTCTCCGAGCTCTATCAGGTGGTGGTACCACCGAGTGTTAGGTGTCAAGCAGTGGTACCGGCTAGTAATGGTGGTGGTACCGTCAATACCTTGGAAATCCGGGAGGAGACACTTTTTGGCTCCATATTTGAAAGTCATTGGGGTCTATAAATATCTCACCCTTTTCTACATGAAAGCTATTGGCATAATCTTGAGTTCTTGAGTCTTAAAGTGTTGTAAAAGAAAAGAGTTCTCCTCCTTCATCTCTTAGCCTTGTAACCATCTAAGAAAGAGGAGTGAGACTTGTAAGGGTTATCTCCTAAACCCGGTAAAAGGAGAAAGAGCTGTAAAAGGTGGTTGGCCTTCACTTATTGAAGGAAGGCCTTTAATGGACGATAGAGACCTCGTCGGAGAAGGAATCCGAAAGTGGATATATGTCACATTGAACGAACCACTTTAAATTATGGTTTGCTTTTTATTTATGCAATTTATGTTACTGTAAATCTCCTTAATCCTCTCTTGCACTTTTATGAAAGCTTTCAAGTTCATAATCTCTCTGAAATAGATTAAATTGAAACCATTTTCATCGGAATCAATTTTAATCGAAATAAATATTTGTTTAAAATCAAAAAAAAATTCCACTACACTAATTCACCCCTCCTCTTAGTGCCGCTCTTGATCCTAACACCCATATGGCAATGTACGACCCAACCCATGTGGTTAGATACAATCCAGTTTATGTAGCCATATATGACTCAGCCCATGTGGTAAGGTACAACCCAACCATGTGGCCAAGCATGAGTTAGCTCATGTAGTTGGGTACGACTCAGTCCATATGGTCATATATGACTCCAACTCATGTGTCTATATACAACCAACTCGCAAGCCAAGCATAGCCTAGTTCAATAGTGAAGCTTAGCCTAATCTATGAAGTTAAGCTTGTCCAACTATGCGATTAGCATTAGACATATCATTATTTCTCTATATAGCCCGTTGTACCTCAACTCAACCTATTACTTGGAATAAGTATATGCAATGTATATAACCCATCCAAGACTTAGGTGGGTTGATTCGATTTGGGCTAGCACTATATGACATAGTATAATTTCCTCTCCCTCTATTAGTTTGAGCTTGTTAATTGACTAAATTAGACATGTTTGATTGGTTAAAGTCAGTTTAGGGTGGTTCCTGTTAGGATCAAGAGCACTAAGAGGGGAGGGTGAATTAGTGCAGCGGAAAACTTTCAACGTTTAAAACTGCATTCGTACGACAAAGCTGATTTCAGTAGAAAAGTCAATTTGTAAATTTCTTTGACTTAAAATCAAGTAAGAAGCAGTTAAAATAAATCTATAAAGGCAGTTTGCAGTTATGATGAAAATCAGAATGTAAGCGCAAACTGAAATATGATGTTCGTACGGTAAAAGTGATTTCAGTAGAAAAGTCGATTCGTAAATCACTTTAACTTGTGATTAGGCAAGAAGCAGTTAAAAAGAATCTGTTAAGGCAGTTTGCTATTGTGATGGAAATCTGAATGTAAGTGCAAACTGAAATATGATGTTCGTACGAGAAAAGTAATTTACGTCTAAACACGATTTGAAAAATATTGAGCTTGGAAACGCAATCGTAAAAGCGCAGAAGGCAGTAAGCTATGAAGGAGGTTTGCAGTAAGGATAATAAGCTCAAAGTAAATGCAAACCAGAGAGCAGCGCGATTTATAGTGGTTCGGTCAATCTTGACCTACATCTACTTTTGGCTTCCTCCACCGATGAGGTCACCGACGTCCACTAGAGGCCTTCCTTCAATAGGCGAAGGCCAACCACCCTTTTATAGATTCACTCCTTTTGATGGGCTTAGGAGACAACCCTTACAAACTTTTCTCTCCTCTCTTGAAATATCTGAACTTGGAAGAAAAGAGGGAGAAGAACCTTTAGCTTATTACAACATTTTTGAGCTCAAAAATCTCAAAGTAAGATCAGGATTTTGGTGATTTTTCGTTCCTCTTTCATTGCTGAAAGAGTGGGGTATTTATAGGCCCCAAACCAGTTTGAATTTCGAACTCAAAACTGTCAATTCCCAGAATTTCGGGGTCTGACGGTTGCACCACCTGACAGGGCTCGAAGACTGAGCCTCTAGGCGATGCCACCGCTTGTCAGGGGCGGTTGCACCGCCTGGCAGAGCTCGTAGACTGAGCTCAGGCGGTTGCACCGCTGTCAGAGGCGGTTCCACCACCCAGCCAGAACTCGGAGACCGAGCCCTAGGCAATGCCACCGCCGACCCAGGTGATGCCACCTCTGGGCGAGAGATTTGGGTCCGAATGGGTTGATCCATTCGACCCAATTTGGTTCTTTCAAGGGCCCAATTGCCCCTAGATTAAGTTAATGGGATCACCTCCCAATTCTAACTTAATCATCATGCTAACTACGACTTTTACTATAGCTTGCTCCGGTGCGTCAATCGCTTCTTCCGGCGAGCTTCCGGCGAACTTCCGGCGAACATCCGACGGTCCTCCGACGATGCTCTTACGGACTTCCGGCATACTCCTGGACTTGCGACGATCCACTTGGCGAGTTCTAACGAGCTTCTTTTGGCAAGCTCCTGGACTTCTCGGATTTGTTCCCGCAGAACCTCCGACAATCGTCCGGACTTCCGTCAAGCTCTCGAACTCCCAACGTGATCATAGTCCTGACTCCGACGCAACTGCTGCTGCATGTCTTACTTTCATCGTAGTCAATCCTGCACACTTATCTCAACATATGGATTAGATAACAAATGACAATTGATGTCATCATTAAAATCCAAGATTCAACAATCTCCCCCTTTTTTATGATGACAATCAATTGATAACAGAGTTAACCTTAACTCCCCCTATCTATGTGCCATAATTGAGATAAGTCATTCTTGAATTCAAAGCCTTTGAATTCAAGAGACATATTGATAAGTTAAAGTCATTTAACCTTATCAATACTCCCATCATGATTCTTATTATGATGTATCTCTCTGTATGATGTCAAGACTCGACATCCATTTTCAAATGTGAATTGTTGTAATGATAGCAATTTATCATATGGAAAGATATCAACATGTAAAATTACAATGCAAGTTCTTGATATCTTAATATGATGCAAATATGGCAATCACAGCAAACATGACATAGCATCAATAATCATATATCTGTTTCTTTCAACATAATATGGCATTTATAGCATCAATTCATATACTTCTCCCCCTTTGTCATCAATAAAAAGGAGAACGATATAAGCATCTTTTGAATATACATGTGATGCCATAAGTAGGTTCATGTCATTTATAGGATACAAACATCTCAAGAAGACCATGACATGGAGATTATCTACATAGAGTGAAAACTTCTTCCTTTTTATTTGTTATTATTCTTTTTGCATGAAGGAGGAAAGCCATTTGTATAGTTCAAATCGATAGCAGGCTTTACAAGGATGAGGATATTTATGTGAGTAAAGTCCTTGCAAAAAAAATATATATATATCTTCCTTTTACAAGAAGGAATCATCAAATTTATTTCTCAAATGCAATATTTTTCACATGATAAGTCTAAAGGCCATAAATTTGCTAGATAATTTTTTTTGTCAAGAATTAATGATGTGAATCAAAATCTGAAAGAGAATAATGAAATCCGATTAGAACCAAAAATTTAATTTAACACTTTCATGCAAGACTATGAGGGCATGCTCATCGTTGTATTAATTTTCAACATGTTATTTTTGGCATATAATGGCGATTAAGTGATTTGATCATTCAATCAATAAAGTCCAAATAATAATTTTAACAAGTTTATGCACTCGGACACATCAACATTCCTAATTCTCTTCTTATGAAATCAAATTGTTCTTCACTTAGAGGTTTTGTAAAAATATCAGCTAGTTGATGCTTAGTATCTATGAATTCTATAATTACATCATGATTAGTAACATGATCTCATATAAAGTGATGTCTAATATCAATATGTTTTGTTCTTAAGTGTTGAATGGGATTCTTTGTTAAACCTATTGCACTCGTGTTATCACATTTAATGGGAATGTTTTTAAGATGGACTTTATAATCTTCTAAGGTATTTTTCATCCACACAACTTGTGCACAGCATGCACTAGCTACAATATATTCAGCTTCAGTCGTTGATAGAGCAACCGAGTTTTGTTTCTTAGATGACCAGGAAACAAGGGAATGTCCCAAAAATTGACATATTCTTGATGTGCTTTTTCTATCTAGTCTACACCTGGCAAAATCCGCATTAGCATAAGAAATTAACTAAAAATTTTTGGATTTTGGATACCATAATCCTAGATTTGTGGTTCCTTTAATATATCTAAGTATTCTTTTAACCGCTTTGAGATGAGATATCTTAGGGTTCGATTGAAACCTAACACAAAGTCCTACACTGAATATGATATCTGGTCTGGTTGTAATGAGGTAAACTAAACTTTCTATCATACCCCTATAAGTTTTTTGATCAAAGCTTTCTCCACTTTCATCAACTTCCAACTTCATGGAGGTGCTCATAGGAGTGTTAACAGCTTTTGAGCTATTCATATTGAATCTATTTAGCAGATCTAGGGCATATTTAGTTTGACTAATAAAGATGCCATTGCTTAGTTGCTTAATTTATAAGCCTAAGAAAAAGGTTAATTCTCCCATCAAACTCATTTCAAATTCGAGACTCATAGTTTTAGCAAAAGATTCACAAAGAGATTCATTCGTAGAACCGAAGATAATGTCATCAACATAGATCTGAACATTGAGAAAGTTATTTTCAAAATTTTTGATAAATAATGTAGTATCGACCTTGCCTTTTGTGAAATTATTTTTAATAAGAAAAGTACTTAGTCTGTCATACCAAGCCCTTGGGGCTTGTTTTAAACCATAGAGAGCTTTGGTTAATTTAAATATATGATTAGGGAGGCTATTATTTTTAAATCCGGGAGGCTGTTCAACATAAACTTCTTCATAAATAAAGCCATTTAGAAAAGCGCTTTTAACATCCATTTGAAATAACTTAAAATTATTATTACTAGCATAGGCAAGGAACATCCTTATGGCTTCTAATCTAGCCACAGGAGCAAAGGTTTCTTCGTAATCGATACCTTCTTCTTGGTTGAAACCTTTGGCCACTAGTCTAGCCTTGTTTCTCACTACGATACCATATTCATCTTGCTTGTTTCTAAAGACCCATTTAGTACCAATAACTAAATGGTCATTTGGCCTAGGAACAAGCTTCCACACCTCATTTCTCTCAAATTGATTTAACTCATCTTGCATTGCGATAATCCATGAATCATCTTTCATGACTTCGTCAATACATTTAGGTTCAATTTGGGAGAGAAAAGCGGCGTTGGCACAAGAATTTTTAAAAGATAAACGTGTTTGAACCCTCTTAGATGTGTCTCCTAGGATTAGCTCCTTAGGATGATCATCTACATATTTCCAGTTCTTAGGTAAGGAAGTTTCGGAAGTGGATGCATCCAAGTTGCTAGTTGGAGAAGAGGTTTCATTTAAATTCAAAGAATCAAAATTAACATCATCATCAAAGTCATTTTTCTTGATTTCGAAAATCTCATTGAAAACAACATGAATAGATTCTTCTATTATTAAAGTCCTTTTATTGAAGATACGAAAAGCTTTAGAAACCGAAGAATAACCAAGAAAATTTCCTTCATTGGATTTAGCATCAAATTTTCCTAAGGCATCTTTCTCATTCAAGATAAAACACTTACACCCAAAAACTTTAAAATATGAAACATTGGGTTTTTTATTGTTTCACAACTCATAGGGAGTTTTGGTGAGTAAGGGTCTTACTAAAACTCTATTCAAAATATAGCATGTAGTGTTTACAGCTTCGGCCCAAAAATATTTGGGTAGGCTTTGTTCATTCAACATGGTTCATGCCATTTCTTGTAAGTTTCTATTCTTTCTTTCTACTACTCCATTTTGTTGAGGATTTCTTGGAGTAGAGAAGTTGTGGTTGAATCCATTAGATTCACAAAATTCTTGAAAATCACGGTTTTGAAATTCACCACCGTGATCACTTCGAATTGATGAAATCATAAAACCTTTTTCATTTTGAACAAGTTTGCAATACTTGGTGAAATATCTAAAGCATTCATTTTTGTGTTTCAAAAAATAAGTCCATGTGTATCTACTATAGTCATCTACAATAACGAGGGCGTATTTGCTACCTCCTAGGCTTGATGTAGAGATTGGTCCGAACAAGTCCATATGGATCAATTGTAAGGGCCTTGATGTGCTTATTTGATTCTTAGATTTGAAACTACTCTTAATCTGTTTTCCTAATTGATAAGCATCATACACATTATCTTTGATGAACTTGATGTGAGGAATTCCTCGTATAAGTTCTTTGGATGATATTTGAGTAATTAGTTTCATACTAGCGTGACCAAATCTTCTATGCCATAGCCAAGCATCCTCATTTAAAACCGAAAAACACATTTCATTACACAAATCATTGATGTCAATGGTGTATACATTATTTTATTTTAATGCAATCATAGATGTGTTGTTGTGTGATTTTTTAAGGATGCATGTATTAGATTCGAATTGAACAATATATCCTTTATCACATAATTGACTAATGGTCAAGAGATTATGTTTTAAACCATCAACTAACAAAACATCTTCAATAAAGAAGTTGGATTTGTTACCTATGGTTCCTTTGCCAATGATTTTACCCTTGTTGTTGTCTCCGAATGTGACATAGCCTTCGTCTATGCTAGTGAGCTTAGAGAATTGAGATGGATCTCCGGTCATATGCCTTGAGCATCCACTATCAAGGAACCATCTCTTGCTCCTAGTTTGTGATGGTGTATGTCTCTACAAGAAAGGATAATTTTTAGGTACCCATTTACTTTTGGGTGCCTCAAAAGTTGATCTATATTGTTCGTCATGTTGTATAGAGTTTATCATGGTTCCTTTAGGAACCCAAATTAATTTGTTCGGACTAATTTTCTTGAATGGACAATAACGCGTTTTGTGTCCATGCTTGCAACAAAAGTTGCATTTACTTTGGTGTCGAATATGTAGGATGGGGCCTTTTATGAAGGTGGTTGGATTTTGGTGAGAATTTCTCACAAATCCGATTCCATTTCTTTTAGGAACGTGACCCTTGTTTGTAAGGATCATGTTCAAAGACTTGTTACCAATCTCAAATTTCTTCAAGGTGTCCATGAGTAGCAAGTTTTGCTTTTGGATAGTTTCTATATCATGGCATTTGATACAAGAGCCTAAACTATCATGATATTAAGTCTTTAACTTATCGAATTCATGATTAAGACTATCATGCTCCTTTTTTAACAATTTGTATTTTCAACTAATAATCTTGCATTCATCAAATAAATCATGGAAGGTATTTAATAGTTCATCAAATGATAAATCTGCATCAATTAAATTTGTTAACTCCTCTCCGATGGCCATTAAGGCGTAATGAGCAACTTGCTCGGTGTTGGACTCCTCTTCTCCGGATGCGCTCGAATCATCCCATGTTGCTTTGAGTGCCTTCTTCTTTGATGTTCTTTTCTTGGCTTAGGGACAATCACTCTTGTAGTGTCCCGGCTTTTTGCACTCATAGCAAATAACTTGGTCCCTTTTGGGTTCAAGTTTATTTTTTGCATCATTTTTAAACTTGTTTCTTTTAATAAATTTTTTGAATTTCCTTGTTAGAAGTGCCAAGTCATTGTCACAGTCCTCATCACTTAGTTTTCTCCTCAAGTGGTCATTTAAAGTTCTAAGTGCCATATTCTTCCTATTCTTTGGAAGGATGTCTTCTTGCTCTTCATGAGCCTTGCATGTCATTTCATAAGTCATTAATGACCCGATTAGTTCTTCAAGAGGGAAGTTGCTTAAATATTTAGCCTCTTGAATAGCAGTGACTTTAGGATCCCAACTCTTAGGAAGGGATCTTAGAATCTTATTTACGAGCTCAAAGTCCGAAAAGCTTTTGCCGAGTCCTTTTAGACCATTGACGACATCCGTGAAACGGGTGTACATGTTGCCAATAGTCTCGCTCGGTTTTATTCGGAAAAGTTCGAAAGAGTGTATCAAAAGATTGATTTTTGACTCTTTTACTCTACTTGTGCCTTCATGATTCACTTCGAGTGTATGCCAAATATCAAACGCGGTTTCACAAACCAAAACATGATTAAACTCATTTTTATCAAGTGCACAAAATAAGGCATTCATAGCCTTTGCATTAAGAGCGAAAGTCTTCATCTCCAATTCATTCCAATCGATCATTGGAAGAGAAGATTTCGAAAAACTATTTTCGACAAGATTCCAAAGTTCAAAATCCATCGAAATAAGAAAGATCCTCATTCGGGTCTTCCAATAGGTGTAGTCCGTCCCATTGAATATGGGTCGACGTGTAATAGAATGACCCTCTTGGTTTCCGGCATATGCCATCTCTCTTAGGTTTTAATCCGTTTGAGAGTGAACCCTGCTAGTTATAGGTGCCCAACAAGCCAATCACATGAGTGATGGCACGTATGACTTGATACAGAATCTTTTTGCTTATTATATTTTGGCGTATATCATTTTATAATCATTGCATAAATGCATACATATATTGTGATGTCCTTGGATTTGTGCAATGGGAATCGGATCGTGATGAGATCACGATAGTGAGATCGATTCACCTTTAAACACATATCCTAAATAATCCCGGTCATAGGTTACTCGAGAGGGATATTGTGATAACCAGATAGACTGGTGTGCTATATACCCATCCATATGATGGATGCAGCTGGTCTCATAGCTGCTTGTGTAGGGACACTAGGGATACAGTACAGGTGCTCATTGGAGAATGAGTTCATTGATTGATCCGCTTACGGAATGCTGGATGGTTGATGATGCCTTATTGTCAGACAGTGATTCCGTAGTCCTAGTGGTGTATCTGGTCCTTAGACTTGAGACACCAAGGATGTCCTGTATGAGTGCTCCACTCTTTGATACCAGACTTATAGGTTTGGCTGTCCCAGATCTAGTACAGCTGGTCATTGGGAGTGGTAGTCGACCTTACGAGGGCTATTGAGTGTCGATAGAGGATCATCCACTCTCGGCGTCATGAGAGGAATATCCCATGTGTTCTTGCTCAGACAAATCCCTGGCCAGGGTCATTCGGGTTGAGGGAGAAAGAGTTCTCCGGGAGAATCCGATTAGAGCGAGACTCGAGTAGAAACCGTATGGGTCTGACAACACCATGCTCGATATACGGTCTCTGGGATATTAGATGGATGAGGGACTATAGGTACACGGTAACTAAAGACAGACAGGTCCAATGGATTGGATTCCCCTATATCGTCTGAGGACTATGGCGTAGTGGCCTAGTACGTCCGTAGTCGATGAGTCAAGTGAATTATTACAGAGATAATCATTCACTAAGTTAGAAGGAGTTCTGACATGTATGACTCGCGGCCAGCTCGATATTGGGCCTAGAGCGTCACACACATATGGTAGGCATTGCGATGAGTAGAGGTTCGGATATGAGATATCCGATGGAGCCCTTGTCTTATTGGATGCAGATCCAATACCCACTAGGGGAGGACCCATTAGGGTTTGACAAGGGACCTCTATAAATAGGAGGAATTCAGAGCCCCATAGGCTAGAGAGCTCTTGCTTGCCTTTCCTATTCTCCTCTCTCTCTCCACCTCAAAATAGGCCTAGAGTTTTGAGTAGCGTCGTCACAACCCTACTGTGTGGCTCACCGCTAGAGTGGAGGATGCTTGACCTCCTTCACCCTCTCTTAAGGATCTGTAAGGAAACAGGGATATACGATCTCCCTAGGTAACACAATCTACTCTAAACGCAGTTTCATGTTTCGCGGATTTTGCGTACCAATCTTCGCACGACGACGAACATCTCTTTGGGAATCGGGGATTTTGTTTTCTTGATCTTCCGCTGCGCATGTGATGTCGCCCCCAAAGATTTCTCAACAATGGTATCAGAGCCAGGTTGTTCGTGCGAATGATTAGTTTTGAACTACGTTTGTTATGTTTAGGAAGAATTTTGACATCAAAATTGTTGACGGAAAAACAAGGAAGGGCAGCAACAGTTGCTGCCCTCGATCTGCGTACGTGCAGCGTAGCCGAAGGCGGGCAGCACAGGGGCTGCGTCTGCTGCAGCCGGCCGGCGGCCTGCTTGCAGCAGGCCTACTACCGGCGGGGCTGGCAGCCCACGAGCAGAAGTGCCGCAGGGCAACGGCGCTTGCCGCCGTAGGGCAGTGTCGCCTGCCGTCGCTGCTCCCGCGGGCGAAACCCCCCCACAGGGGCGGTCGCCCGGCGGGACAGCGCCGCCTGCGGAGGCGGCGGCGCCCACCTGCAGCGGCAGCACCGCCAGCGTGCGTGCCGCCTGCAGGCGAGGATAGTGCCCTCGCCCCGCCGCACAGGCCGCCGGCGGCAGGGTGGCGGCGGCGGCAGCAGCGAAAAGGGAAAAGGGCATTAGGGTTTTCTAGGCAAAAGATAGTTTTGCCCCTCGAAATTTAAGAAATTCCAGTTTTTGTTTTTTGTCCAAATTATGAAAATACCCCTATGAATTCAGAAATTCCCTATAATGTCCCAGATTTCAAAAAAATTTAATTAATTAAAAATTTAGTTGATTATTATTTTTTTATTATTATCTAGTAGTCCTACATGATAATGATTATTTATACATGTGATGTTTGTTGTGTGGACGGATGATCATAGACCGTGTGATGTGTGTACTTGTGATTATTATTATTGAGGTCTGTGAGCCTCCATTATATTTCTCATTTATTGTCGGGCCTGCGTGCCTATGATTAAGTAGTAATCACATGAGGAGGTGCAACGGGAGCGTGGATGCGATAGCGGGACCCATGAGACGGACGATCGTGATGCATGAAGATACATCAAGATGTCGACGGAACCGACGAGGACGAGATGGACGATCACAGGGCATGGAGATGTACCGTTGCACACATAGATCTTGATGTGAGTGATTAGGCCTATTGGCTCGGGCCTAATCATATTAGGTTATGGTCCATGATCATCTGGTGTAATTACTTATACAAATACTAGATATGTATATATATTTGCTTGCGATGTAGATATATATTAAATATGTATATGTGTGACATGTCATATTAGGAAACCAAATCATAGAAACATCTCTCGATAATATTAAGTCGGTAAACGTGAGGCAATTAGATTGACCCACGTGGCCTTCCATCGTTATAAGTAGGAACCGATTCCCGATGTAGGTTGAGTTGGTCGAGTCCCTCGAGACTCACCTATATCGTGATTCGCTATCTTGCTTACGACATAGAGATGTCACCGGTGACCTGAGGGCATGGTATACTTGGTCGAGTCCCTCGAGGGTATATCATCAAATTAGACTCTTTTTGTAACGAAGGTGTTGACTTAACCGAGCACAATGGTTTGTCGAGTCCCTCGAGACCATGGTGATTCGGAGGCTGAACAGGACGGGAATCAAAAGGAGTTGTGATCGACAAGAGTTGCCTACCTTTTAGGCTTAGTGTGATTGGTCGAGTCCCTTGAGGTTACACTAAGACGCTGGTTGGATCCTGATCCCCACTAGAAGTCTGCCGGAGACTTCCGTTTCACGTGCTGAGGGTGTCGCGTGACTCGTTAGTAAAATAGTGGGAGCATATTAAGATAGAAGTCCATATCTTAATAATTTATTTTTTGCAAAATCTGCATGTTATTCATTTCTACTACATCTTTATTTTCAGAAAAAGTCGCTTTCAAATCCCTTACGTGGCATACTTGATGTCAACCGCCTCAATGGTCCAAATTATACGGATTGGCTCCGTAACTTGAGAATTGTTCTCACAGTGGAGAAAATCGTGTACGTCCTTTATACAGTGATGCTTGCGCTCGAAGAAGGGGCAAATGAGGATGAGATCGCTCGCTATATGAAGTACATTGATGACTCCACTCTTGTTCAGTGATATATGTTGGGCTCTATGACTCCTGAGTTACAGAGACAACATGAAAAGATGGATGCCAGATCCATTCTCTTGCATGTCCGCAAATTATTTGAGGAACAGGGAAGGACTCAATGATATGAGATATCTAAGAGCCTCTTCCGCGCAAGGATGACTGAGGGGACACCGGTTCAGAACCATGTCCTAAAGATGATTGAGTGGATAGAGAAACTCATAGGTCTAGGAATGGTCCTAGAGGATAACTTGTGTGTGGACATTGTGCTTCAGTCCCTACTAGATTCCTTTTCACAGTTCATAATGAATTTTAATATGAACAAGCTTGAAGTGACTCTCCCAGAGCTTCTCAATATGTTGAGGGAGGCAAAGAGTACTATCAAGAAAGAGAAGCCAGTTCTCTACACTGGTGAGACCAAAAAGAAAAGAAAAGCAGAAAGGTCCCTTAAAAAGGGAAAGGGCATGGGCAAACCAGGTAAAGCAAAGGTTGCTAAGAAAGACCCAGCAAAGGACAAAGGACAGTGCTTCCACTATGGTAAAGATGGGCATTGGAAGAGAAACTGCAAAGAGTACCTTGCAGAAAGGGCAAAACAAAAGCTTGATAAAGATTCAGGTACATTCATGATCAGTCTCCATTTGTCAGACTCTTATGATAACATATGGGTATTGGATACAGGTAGTGCTTATCATATATGCAATTCATTGCAGGTTCTGGCAAGGCCTAGGAGACTAGAGAGAGGCGAGATGGACCTCAAGATGGGTAATGGAGCAAAAGTTGCTATAGTAGCTATTGGCGAGGTCGCCCTACATCTGCCTAGTGGAGCTTTTATTGCATTAGATGCATGTTATTTTGTTCCTTCTATTATCAAAAATATTATCTCCATTTCATGTTTAACAGTTAGTGGATATAAATTTGTTTTTGAGAACAATGGTTGTTCGATATTATTAGATGATAAGATCATCATGAAAGGAACATGCATAATGGTTTATTTATGTTTGACACCACTCCACATATCATGAATGTAAATGTGTCCAAAAGGAAATGAGATGAGTTGAACAGTGCATACCTGTGGCATTGTAGGCTATGTCACATCCATGAAAGAAGGATTCAAAAGTTGCTAAATGATGAATATCAAGATCCATTCGACTATGTGTCATATGCAACTTGTGACCCCTGTATTCGTGGAAAACTAACCAACTATCCATTTAATGGAACTGGAGAGAGAGCCACTGAGTTGTTGGAACTCATACATTGTGATGTATGTGGACCCATGTCAACTCATGCCATTGGAGGTTACTCCTACTTCATTACATTTATTGATGATTTCTCAAGGTATAAATATGTGTACTTAATGAAGTACAAGTCTAAGGCTTTTGAGAAATTCAGAGAGTATAAGAATGAGGTGGAGAACCAGACTAGAAAGAGTATCAAAACTCTTCGATCAGATTGAGGAGGTGAGTACTTATGTACAGAGTTCACTCAGTTCCTCAAGGACCATGGGATATTATCCCAATGAACACCTCCTTATACACCTCAGCTCAATAGTATCTCTAAAAGGAGAAATCGTACATTATTAGATATGGTACGGTCCATGATGAGTTTCGCTGACCTACCCATCTCATGCTAGTCATAGGTGCCTAGCAAGCCAATCACATAAGTGATGGCACTTATGACTTGATACAGAATCTTTTTGCTTATTATATTTTGGCATATATTACTTTATAACCATTGCATAAATGTATACATATATTGTGATGTCCTTGGATTTGTGCAATGGGAATCGGATCGTGATGAGATCACGATAGTGAGATCGATTCACCTTTAAACACATATCCTAAATAATCCTAGTCATAGGTTACTCGAGTGGGATATCGTGATAACCGAACAGACTGGTGTGCTGTATACCCGTCCATACGATGGATACATCTGGTCTCATAGCTGCTTGTATAGGGACACTAGGGATACAGTACAGGTGCTCAATGGAGAATGAGTTCGCTGATTGATCTACTTACGTATTGCTGGATGGTTGATGATGCCTTATTGTCAAACAGCGATTTCGTAGTCCTAGTGGTGTATTTGGTCCTTAGACTTGAGACACCAAGGATATCCTATATGAGTGCTCCACCTTTGATACCAGACTTATAGGATTGGCTGTCCCAGATCTAGTACAACTGGTCATTGGGAGTGGTAGTCGACCTTACGAGGGCTATTGAGTGTCGATAGAGGATCATCCCCTCTCGGTATCATGAGAGGAATATCCCATGTGTTCCTGCTCAGACAAATCCCTAGCCGGGGTCATTCGGGTTGAGGGAGAAAGAGTTCTCCGGGAGAATCCGATTGGAGCGAGACTCGAGTAGAAACCGTTTGGGTCTGACAACACCATGCTCGATATTCTGTCTCTGGGATATTAGATGGATGAGGGACTATAGGTACACGGTAATTGAGGACAGATAGGTCCAGTGGATTGGATTCCCCTGTATCATCTGGGGACTATGGCGTAGTGGCCTAGTACGTCCGTAGTCGATGAGTCGAGTGAATTATTATAGAGATAATAATTCACTGAGTTAGAATGAGTTCTGACAGGTATGACTCACGGCCAGCTCGATATTGGGCTTAGAGGGTCACACACATATGGTAGGCATTGCGATGAGTAGAGGTTCAGATATGAGATATCCGACGGAGCCCTTGTCTTTTTGGATACAGATCCAATACCCACTAGGGGAGCACCCATTAGGGTTTCATAGGGGACCTCTATAAATAGGAGGGATTCAGAGCCACATAGGCTAGAGAGCTCTTACTTGCCTTTCCTATTCTCCTCTCCCTCTCCACCTCAGAATAGGCCTGGAGTTTTGAGGAGCGTCGTCGCAACCCTGCTGTGTGAATCACCGCTATAGAGGAGGACACTTGACCTCCTTCACCCTCTCCTAAGGATCTGCAAGGAAACAGGGATATACGATCTCCTTAGGTAACACAATCTACTCTATACGCAGTTTCATGTTTCGCGGATTTTTGCGTACCAATCTTCGCATGACGACGAACATCTCTTTGGGAATCGGGGATTTTGTTTTCTTGATCTTCGGCTGCGCATGTGATGTTGCCCCCAAAGATTTCCCAACAATGGTATCAGAACTAGGTTGTTCGTGTGAATGATGGGTTTTGAACTACGTGTGTTGTGTTTAGGAAGAATTTTGATGTCAAAATTGTTGATGCAAAAACAAGGAAGGGCAACAATAGTTGTTGCCCTCGATCTACGTGCGTGCAGCGCAGTCGAAGGCGAGCAGCACAGGGGCTGCGTCTGCTGCAGCCGGCCGGCGGCCTGCTTGCAGTAGGCTTGTTGCCGGCGGGGCAGGCAGTCCACAGGCAGAGGCGCCGCAGGCCAGCGGTGCTTGCCGCCGCTGCTCCCGCGGGCGAAACCCACCCGTAGGGGCGGCCGCCCGGCGGGATAGCACCGCTTGCGGAGGCGGCGGTGCCCACCTGCTGGGTCAGCACCGCCTACGGGCGCTGCCCCGTGGGCAGAACCGCCCGTGGGGGCACCCACCTGCAGGGGCAGCACCGCCAGCGGGCGTGCCGTCTACAGGCGAGGGCAGCGCCCCGCCCTCCGCCGCACAGGCCGCCGCCGGCAGGGTGGCGGCGGTGGCAGCAGCAAAGGGGAGTAGGGCATTAGGGTTTTCTGGGCAAAAGATAGTTTTGCCCCTCGGAATTTGAGAAATTCTAATTTCTGTCTTTTGTCCAAATTATGAAAATACCCCTATGAATTCAGAAATTCCCTAAAATGTCCCTAATTTCAGAAAAATATTAATTAATTAAAAGATTTAGTTGCTTATTATTTTTTTATTATTATCTAGTAATCCTATATGATGATGATTATTTATACATGTAATGTATGATGTGTGGACGGATGATCATGGACCGTGTAATGTGTATACCTATGATTATTATTATTGAGGTCTGCGAGCCTCCATTATATTTCTCATTTATTGTCGGGCCTACATGCCTATGATTAAGTTGTAATCAAATGAGAAGGCACAGCGGGAGCGTGGATGCGATAGCGGACCCACGAGACGGACGATCGTGATGCATGAAGATGCATCAAGATGTCGACGGAACCAACGAGGACGAGATGGACGATCACAGGGCATGGAGATGCACCGATGCACATATAGATCTTGATGTGAGTGATTAGGTCTACTGGCTCGGGCCTAATCATATTAGGTTGTGGTCCATGATCATCTGGTGTAATTGCTTATACACAAACTAGATATGTATATATATTTGCATGCGATGTAGATATATATTAAATATGTATATCTGTGAAATGTCATATTAGGAGACCAAATCATAGAAATATCTCTCGATAATATTAAGTCGGTAAACGTGAGGCAACTAGATTGACCCACGTGGCCTTCCATCGTTATAAGTAGGAACCGATTCCCGGTATAGGTTGAGTTGGTCGAGTCCCTCAAGACTCACCTATATCACGATTCGCTATCTTGCTTACGACATAGAGATGTCATCGGTGACCTGAGGGCATGGTATACTTGGTCGAGTCCCTCGAGGGTATATCATCAAATCAGACTCATCTTGTAACGAAGGTGTTGACTTAACTGAGCATTATGGTTGGTCGAGTCCCTCGAGGCCATGTTGATTCGGAGGCCAAACATGACAGGAATCACAAGGAGTTGTGATCGACAAGAGTTGCCTACCTTTTAGGCTTAGTGTGATTGGTCGAGTCCTTCGAGGTTACACTAAGACGCTGATTGGATCCTGATCCCCACAAGAAGTCTGCCGGAGACTTCCGTTTGACGTGCTGAGGGTGTCGCGTAACTCGTTAGTAAAATAGTGAGAGCATATTAAGATAGAATTCCATATCTTAATATTTTATTTCTTGCAAAATCTGCATGTTATTCATTTCTGCTACATCTTTATTTTCAGAAAATGTCGTTTTCAAATCCCTTACGTGGCATACTTGATGTCAACCGCCTCAATGGTCCAAATTATACGGATTGGCTCTGTAACTTGAGAATTGTTCTCACAGCGGAGAAAATTGTGTACGTCCTTGATACAGTTATGTCTACGCCCGAAGAAGGGGCAAACGAGGATGAGATCGCTCGCTACGTGAAGTACATTGATGCCTCCACTCTTGCTCAGTGCTATATATTGGGCTCTATGACTCCTGAGTTACAGAGACAACATGAAAAGATGGATGCCAAATCCATTCTCCTACATGTCCATAAATTGTTTGAGGAACAGGGAAGGACTCAGCGATATGAGATATCTAAGAGCCTCTTTCGCGCTAGGTTGACTGAGGGGACACCGGTTCAGAACCATGTCCTAAAGATGATTGAGTGGATAGAGAAACTCACAGGTCTAGGAATGGTCCTAGAGGATAACTTGTGTGTGGACATTGTGCTTCAGTCCCTACCAGATTCCTTTTCACAGTTCATAATGAATTTTAATATGAACAAGCTGAGATGACTCTCCCAAAGCTCCTCAATATGTTGAGGGAGGTAGAGAGTACTATTAAGAAAGAGAAGCCAGTTCTCTACACTGGTGAGACCAGAAAGAAAAGGAAATCAGAAAGGTCCCTTAAGAAGGGAAAGGGCAAGGGCAGACCAGGTAAAGCAAAAGTTGCTAAGAAAGACCCAGAAAAGGACAAAGGCCAATGCTTCCACTGTGGTAAAGATGGGCACTGGAAGAGGAACTGCAAAGAGTACCTTGCAGAAAGGGCGAAACAAAAGCTTGATGAAGCTTCAAGTACATTCATGATCAGTCTCCATTTGTCAGACTCTTATGATAACATATGGGTATTGGATACCGGTAGTGCTTATCATATATGCAATTCGTTGCAGGTTCTGGCAAGGCCTAGGAGACTAGAGAGAGACGAGATGGACCTCAAGATGGGTAATGGAGCAAAAGTTACTGTAGTAGCTATTGGCGAGGTCGCCCTACATCTGCCTAGTGGAGCTTTTATTGCATTAGATGCATGTTATTTTGTTCCTTCTATTATCAAAAATATTATCTCCATTTCATGTTTAACAGTTAGTGGATATAAATTTATTTTTGAGAACAATGGTTGTTTGATATTATTAGATGATAAGATCATTACGAAAGGAATATTGCATAATGGTTTATTTATGTTAGACACCACTCTACATATCATAAATGTAAATGTGTCCAAAAGGAAACGAGATGAGTTGAACAGTGTATACCTGTGGCATTGTAGGCTAGGTCACATCCATGAAAGAATGATTCAAAAGTTGCTAAATGATGGATATCTAGATTCATTCGACTATATGTCATATGCAACTTGTGACCCTTGCATTCGTGGAAAACTGATCAACTCTCCATTTAATGGAACTGGAGAGAGAGCCACTGAGTTGTTGGTACTCATACATAGTGAAGTATGTGGACCCATGTCAACTTATGCCATTGGAGGTTACTCCTACTTCATTACATTTACTGATGATTTCTCAAGGTATGGATATGTGTACTTAATGAAGTACAAGTCTGAGGCTTTTGAGAAATTCAGAGAGTATAAGAATGAGGTGGAGAACCAAACTGAAAAGCGTATCAAAACTCTTCGATCAGATCGAGGAGGTGAGTACTTAAGTACAGAGTTTACTCAGTTCCTCAAGGACCATGGGATATTATCCCAATGGACATCTCCTTATACACCTCAACTCAATGGTGTCTCTAAAAGGAGAAATCGTACATTATTAGATATGGTACAGTCCATGATGAGTTTCGCTGACCTACCCATCTCATTCTGGGGATATGCCCTAGAAACCGCAGTTTACCTTCTGAACAGAGTTCCAACTAAGTCGGTAGTATCTACACCATATGAGATATGGAAAGGGAATAAGCATGATCTTAAGGTTGTTAAGATTTGGGGTTGCCCTTCCCACGTTAAAAGACACAACCCCGATAAGTTAGAATCAAGGACAGAGCGATGCAAATTTGTGGGATACCCCAAGGAAACTTGTGGGTATTATTTCTATCATCTCGAGGACCAAAAGGTCTTTGTAGCTAAGAGAGCAGTGTTCCTTGAGAAGGAACACATTCTTGGCGGAGATAGTGGGAGAATGATAGAATTGAGCGAGGTTCGAGAACCAAGCTCAAGCACCACTCTACAGCCCGAGTCTGTTCAAGTACCTAATACACAAGTTTCAACTTTACGCAGGTCTGATAGAGTATCCCATCCACCTGAAAGATATGTGGGACATATTTGAGGAGAGTATGTAGAGGATATTGATCCTCAAACCTACGAGGAGGCTATTATGAGTATAGACTCCGGGAAGTGGCAAGAAGCCATGAATTCTGAGATGGATTCTATGTACTCCAATAAGGTTTGGAACCTAGTTGATGCGCCCAAAGGTATTGTACCTATCGGTTGCAAGTGGATCTTTAAGAAAAAGATCGGAGTAGATGGAAAGGTATAGACCTATAAAGCAAGGCTAGTGGCCAAAGGGTATCGTCAAAGGCAAGGTGTTGACTATGACGAAACCTTCTCACCCGTAGCAATGCTAAAATCCATCAGAATTCTATTGGCTATTGCAGCACACTATGATTATGAGATCTGGCAGATGGATGTGAAAACCGTATTCCTCAATGGAAACCTCGAGGAGGAGGTGTATATGATGCAACCTGAGGGATTCATGTCCAAGAACTACCCAGATAATGTGTGTAGGCTGCTTAGATCAATTTATGGATTAAAGCAAGCTTCCCGAAGTTGGAACATAAGATTTGATGAGGCAATCAGATCTTATGACTTCGTTAAGAACGAAGATGAGCCTTGTGTATACAGAAAGGTACGTGGGAGCGCTATCACTTTTTTGGTATTATATGTGGATGACATCCTGATCATCGGGAATGACGTAGGAATGCTATCCACAGTAAAGGCTTGGTTATCCAGACACTTCTCCATGAAGGACTTAGGGGAAGCATCCTATATTTTGGGGATTAGAATTTATAAAGATAGATCAAGAGGATGCTTGGCTTGTCCTAGTCCAGGTACATAGAAACCATTGTCAAAAAGTTTGGCATTGAAAATTCCAAGAGAGGTCTTATACCGATGAGACATGGGATATCGCTTTCTACGAGTATGTCCCCAAAGACTCCAGAAGAAATGGCGAACATGGATATAATACCTTATGCCTCAGCAATAGGGTCTATCATGTATGCCATGCTATGTACTAGGCCTGATATAGCGCATGCTCTGAGTGTCACGAGCAGGTATCAGGCGGATCCAGGCTTGGAGCATTGGAAAGCAGTAAAGTGTATCCTTAAGTACTTGAGAAGGACTAAGGATCTTTTACTAGTATATGGAGGTAATAGCCTTAAGGTTGAAAGCTACACTAACTCAAGTTTTCAGTCTGATGTCGATGATAGCAAGTCGAATTTAGGGCATGTGTACACCCTGAATGGAGGAGCAGTGTACTGGAAGAGTTCCAAGCAAGATACTACTGCTGATTCGACCACAGAGGTGGAGTACATTGCTACATCTGATGCAGCAAAGGAGGGAGTCTGGTTGAAGAAGTTCATCACAGATTTGGGAGTCGTGCCGAGTAGCGAGGAGCCGATCTCCCTATATTGTGACAACAACGGGGCGATTGCTCAAGCAAAGGAACCTAGGTCTCATCAAAAATCTAAGCATGTTCTGAGGAGGTTCCACCTTATCAGAGAGATCGTAACCCGAGGAGATGTAGTAGTGGAAAGAGTTCCATCCGAAGATAACATTGCAGATCCACTGACAAAGCCGTTGTCTCAGATTTGTTTTGAGCGTCACAGGGGTCTGATGGGGATCAAACACATAGGTGATTGGCTTTAGGTCAAGTGGGAGATTGCTAGTCATAGATGCCCAGCAAGCCAATCACATAAGTGATGGCACGTATGACTTGATATAAAATCTTTTTACTTATTATATTTTGGCGTATATCACTTTATAACCATTGCATAAATGCATACATATATTATGATGTCCTTGGATTTGTGCAATGGGAATCTGATCGTGATGAGATCACGATAGTGAGATCGATTCACCTTTAAACACATATCCTAAATAATCCCGATCATAGATTACTCGAGTGGGATATCGTGATAACCGGACAGACTGGTGTGCTGTATACCCGTCCATACGATGGATGCAGCTGGTCTCATAGCTGCTTATGTAGGGACACTAGGGATACAGTACAGGTGCTCATTGGAGAATGAGTTTACTGATTGATCTGCTTACGAAATGCTGGATGGTTGATGATGTCTTATTATCAAACAACGATTCCGTAGTCCTAGTGGTGTATCTGGTCTTTAGACTTGAGACACCAAGGATGTCCTATATGAGTGCTCCACTCTTTGATACTAGACTTATAGGTTTGGCTATCCCAGATCTAATACAGCTAGTCATTGGGAGTGGTAGTCGACCTTACGAGGGCTATTGAGTGTCAATAGAAGATCATCCACTCTCGACATTATGAGAAGAATATCCCATGTGTTCTTGCTCAGACAAATCCCTGGCTAGGGTCATTCGGGTTGAGGAAGAAAGAGTTCTCCGGGAGAATCCGATTAGTGCGAGACTCGAGTAGAAACCGTATGGGTCTGACAACACCATGCTCGATATACGGTCTCTGGGATATTAGATGGATGAGGGACTATAGGTACACGGTAACTGAGGATAGACAGGTCTAATGGATTGGATTCCCCTGTATCGTATGGGGACTACGGCGTAGTGGCCTAGTACGTCCGTAGTCGATGAGTCGAGTGAATTATTATAGAGATAATAATTCACTGAGTTATAAGGAGTTCTGACAGGTATGACTCACTGCCAGCTCGATATTGGGCCTAGAGGGTCACACACATATGGTAGGCTTTGCGATGAGTAGAGGTTCAGATATGAGATATCCGACGGAGCCCTTGTCTTATTGGATGCAGATCCAATACCCCCTAGGGGAGGACCCATTAGGGTTTGACAGGGGACCTCGATAAATAGGAGGGATTCAGAGCCCCATAAGCTAGAGAGCTCTTGCTTGCCTTTTCTATTCTCCTCTCCCTCTCCACTTCAGAATAGGCCTGGAGTTTTGAGGAGCGTTGTCGTAACCCTGCTGTGTGGATCACCGCTAGAGTGGAGGACGCTTGACCTCCTTCACCCTCTCCTAAGGATCTGAAAGGAAACAGGGATATACGATCTCCCTAGGTAAGACAATCTACTCTATACGCAGTTTCATGTTTCGCGGATTTTTGCGTACCAATCTTCGCACGACGACGAACATCTCTTTGGGAATCGGGGATTTTGTTTTCTTGATCTTCCGCTACGCATGTGATGTCACCCCCAAAGATTTCCCAACATCTCATTCTAGGGATATGCCCTAGAAACCGCAGCTTACCTTCTGAACAGAGTTCCAACTTAGTCGGTAGTGTCTACACCATATGAGATATGAAAAGGGAAAAAGCCTGATCTTAATGTTGTTAAGATTTGGGGCTGCCGTGCCCATGTTAAACGACACAACCCCGATAAGTTAGAATCAAGGACAGAGCGATGCAAATTTGTAGGATACCCCAATGAAACTTGTGGGTATTATTTCTATCATCTCGAGGACCAAAAGGTCTTTGTAGCTAAGAGAGCAGTGTTCCTTGAGAAGGAACACATTCTTGGTGGAGACAGTGGGAGAATGATAGAATTAAGCGAGGTTGGAGAACCAAGCTCAAGCACCACTCTACAGCTCGAGTATGTTCAAGTACCTAATACACAAGTTTCAACTTTACGCAGGTCTGATAGAGTATCCCATCCTCCTAAAAGATATGTGGGACATATTAGAGAAAAAGATGTAGAGGATATTCATCCTTAGACCTACGAGGAGGCTATTATGAGTATAGACTCCGGGAAGTGGCAAGAAGCCATGAATTCTGAGATGGAATCTATGTACTCCAATAAGGTTTGGAACCTAGTTGATGCGCCCGAAGGTATTGTAACCATCGGTTGCAAGTGGATCTTTAAGGAAAAAGATCAGAGTAGATGGAAAGGTAGAGACCTATAAAGCAAGGCTAGTGGCTAAGGGGTATCGTCAAAGGCAAGGTGTTGACTTTGACGAAACCTTCTCACCCTTAGCAATGCTAAAATCCATCAGAATTCTATTGGCTATTGTAACACAATATGATTATGAGATATGGCAGATGGATGTGAAAACCGCATTCCTCAATGGATACCTCAATGTGTAGGTTGCTTAGATCCATTTCTGGATTAAAGCAAGCTTCCCGAAGTTGGAACATAAGATTTGATGAGGCAATCAGATCTTATGACTTCGTTAAGAACGAAGATGAGCCTTGTATATACAGAAAGGTAAGTGGGAGCACTATCACCTTTTTGGTATTATATGTGGATGACATCCTGATCATTGGGAATAATGTAGGAATGCTATCCACAGTAAAGGCTTGGTTATCTAGACACTTCTCCATGAAGGACTTAGGGGAAGCATCCTATATTTTGGGGATCAGAAACTATAGAGATAGATCCAAGAGGATGCTTGGCTTGTCCAAGTCTGGGTACATAGAAACCATTGTCAAAAGGTTTGGTAGGGAAAATTCCAAGAGAGGTCTGATACCGATGAGAAATGGGATATCGCTTTCTACGAGTATGTCCCTAAAGACTCCAGAAGAAAGGGCGAACATGGATATGATACCTTATGCCTCAGCAATAGGGCCTATCATGTATGCCATGCTATGTACTAGGCCTGATATAGCGCATGCTCTGAGTGTCACGAGCAGGTATCAGGCGGATCCAAGCTTGGAGCACTGGAAAGCAGTAAAGTGTATCCTTAAGTACTTGAGAAGGACTAAGGATCTTTTACTAGTATATGGAGGTAATAGCCTTAAGGTTGAAGGCTACACTGACTCAAATTTTCAGTCTGATGTCGCTGATAGCAAGTCAAATTCAGGGTATGTGTACACCCTGAATGGAGGAGCAATGTGCTGGAAGAGTTCCAAGCAAGATACTACTGCTGACTCGACCACAGAGGCGGAGTACATTGCTGCATCTGATGCAGCAAAGGAGGGAGTCTGGTTGAAGAAGTTCATCACAGATTTGGGAGTCGTGCCGGGTAGCGAGGAGCCGATCTCCCTATATTGCGACAACAACGGGGCGATTGCTCAAGCAAAGGAACCTAGGTCTCATCAGAAATCTAACCATGTTCTGAGGAGGTTCCACCTTATAAGAGAGATCGTAACCCGAGGAGATGTAGTAGTGGAAAGAGTTCCATCCGAAGATAACATTGCAGATCCACTGACAAAGCCGTTGTCTCAGATTTGTTTTGAGCGTCACAGGGGTCTGATGGGGATCAGACACATAGGTGATTGGCTTTAGGTTAAGTGGGAGATTGCTAGTCATAGGTGCCCAGCAAGCCAATCACATGAGTGATGGCACGTGTGACTTTATACAGAATATTTTTTCTTATTATATTTTGGCTTATATCACTTTATAACCATTGCATAAATGCATACATATATTGTGATGTCCTTGGATTTGTGCAATGGGAATCGGATCGTGATGAGATCACAATAGTGAGATCGATTCACCTTTAAACACATATCCTAAATAATTCCGGTCATAGGTTTCTCGAGAGGGATATCGTGTTAATCGGACAGACTGGTGTGCTGTATACCCGTCCATATGATGGATGCAGCTGGTCTCATAGCTTATTGTCAGACAACGATTCCGTAGTCCAAGTGGTGTATCTGGTCCTTAGACTTGAGACACCAAGGATGTCTTGTATAAGTGCTCCACTCTTTGATACCAGACTTATAGGTTTGGCTATCCCAGATCTAGTACAGCTAGTCATTGGGAGTGGTAGTCGACCTTACGAGGGCTATTGAGTGTCGATAGAAGATCATCCACTCTCGACATTATGAGAAGAATATCCCATGTGTTCTTGCTCAGACAAATCCCTGGCTAGGGTCATTCGGGTTAAGGGAGAAAGAGTTCTCCGGGAGAATCCGATTAGTGCGAGACTCGAGTAGAAACCGTATGGGTCTGACAACACCATGCTCGATATACGGTCTCTGGGATATTAGATGGATGAGGGACTATAGGTACATGGTAACTAAGGACAGACAGGTCCAATAGATTGGATTCTCCTGTATCGTTTGGGGACTACGGCGTAGTGGCCTAGTACGTCCATAGTCGATGAGTCGAGTGAATTATTACAGAGATAATAATTCACTAAGTTAGAAGGAGTTCTGACAGGTATGACTCACGGCCAACTCGATATTGGGCCTAGAGGGTCACACACATATGGTAGGCATTGCGATGAGTAGAGGTTCGGATATGAGATATCCAACGGAGTCCTTGTCTTATTGGATACAGATCCAATATCCACTAGGGGAGGATCCATTAGGGTTTGACAGGGGACCTCTATAAATAGGAGGAATTCAGAGCCCCATAGGCTAGAGAGCTCTTGCTTGCCTTTCCTATTCTCCTCTTCCTCTCCACCTCAAAATAGGCCTAGAGTTTTGAGGAGCGTCGTCGCAACCCTGTTGTGTGGATCACCGCTAGAGAGGAGGACGCTTGACCTCCTTCACCCTCTCCTAAGGATCTGCAAGGAAACAGGGATATACGATCTCCCTAGTTAACACAATCTACTCTAAACGCAGTTTCATGTTTCATGAATTTTTACGTACCAATCTTCGCACGACGACGAACATCTCTTTGGGAATCGGGGATTTTGTTTTCGTGATCTTCCACTGCGCATGTGATGTCTCCCCCTAAGATTTCCAACAAACCCCGCTCTGATACCAATTGTTAGGATCAATAGCACTAAGAGGGGAGGGGGGTGAATTAGTGCAACGGAAAACTTAACGTTTAAAACTGCATTCGTACGACAAAGCCGATTTTAGTAGAAAAGTCGATTCGTAAATTTCTTTGACTTAAGATTAGGTAAGAAGTAGTTAAAATAAATCTATAAAGGAAGTTTCCAGTTATGATGGAAATCAGAATCTAAGCGCAAACTGAAATATGATGTTCGTACGGTAAAAGCGATTTCAGTAGAAAAGCCAATTCGTAAATCACTTTAACTTGTGATTAGGCAAGAAGCAGTTAAAACGAATCTATTATGGTAGTTTGCTGTTGTGATGGAAATACGATGTTCGTACGAGAAAAGCGATTTACGTCTAAACACGATTCGAAAAATATTGAGCTTGGAAACACAATTATAAAAGCGCAGAAGGCAGTAAGCTATGAAGGAGGTTTGCAGTAAGGATTATAAGCTCAAAGTAAATACAAACCAGAGAGTAGTGCGATTTAGAGTAGTTCGGTCAATCTTGACCTACATCCACTTCTGGCTTCCGCCACCGTTGAGGTTGCCGACGTCCACTAGAGGCCTTCCTTCAATAGGCGAAGACCAACTACCCTTTTACAGATTCACTCCTTTTGACGGGCTTAGGAGACAACCCTTACAAACATTTCTCTCCTCTCTTGAAATATTTGAACTTGGAAGAAAAGAGGGAGAAGAACCTTTAGCTTATTACAACACTTTTGAGCTCAAAAATCTCAGAGTAAGATTAGGATTTAGTGGTTTTTCGTTGCTCTTTCATTGCTGAAAGAGTGGGGTATTTATAGGCCCTAAACCAGTTTGAATTCCGAACTCAAAACTGTCAATTCCCGAAATTTCGGGGTCTGGCGGTTGCACCGCCTAAAAGGGCTCAAAAACTGAGCCTCTGGGCAGTGCCACCGCTTGTCAAGGGTGGTTGCACCGCCTGGCAGAGCTCGAAGACCGAGCTCAGGCGGTGCCACCGCTTGATTGGGGCGGTTGCACCGCCCAGCCAAAGCTTGGAGACCGAGCTAAGGCGGTTGCACCGCTATCAGAGGCGGTTGCACCACCCAGCCAGAACTCAGAGAACGAGCCCTAGGCGGTGCCACCGCCGACCCAGGCAGTGCCACCTCTAGGCGAGAGATCTGGGTCCGAATGGGTTGATCCATTCGGCCCAATTTGGTTCTTTCAAGGGCCCAATTGCCCCTAGATTAAGTTAATGGGATCACCTTTAAATTCTAACTTAATTATCATGCTAACTACGACAATTCTTAAGACTTTTACTACAGCTTGCTCTGGTGCGTCAATCGCTTCTTCCGGCGAGCTTCCGGCGAACATCCGACAGTCCTCCAACGATGCTCCTACGGACTTCCGGCAAACTCTTGGACTTGCGACGATCCACTTGGCGAGTTCTGATGAGCTTCTTTTGGCAAGCTCCTGGACTTCTCGGATTTGTTCTCGCAGAACCTCCGATGACCGTCCGAACATCCGTCAAGCTCTCAAACTCCCAACGTGATCATAGTCCTGACTCCGGCGCAACTCCTGCTGCATGTCTTACTTTCATCGTAGTCAATCTTGCACACTTATTTCAACATATGGATTAGATAACAAATGACAATTGATGTCATCATCAAAATCCAAGATTCAACAGTTCTAAACTAACTTGACTAATTCGAACCTACTTGACTTAATCGAGATCAATCAAATCAAGATTAAACCAGTCTAGGGTGATTCTAGACTAGTTCTATAAGGATTTGATATTAGTTCCATTAGATCATAATCGAATTAAGTTTGGTTTAAGTCAATTGAGCTATTCCAATTAGGGTTTTGGTTGATTGAGGACTATTGAGAGATTGATGTTTCATGCCTGTATGATTTGATGAATTTAAAGGTTTTATCTAAAGATGTCATTTGAAAATAATTATTGGTTTTCTATTTTCTTAAGTTTCTGATATTGATATGATTATTATCATGTAGTAGATGTGACTAGACTAGTAGTTCACATTGGGAGTGCAACATATGAAATGAGCTACGGGCCCATCATAGTACGGAGCCACCAGTGAACATAGTCTAGCAGATTTACATCAAGTATGGTCTCTCATACTATTTAATCATATTGACTTTTTGATGCAAGCGTGAGTGAATAGATGAGTGTAAATGAATAATCATGAATGTTTATGTATTCCTACCGAGGATAGGTATGGTGATTCTTATCGGGGATTAGCGGGCCGTTAGATATGATAGTTAGATGATTTCTTCATCCGCTATTGGGAGGAACATGTCTTCACTTAGGTGGGTGAGGGATACCACTCCATCCACTATTGGGAGTGTAATATGGATTATCTCTATCTGCTATTAGGAGGAATCCATCCTGTGGAATATGCCACTCCACCCACTGTTGGGAGAGTGTACCATCAAGTGTGATGTATGTCTTTGTTATCTAGTTATTATGTATGTGTTGCATGTAGCCGATATATGATTTTATTTATTATGTAAGAAATAATCAACATCTTTCTAATGCATAAGTTTTATAATAAATCAATATATTATCATTTATTATTGAATTATTAATATTTATTTATATTTCATGAATATTGAAGATTATTTTTATGATTTTTCTGAGGTTCCTACCAACATATGTGATTGTTGATATGTTTTTATCTTATATTTATTTTTAAAATAATCTACTACTTTCTAATAGATCTGAAGCTTGGGTGCAAGAAACTTGTGACCCTACCAAGAAGATGTGGTCATATTTCTAGTTAATAGAATATTTACTATTATAAAGACAATGATTTGAATTCCAAAAAACATAGTTAATTATACAAATTATAGATAATAAAATATTAATTTATTATTCTTTTTATAAATTTGGGATGTGATAATTAAATGGTATTAGAGGAATGATTTTGAGGACCTATTTGAATATGAGATCTTAGGTTTAGAATATTAGATGACAATTAGTTTTTGAGATTTAGATTTTGAGAATTAGATTATAATGCAAATTTAAGATATTAGGATCATTTTTTTGAGTCACATATGATTTTCTTTATAAAAAAATAATTGATTAAAGATGTTACTCAAAGAGAATCCCAAAGGGAACTAGCCATGTCCTGAGCCCCTCCACAAGGATCCCGAAGCATGTCTTGTTGGGAGGGAGGGGGGGGGGGGGGTCAACAACCACATGGGTGTGGTCAACAACCACATGGGTGTGGTCAACAACCACATCAGTGCAGACGTGGAGCCTTGAGACTGAGATGGGGCGCCACGTCCGGTGCACCCAAGAGTCATGTTCGAAGCCCAACCCCAAGCTCAACCCGACTCGACGAAGGCTTAATCACCGGGATAACCCTAGACATCGACAATTGAATCAAGCTGACACCTAGGTTAGCTCGTTAACAGTTATTAATTATTCTTTCCGCATTCAAAAGACACATTGAAATCTTGCTCCATTGACATATTGATCCAGTTTTTTATATAACGTTCTATCTTCAAAGAATATGTGATGGTTAATCAAAATGTTGAATTTATAAGACTTTTTTAATACTATAAATGTACGATGAATGCGTTGATACAGTAATATATAAAGAACCTTTATTGTAATGAATGACAACTAGCACATATCAAGTTTAGCATCAGAATTCATCGCTAACCACTAGTACCACCTGATTTTATTTTATGTTCAATTTATTTTAAAGATTCATCGACACTAAGTTCTTATTTTTTATTTTCATAATTGATTTTTGTTAGGATCAAGAGCACTAAGAGGGGGAGGGGGTGAATTAGTGCAGTGGAAAACTTTCGACGATTAAAACTCTGTTCGTACGTTGAAATCCGATTCCGATGTAAAAGTCATTTCGTACAAATAATAACTTTGAAAGCTTACATAAACATATTTGAAATAAAGTAAGGAAGGCAGTTTGTAGTTAAGATAGAAATCAGAATGTAAGCACAAACTGAAATATGATGTTCGTACGATAAAACCGATTTCCGTCTTAATGCCGATTCGGAAAATACTTAACTAAGAAACACATTTGTAAATGAGCAGAAGGCAATAAGCTATTGAGGAGGTTTACAGCAAAGATAAGATGCTCAAAGTAAATACAAACCATAGAAGATAAGAGTTTCTAGTGGTTCGGTCAATCGTGACCTACATCCACTCCTCCGATTCCTCTTCCGTCGAGGCCACTGGCATCCACTAACGATCTTCCTTTACTAGGCAAAGATCAATCTCCTTCTTACACCCCTCTTCTCCTTTTACTGGGTTTAGGAGACAACCCTTACAAGCACTCACTCTCCTCTCTTAAATAGAATTCTAACACTTAAGCTAGAGGAGGGAAATTCTAGAGATTGCAACAGCGTTTTCTCTCTTTTAATCTCTCTATGCTTGTATATTTTACCTAGGAATGGGAGGGGTATTTATAGGCTCCAAACCAGTTTGAATTCCGAGCTCAAAACTGCCATCTCCCGGAATTCCAAAGTCTGGTGGTTGCACCGCCTGACTGGGGCGATTGCACCGCCTGACAAAGCTCAGAGACTGAGCCTTTGGGTGGTGCCACCGCTTGGCAGAGCTTGGAGACTGAGCCTTTGGGTAGTGCCACCGCCTGACAAGGGCGATTGCACCGCCTAGTCTCGCTCGGAGACTGAGCCCAGGCAGTGCCACTGCCTGCTTGGGGCAGTTGCACCACCCAGCTTTCCTGGGAGACCTCTCCTGGGCGGTGCCACCGCCTAGTAGGAATTCTGGTCCAAATGGGTTGATCCATTCGGCCCAATTTGGGTCTATCAAGGGCCCAATTGCCCCCAGATTAAGTTAATGGGATCACCTCCCATTCCTAACTTAATCTACATGCTAACTATGACAATTCTTAAGACATTTACTACAGCTTGCTCCGGTGCGTCATTTGCTTCTTCCGGCGAGCTTCCGACAAACTTCCGGTGAACATCCGACGAACCTCCGACGATGCTTCGACGGACTTCCGGCAAACTCCTGGACTTACGACGATCCATTTGGCGAGTTCCGACGAGCTTCTTTTGGCAAGCTCCTTGACTTCTCGTATTTGTTCCCGCAGAACCTCCGACGATCGTCCGGACTTCCGTCGAGCTCTTGAACTCCCAACGTGATCATAGTCTTGACTCCAGCGCAACTCCTGCTGTATGTCTTTCTTTCATTGTAGTTAATCCTTCACACTTAAAACAAAACTTCGATCAAGACAATTAATCCTAAGTAATTAACTAAGTTGTCCGGCATGTGATTGGTCCCTCGACGCTTCATCCGATTCTTCGGTGCATCATCCTCTCCTGCGGCCTATTGCCCAATCGGCTAGTCGACTCCACAACTCCGATATCCTTGGCGCAATACCCGCTCTTCTTGGCCCAATGCCCAAGTCCACGGCTTGAAGTCTTCTATCGATACGTCGACCGATCCATCGGCCCAACGTCCAATCTTCTGACATGTTCCTCCGGCATAACATGATTTTTCCTGGTTTAATTGTCTCATCCTGATCGAAGCATCCTGCGTCACTCAAAACGCAGATTAAAACATAAACACATATCAAGTGGTTTCATCATCAAAATATGAGATTCAACAATCTTCCCCTTTTTGATGATGACAACCACTTGATGACGGAGTTAACCTTAACTCTCGGAGTTTAAAAAACTTCCCCTATCAATATGCCATATTGATAAAACCTTGAATTCAAACTAAATTCAAGTCATTGCAATATTCGTCATGAATACTTGCAACACGTCATCATGAACTTATGCATAGACTTATATATTAATATGTCATGTTATCAACATACTTCTCCCCCTTTATCATCAACAAAAGGAGAAGTACAACTATTCTTTGTGTTTATAATATAAGTTCAAATCATTGCATGAAAAACATAATATTAAATTTTTATCATCATGCAATATAGCAATTTTATAACATTTTAGAACTTGCAAGCTAGCAATTTAGAGATGTTCAAGAAAGCAACTCTTGCTTCTTGAAATATGCAAGTTTTATAAGCTAGAAAATTCAAATATATGCAAGTTGGCATATTTGCTTTTCTTGAGATAGGCACGATAGCACATTTTTGCATTTTCTTGATGTTGAAGATATCAATTTCTTCTCTTTTGAGAAGTGCAATTTTTACTTTCTTCTTGAATTGTGCACGCTAATTATCTCCCCCTTAGTCATTGTCAAAAAGAAGGGAAGACCCTTTTTAAAGAAGAGAAGACCCTTTATGACAATTTCTAAATCATGACAAAGGTGAGTAATCATTCTTATTTCAAAATTCTATAATTGAGATAAACCTTGAATTCAAATTAAGGTAATTTTAATCATGATTCATATCATATGCAATACATCACATAAAAAGCATAAGTATTGCATGCATTATTTTAGCAACAAATCATAGCATTTCATCACATGGCAATATATCATCAAGTAAAATTACGATACAAGTTCTTGATATCTTAACATGATGCAAACATGGCATATGGCAATCATAGCATTTCGATTATCAGTTTACCATATATTTCGATACAAGCTTCTTTTGATATCTTAACATAATTCAAATTCAAATATGACACTTATAGCATTAATTCATATATTTCTCATTCAAATATGGCACTTATAGTATCAATTCATATATTTCTCTCCCTTTGTCATCAACAAAAGGAGAAGTAGCTCTAGCTATTTTAAAAGATATGTAAGTTTTTGTAACATGAAGCTAGATTTTCATCACAGCATATAAGCACAAAAGCATAGCAATATTCTTAAGTTCAATCATGGCAATTCAACACTTGCTTCTTATGCAAGATTGCACTTTTCTTTTCTTTGCATGTTCTAACTAGCAAAAGCTTTCTCCCCTTTGTTTTTGTCGAAAAGAAGGGAAGAGTACAAGCTAGCCAGCATTTGCCTTGAGCTAGCAATCTTTCTCCCCCTATGTCATTACCGAAAAGAAGGGAGAAATCAATGGCCAAAAAATTTTAATCATTATACAGGCCATATTACAAAATCATGTCATGATATCAAGGAAATTCAAGAAGGACATGATTCATTCGACAAATCATTTTAATAGAGCAAACAAATTATACAACCAAGGATCATGATTAAGATATATCAATATCATAGATCAAGTCATGATTCGTGATTCATCATAAAGCAAATTAATTTTCAGTCATCACATAAGGCATTTAAAGAATTTTTGAAACATAGAAGAATGATTAATTTAAGCATGCAATGTTTCAATCAAATTCAAGTCATGAATATGTTGAATCTCGGATTTTGATTATAAAATCAATTGATGGGTTAATTGATCTAATCCATATTATTGAATTAAGTGTGCAGGATGAACTACGATAACCAGAAAACACAAAGCAAGGATACCGGAGTCAAGTTCGACGGACGTTTAAGAGTCCGACGAATCGTCGGAGATGCTGCCGGAACCAACCGAGAAGAAATCGGGAACCTGTCGGAATTTTCGGAAGTTCACCGAAGAGATCGTCGGAGGTTCACGGAGATCACCGAGAAGGCTCGGCTACTCATTAAAGTCATCACAAGTTCGGGAGCTTGCTAGGAGCCTGTCGGAAGAAGTTCGTCGGAAAGCTCGCCGGAACAAGACTCGACGTTCGCAGTTGAAAAATTGCTTAGGATGTGTTTTGTTATGTAGTTCACTTGTAATTAGGATTAGGATTAAGAAATAATCCTATATCCTAGTTAGGGGTCAACTAGGCCCAAAATTAGACTTGGTTTGGACAAAATTTGATGCCCAAACAAGTGAACCGAAGAGTCTAGCGGTTGCACTACCAGATTGGGCGGTTGCATCGCCTAGCACCCGAGAGCTGGGCGGTGGCACTGCCCAGTGCCCGAGAGCTGGGCGGTGGCACTGCCCAGCACTGTCAGCGTTAGAAACTGACAGGCAATGGCACTGCCACTGATAGGCGGTGGCACCGCCAACATCGGGAACCCAACGAAATTTCAAATTTGGAGCCCAAATTTGAATCCTCTTGAGGCCTATAAATAACCCTCAAATCTCAACTGAGATTACAACTTTTTTAGCAGCAAGTGTTTGAGAGAAAGGCCTTAGAAAAGTGTTAGCTTGTCTTGTTTTCAATTTGCTAGTGTTCACCTCCTCTTTTCTTGCTGAAAATCTGTAAGAGAGTGAACCGCTTGTAAAAGTTGTAAGAGGCGTATTCACCCATCACTTTCAAGAGACTTGCTAGTGGAAGGTGGGAGCCTCATCGAAGAGGGGCCTCGTAAGTGGATGTAGGTCACTTGACCGAACCACTTAAAAAACGACGTAATCTCTGGTTTGCATTTCTTATTGTCATTTACATTACTACAAACTTTCTTACTTGCTTTGTTTCATCATTATCTTTGCTGCTCAACTTTGCGAATATGCTTTCAAGTTAATCACTTCCGATTCCGATTTTTATCGTACGAAAGATTTATCGAAATCAACGTTTTAATCTGCTGCACTAATTCACCCCCCCCCCCCCTCTTAGTGCCGCTCCAATCCTAACAGAATACTAATACTTTCATATTGTGAGTATAATTCATGAATACCAAAAGATATTATTTGTAATTCCAATTTTGCAAGATCAAGATTATGATTTAGATAAAACTCATTCAAATCAAATCGTTAACTTGAAACTCATAATCAAGTCATCAAAATCAATTTTGAGATTCATAAAATATCATGAAATTATTAATCTCGATCAGATGGGAAAAGCATTTTTTAAGTGATTCTTTTTCATCTAAGTATGCCTTAGTCTTTATATGCCAAATCAAGATAAGCATAAAAGTTCAAGACGTAAAGGCAAAATCTTATAAAATAACTCATCAAGTAAGATTTTAAACATCCATTTTCAAGCCATATAAAGAGTAAGTCAAGGATTCAATTATCTCATGTCATGAATTCCAATAGGCATCTCAAAATATCAATATCACATTAAAAAAATATTTTAAAAAGATATATCAATAAGTGATTCATTTGTATCATTTCATTCATTCGGAAGATTCTCCTCTTTGGTAAATAAATGTAGGAGAACAAATTGAATTAAGGAGATGTAACATGATTGAAGCATTGAACATGATTCATATTTAAAATGTGTCTCATGTCATAAGTATGAATCAAGCATTTGTAAAATCCGAAATCATCCTCAAAGTCACATTCAATAAATTCATACATGATAAGCATAGATTTATTGAAAAGACGATAAGATAGAGGATCACATTTCATTTTTATAAATTTATATTCATGTGATTTGCTTCTTATAAGTATGCCTTTACCTTTAATAAAACAAGTGTCAACATTTAATACGGAAAGGTAAAAAACAAATCATCAAGTATGATTCCATGATAACATCCTTTTAATATCTTGATATTCATCATCAAGTATGATTTCAAAAAGTATGTTAAAGAGAAATCATTAAGACCAAATGCATGATACACTCATTTATTTTCAAAATATTCATCATGTTTATTTTTATGAGATTCACAAGATTGGTAAAATATATTCATTAATCTCAATATGATAGAAAATTATTTCCATTTCATACAATTGATTTCATGTGAGAATATTCAAGTCTTTTGTGAAAACATGTATCATCATTTAAAATCGAAACATAAGTTTCGTCATGAAGCCGTCAAGACCAAACACATCATGATATCACATCTATCATCAAAAGACTATCAAGAAATTATTACATAGATGTACATGCAATATGTCATCTTAATATGTTATGAGAATGTCATCTTAATTCGTCATAGAAACGATTAGACCAAAAACATATTAATCTAAAATGAGAGTTTCAAATCAACATTTACTTCAAAAACTCATGCATGATACAAAATCATCAAGATACACATACATGGATTAATCCTAAGCATTATCACATATCATATTATCATCCCTAATGTTAAATACATCATTCAACATTTCCAAACATAACATGCATGAAACCTTAGCAATATACTTTTCATGATCAAATTTTTAATTTTTCAAAGATGCTAAAAAGAAAAACATGATATAATTTTTGAAAAACAATTTATTTATTTCCTATTCCTACTATCTAAATTAAGCACTAATGAAGGACTTCAAGTAATTTCAAAATAATTCAAGAGAGTTGAGTTACTTATTTTGTAGTCGAAGCTCGTCAAAGCCCAATTCGTCGTTTCACCTTTGGAAGTTCTTGATTCATCCTTTTGCCTTCCTCTTCTTTGGCCTCTTCCTCTATTCAAGTTCATTGTTTATTTTAGATTTTTGTTTAATAAACTTATTAAGATTTAGTGTTCGAAGTTCAAATTCATCATTGTCCTCATCACTTGAGTCATCACTAAAGTGGTATTCATTTGTCCAGGATTCCAAATCCTTCATGGTTTTTGGAAGCTTGTTTTGTTCATCATGTTCATCATATGCATTGTGCACCATTTCATATGTCATCAACGAACCAATTAGTTCTTCAAGTGGTAAGTTGTTTAGGTTTTTAGCTTCTTGTATTGCAGTTACTTTTGAATCCCACTTCTTAGAAAGAGAACGTAAAATCTTGTTTACGAGTTCAAAATCTGAAAAACATTTGCCAAGAGCTCTTAGATTATTGACGACATCCGTGAAACGGGTGTACATGTCACCTATAGTCTCGCTTGGTTGCATTCAAAAAAGCTCAAAATCATGCAATAAAATGTTAACTTTCGAGTCTTTGACTCTACTAGTTCCCTCGTGCGTGATTTCAAGTGTTCGCCAAATATCAAACGTCATTTCACATGTAGAAATCCGATTGAATTTATTTTTATCCAAAGCGCAAAATAAGGCATTCATAGCCTTTGCGTTTAGAGAAAAATACTTCTTCTCCAAATCCGACCATTCATCCATTGGTTTAGAGGGAAGTTGACAACCGTTTTCAACAATATTCCATAGATCCAAATTCATAGAAATCAAGAAAACTCTCATTCGAGTTTTCCAATAAGTGTAGTCCAATCCATTAAACAACGGTGGACGAACAACCGAAAAACTCTATTGAAAGTCATGAAGAGCCATTTCTCTCGGGTGTAAATACGAAATGAGAAATACCGGGCTCTGATACCAATTGTTAGGATCAAGAGCACTAAGAGGGGGGGGGGATTAGTGCAGTGGAAAACTTTCAATGATTAAAATTGCGTTCGTACGTTGAAATCCGATTCTGACGTAAAAGTCATTTCGTGCAGATAATAACTTTGAAAGCTTACAGAAACATATTTGAAGTAAAGTAAGGAAGGCAGTTTGCAGTTAAGATAGAAATCAGAATGTAAGCGCAAACTGAAATATGATGTTCGTACGATAAAACTGATTTTCGTCTTAACGCTGATTCGGAAAATACTTAACTAAGAAACATATTTATAAATGAGCAGAAGGCAGTAAGCTATTGAGGAGGTTTGCAGTAAAGATAAGATGCTCAAAATAAATGCAAACCAGAGAAGACGAGAGTTTATAGTGGTTCAATCAATCGTGACCTACATCCACTCTTCCGATTTCTCTTCCGTCGAGGCCACCGGCATCCACTAACGATCTTCCTTTACTATGCGAAGATCAATCTCCTTCTTACACCCCTCTTCTCCTTTTACCGGGTTTAGGAGACAACCCTTACAAGCACTCACTCTCCTCTCTTAAATAGAATTCTAACACTTAAGCTAGAGGAGAGAAATTCTAGAGATTGCAGTAGCGTTTCTCTCTTTTAATCTCTCTATGCTTGTATATTTTACCCAGGGATGGGAGGGGTATTTATAGGCTCCAAACCAGTTTGAATTCTGAAATTAAAACTGTCATCTCCCGGAATTCCGGGGTATGGCGGTTGCACCGCTTGACTAGGGCGGTTGCACCGCCTGGCAGAGCTCGGAGACTGAGCCTTTGGGCGGTGCCACTGCTTGGCAGAGCTCGAAGACTGAGCCTCTAGGCGGTACCACCGCCTGACAAGGGTCGTTGCACCGCCCAATCTCGCTCGAAGACTAAGCCCTGGCGGTGCCACCGCTTGTCAAGGGCGGTTACACCGCCTAGTCTCGCTCGGAGACTGAGCCCAAGCGGTGCCACCGCCTGCTTGGGGCGGTTGCACCGCCCACTTTTCCTAGGAGACCCTCTCCTGGGCTGTGCCACTACCTAGTTGGAATTCTAGTCCGAATGAGTTGATCCATTCGACTCAATTTAGGTCTGTCAAGGGCCCAATTGCCCCCAGATTAAGTTAATGGGATCACCTCCTATTCATAACTTAATCTACATGCTAACTACGATAATTCTTAAGACATTTACTATAGCTTGCTCTGGTGCGTCAATCGCTTCTTCCGGCGAGCTTCCGACGAACTTCCGGCAAACATCTGACGAACCTCCGGCGATGCTCCGACGGACTTCCGGCAAACTCTTGGACTTGCGATGATCCACTTGGCGAGTTCCGACGAGCTTCTTTTGGCAAGCTCCTGGACTTCTCGGATTTATTCCCGCAGAACCTCTAACAACCGTCCGGACTTCCGTCGAGCTCTCGAACTCCCAACGTGATGATAGTCTTGACTCCGGCGCAACTCCTACTGCATGTCTTTCTTTCATCGTAGTTAATCCTGTACACTTAAAACAAAACTTCGATCGAGACAATTAATCCTAAGCAATTAACTAAGTTGTCCGGCATGTCATTGGTCCCTCGACGCTTTGTCCGATTCTTCGGCGCATCGTCCACTCCTTCGGCCTATTCCCCAATCGGCCAATTGACTCCGCAACTCCGATATGCTTGGGGCAATACTCGCTCTTCTTGGCTCGATGCACAAGTCCACGGCTCGAAGCCTTCTATCGATACGTCGACCGATCCATCGGCCCGACGTCTAATCTTCTGATATGTTCCTACGACACAACATGATTTTTCCTGCTTTAATTGTCTCATCCTGATCGAAGCATCCTGCATCACTCAAAATGCAAATTAAAACATAAACACATATCAAATGATTTCATCGTAGATTCAATAGTATTCATCTTATATCCAAATGGGTTGGTAGAGTTAAATAATGGATATAAAAATTTATATTACTTCATTTAACATAAATTACTAATCAAATTATTTAAGTTAAGATTGATAATATTATATACTCTTATAAGTGAATATTAATCTTTTTCACTTTTATGATACTAATCAAAATATTATATTAAATGATAAAAGAAGTTAAATCATATTTTTACAGTAAAAATAGAACACCAATTATTACCACCACATGACACTAATCAACAAAAGATAGAACACCACTTATTGCATTAATCAAGAATAGGTTATTTGGTTCTTTAACCTCACCACCTTTTACTCTATCAAAATAAATTATTCCCTTTATCTTATTTTTAAGCACACTACTCAGATTCGTCTTATGACTATGTGAAAAATGCGTAAAGTTTGATCATGAACAGTTAATTAGCATTAGGTGGCGTTAAAAGTAATAAGCATACATCCCTGATAGTCAAAGCCAAATGAAATACCAATAACACAAATAACATGCATATGTCACTTTATACAAGTGGCTCTAATTGCAATGTCATTTTGCTTACGGATTGTTGTCCAGCTATATGAATTGGGAACGATCCTCTTTGTAGGAGAGGAATTCCACACTATAAATCTGGATGGAAACCCCCTCTTATACCACCCCAAGCTCAACCAGTCTTCCTCGTCTCATAGTATTCCACCATCACGTGTTCTGCAAACTAGCTAGCTAGCTTGTAGTATGGCATCCACCAAGAGCATCCAGTAGCTGACGCTCGAGGAGGAGGCAGGCGCGTGTGCCTTACAGCTAGCGAGCAGCTGCACGCCCTCCCCTTCACCATCAAGGCCGCTATCGAGCTCCGGCAACTCGACATCATCGTCGAGGCCGGCCCGGGCGCCATGTTGAGCCCGGTTGAGATCGTTGCCCGGCTGCCGACCGAGAACCCGCAGGCGGCCACGATGGTGGACCGAATGCTCCGCTTGCTCGCCCCCGACACTGTCGTCAGCTGCACCGTCCAAACCGGAGCCGATGGCCGCCCTACGAGGAAGTACGGCGCACCTCCCATCTGCAAGTACCGGAACAAGAACGAGGATGGTGTGTCCATGGCTGCTTTGGCTTTGTTGCTGCAGGATAAGATATTTGTGGATACATGGTAATTTAGAAGTAGGAGGATAGATTTGAGATCTTCTAGGCACATTTACTGTAGCTTTTCTCCTAGTGATTGGTAGCAGCTAAGGCTAAGTAGTCATCATGCAAAAACACCAAAACAATCAATCTCAGGCACTATTTGAAGGATTCAGTCTCGAGGGCGGCTTCCCTTCTAAGGCTGCCTACGGGATGTTGGTATTCGATTACACGGGTTCTGATCCATGGTTCAGCAAGGTGTTCAATGAGGGCTTGAGAGGCCACCCCAGCAGTATCGTCAAGTATTTACTCCGTGTCTACAGTGGCTTTGACAACATGGAGGTGCTCGTCAATGTCGATGGCAATGACGGCGCATCATCCCTCCAAATGATCAAGCACCCACACATCAAGGGCATCAACTATGACCGCCCTCATGTTATCTCCGGTGCCCAACGCACGCCAGGTCCACCATGATCTTGTTCTTTGATCATAAGTAGCAACCTAGCCAGGAAGAAGAAGCATTATCTTATACGTTCATGGCATGGTTTGGTTGCAGGAGTTACATCAGTGGAGACATGTTTCAAACTGTTCATGGTGGTGCCGCCTTCTTGAAGGTCATGTCTCCGAATCACTGAATGCCCCACACTAATTGACATTATAAACTGGAAACTATAATGCAATCTTTTTTACTCTTTTTCTATATCTTATTAAATTAATAGTAATTACATGCCTCAATGGAGAAAAAATAATTAATCATCAATAACTACATTAGATATTGATAATGAATTTTTTTAGAGTGAGACGAATGTGATGGTAAGAAGAAACAGACCAGACATAATATCACAAAATTTACTTAATTTTGCACAAATCGAAATTATACTCATAGTGTAAAGAAATTGAAATTTTCTACTATGTCAGAATAATAAAATATATAAAAAAATCTCTCTCGATTGACTAAATCTATACACACTGACATATGCATGAATACTAACAAAAAAAAGGTTCTTCTCACATCTAACCTTAGTTATAAATAATACTTAAAAAGCAACCAACTTTTAATTTTAAAGGACCTTTTCTATAAAAAAAAAAAGTTATTTTCAAACATGAATCACTTATCCTCCAAGTAATTACCTTATCCTTTAAATAATATATTATTAAATTAAATATTTTTAAAAAAAATTCTTTTGAGAAAAAGGAGGAGATTGGTTTCTCTTTAGCTACCGTATACCCCTACACATCAATAATTATGACAAGAGAACTCATTCGGCAACGAATAGTCCTCTTCGAGAACAAGATTTCTCTACACAAAGGAACATATATAGTTTTATTAAAAGTAATTAATTACTCCATATGGCAGAAGGTTCAAAAAAAAAAAAATATATTGTGTTTCCAAAGCTAACAATGTCAGTGTTTTGTATGCTCACCATGATGTTTCATCAAAGGATACCAAGATGAAAATGAATCCTGACAAATTTATTGGGCAAAAGCAAAAGCAGAGTGGAAAAACCTGCAAATGCCCTAAAGCAGAGCCAAGCCAAGAGGGGCTAAGACAAGTTATACTCTATCTAAAGCCACATTTGAAAGTGCAAAAAACAAATTATCTCGAGTGGATGTTACATTGGTAAGGGTGACACGCCCAATTCTCCAAAGCATCATTTTCAGCAGAAAGAATGCCAGCATAATTCACCATTTGAGGGTCTTAACAAACATAGTAGCACAGGATTAAGATCACATAGCAACAGCTCTTCCCAAAGATGTTTGTCTAAGCTGACTGACAGTATTGACTGTTGTCTGGGACGCTCAGAGAAGGAAATAAATGTTCTCATGGAGGCAGCACCACAAGGTGATGGGATCCGTCATTTAGATGTGCCAGCTACATTTAGTGAAATTGACCAAATGCCAACTACATCAAATCAGTTTGGTCAGAGGCAGATTGACGCTAATTGTGAGAGTGACACCACTAAGCACTCCAAGGATATATTCAGGAAGATCTTTCCGGTGTAGGTATTGAAGACTATCGATGCACAGAACCGAATATTGAAAGTCACAGAGAAGCTAACAGCTTGAGCAGTAATGGATCTGCAATACAGAAGTGACTCCCAGTAGGGAGGAAAGATTTGATAGCTTCTGATATGGGCAATTTAGACTGGTTAAAGGTTTCTGTCATGGATGAAACAGTCTCTTGATCATTCATATCCAAAGACTGCTCAAGTGGAGGATGTGAATAAAGATGGAGATATCTCAAATTCTGAAGCTAAAAAGTTGGCTAACAAGTTGAGCACCTACCCAAATTCAACTGAAGTTGATGTACATGCTGTGATCAACTGCCAAACACACAAGACAGAAGAAGACAAGGAATTTATTGGTTTTGAGACCGATTTAGACAAGATAGTAGGAGCTGTTAAGGATGCCTATGAATTGCAAACTGGAGTAGAAAGTGTTCAACTGGTACCTGGCAGTCCGGTTGCTGACTTTGAGAAATTTCTTTTTTCTGCTGCTCCAGTTATTGGACAGAAGCTGCAACAGTTGTTCTCATGAACGACTCAAAGATAGCTGGCACGAGATTCCTAACATCTCCTTGAAAAGCATTTGGCAATGGTATGAAGAGCTTGGTTGCTTTGGGTTGGAAGTGAAGACACAAGCTTTTTACAATTCTACAAGGCTGCGGAATGGTTGTCATGAATTCACTGCATACTTTGCGCTGCTGTGCAATTATTTGGAATATCGAGGAGTACTAAATATTGCAATCTGAGTGGACAGTCAGCCAGAGATTATGAGGGGAACAAGACAGCAAAATCTGTGTCTTCTTTGGGTTCTCTCTCAATCTTCTCAATGTTACTGCCCCAACCTACCAAGGAAGGACAAAGGTGCATGCTTATCAGATTCATCGTCTTCTTCTGCTAAAGTTTTCTTTGATAAAGGCATCCACGTGGATCATGAGGAGATTATATTTGAATATTTTGAATCTGAACAACCTCCTTGGCGGCATCCATGATATGAGAAGTTAGTAATCGTTTCATTATCTTTTGTGTGTGTGTTTTTTTTTAATCTGCTAATTGATATATCTTGTTACTTGTTATATAATATGTGATTTTGGCTAAGCTTCCTTGGCTTCCTTAGAACTCTTTCTTATATCATCAGAATGCTTAACACTATGCTTCCTCTGACTTCCTCAGGATCAACTTATGAAGAAAATGATATTATTATCGTTTCCCGATGGAAAATTTTCCACTGAAGTTTTTTTTTTTTAACTAGGTGAGATTGGTCATTGATAGAAGATATATTTTTATAAAGTTTATTGATATGTTCTCCCTATTTATCTAAGTTAGGAGAGAGAATTTTTTTTAACAAAGCAGCGAGACTTGGTTATGTAGTTGAAAAAATCTTATCTACAATAATGCTCTCACAAGATGGTGCTCTTATCAAGGATCCCAATCTTGGACCAATGCAATGAAAATAGCTTACGGGCGAGGCTTCATAAATGAGTCTGTTAGTTGATCAACCATATATACATGAGAAATACATAGTCGATGTCGGACAACTTGATCTCATATAAAGTGAAAATTAATGATAATATGTTTCATGGGGGAGTAGAACACTAGATTGGTGCATAAGTAGGTAGCTCCAACATTATCACAATATATTGTAAAAGTAAGAGTGGAGTCGATGTTGAGTTCCTTGAGCCGATTCGTGACCCAATTGAGTTTTGCAATAATGGTGGCGATAGCACAATATTCAACTTCAGTTGTAGACCGTGTGACTATCTTTTGCTTCTTAGAACTTCAACTGATTGGATTAGCACTAAGGAAGACAATATACCCCGACGTGGATATTCTATCATCAAAGTTTCCTGCTCAATTAGCATTAGTAAAGGTATGAAAATAAAGTGGAGAGTGTTTGCGGAGAAATAGGTCATGATTGAAGGTCCCTTTAAGATATCGTAGGATTCATTTGATTGCAGACCAATGCGTAATAGATGGTCGATGCATGAATTATGATAATTTATTGCAAACCAATGCGTAATATTTGGTCAATGCATGAATTAAGATAATTTATTGACCACAAATAAGATATCTAGATGAGTAAGAGCTAAGTGCTATAAGGAGCTAACTACTTATTGGTATTAAGTGGGTTCCATAGTAGGACTTCCATCACATAATTTGAGTGATTCACTAGTAGAGAGGGGAGTTGTAACCTCTTTTGTGCCCTAGATTAATAATAAATCTTGAATATATTTTTTTTTGTGATAGGAAGAGGCCTAAAGATATATATATGTTGCTTCTACTTCTAAAAAGTAACTTCCTATATCTTTAAGGAAGAATCGATTTGTCAATTGCTTGATGAATGCTTGGATCTCTATAGGATTATTATTCATGACAATAGTGTCATCCACATGTACTAGAAGATATATTGTGTCTCTATTTTATCGTCAAAAAAAATAATAAGGTATTAGACTTGGAGTTGATAAAGCTAGTTAAAATAAAAAATGAACCAAATTTGGTGTTCTAGGCTCTTGGAGCCTAACGAAGTGCATAAATAACGTTTTGTAGTTTGCAAACATGCCTTGGACACTGAGAATGGATGAAACTAAGATGTTGCTATTGAATCTCAGATTTTGATGATAAAATCAATTGATGGATTAATTGATCTAATCCATATTATTGAGTTAAGTATGCAGGATTAACTACGATAGCCTAAAAACATAAAGCAAAGATACCGGAGTCAAGTTCGATGAGTGTTTTAGAATCCGAATATTCATCGGAGATGTAGTCGGAACCAACCGAGAAGAAATCAAGGACTTTCGGAAGTCCGCCGAAGAAATTATCGGAGGTTCGTGGAGATCACCGAGAAGGTTCGGCTACTCGCTGAACTTGCCATAAGATTGAGAACCTGTTGGGAGTCCATCGGAAGAAATCTGAGGGTGTATCGGAAGTCCGCCAGAAGATCACCGGATAGCTCGCCGAAAGGAGACTTGTCATTTGCTGGTTAAAAAACTTGCTTAGGACTATGTTTCCAGTTGCATAGTTTGTATGTAATTAGGGTTAGGGTTAAGGGATAATCCTATATCCTGGTTAGGGGCAACTGGGCCCAAATATGACTTGGTTTAGGTCGAATTTGAAACCTAACCAATGACCGGTAAGGTCGGGCGGTGGAACCGTCAGACTAGGTGGTGGCACCGCCCAGAACTTGAGGATCGAGTGGTGGTACTGCCAGATTGGGCGGTGGCATCACCAGTATACTGTTAGTGTCAGACATTAACAATCGGTGGCACCGCCACTGATAGGCGATGGCATTGCCAACATCGGGAACCCAAGAGAATTCAAAATTTGGAGTCCAAATTTGAATCTTCTTAGGGCCTATAAATATCCCTCAATTCTCAGTAGAGAATACAACTTTTTGAGTAGTAATAGATTGAGACAAAAGCCTTTGTAAAGTTTTTAGCAAGCCTTATTTTCAATTACTTGAGTGTTCACCTCCTTCCTTTTCGTTAAAAATTTATAAGAGTGTAAACCACTTGTAAAAGTTGTAAGAGGGGTATTTGTCCTTTCCCTTCAAAGTGATTTGCTAGTTGAAGTTGGGAGCCTCATTGAAGAAGGCTTCGCAAGTGAATGTAGGTCATTTGACTGAACCACTTTAAATTAGTGTGTTTCTTGAATGTATGAGTACTTACCTTTCTGAAATTATTATTTACACTACAACAAGCTTTCATTTTTATCTTCTCACTTTACTCAAGTTATTATCGAATCGAAATCTCCTCGCATTTACGAATTCGGTTTCAAACTTACAAGTTTTAATCCGCTGCACTAATTCAACCCCCTCCCCTCTTAGTGCCGCTCTGATCCTAACAATTGCTACATAAAAACATCTTCAATTAGAGTCCTATATAAAAAGGCATTGTTAACATCAAATTGTCATAATTGCCAGCCTTTAGTGGTGGCCAAACTCAAGATAAGTTAGATTGTTGTGGGTTTAACAATAGAACTAAATATCTTAGTAAAGTCAACACCAGGTCATTGATGAAACTCTTTGGCGACTAGATGTACTTTATATCTAGCAACAGATTTATTTAGGTTCTGCTTAACTCGAAAGATCCACTTACACCCGATGATATTGTGTGTGTGATGAAAAGGTACAAGGTTCCATGTTGAGTTATGGAGGAGTGCATCATATTCTTCATACATAGCTTTACACCAATATGGAGATTTTTGGGCTTGAGTAAATGTGGTGGATTCAATAGTCTTAAGTAAGGATTTTGTGATAGTATATAGGTTAAGGACTTGACATAGTTTAAAAGTATCACTTTTGGAATGTGTTGTCATTAGATGTTCAGATGCTATGGAATTGCAAGATTGTGTTATTAGTATAGGCAGTGGAGAGTCATTGACACGAGATAGGTTAGGCTGAGGTGCTTTAGTGTCATTGGGTCTAGAAGGAGGTCAAGACAATGGTTGTGTTTCTGAATGTATTATCTCATTAATGAGGGAAACTTAAGAATGGAGTGGAGAAAGAATTGAGAGAATGGGCAACTACTGAACTATAGTAGCAGTAGAGTGTGGATCTTGAGGGGAAGAACTGGACGGTGTCATGGGAGGCTCATCTGACAAGATCAGAGTTATACTCTAGTGCTGAATGTTTGTTGGAGTGGCTTGCACAGTAGGAGACTCATGATTTTAGGAAGGAAAGGTAGACTTGTGAAAGCATTATGTGTTGGGAAATCATGGGGGGCGACATCATATGCGCAGCGGAAGAACAAGAAAACAAAAATCCCCGATTCCCAAAAAGATGTTCGTCGTCGTGCGAAGATTGGTGCGCAAAATCCGCAAAACACAAAACTGCGTATAGAGATTGTGTTACCTAGGGAGATCGTATATCCCTGTTTCCTTGCAGATCCTCAGGAGAGGGTGAAGGAGGTCAAGCGTCCTCCTCTCTAGCGGTGATCCACACAGCAGGGTTGCGACGACGCTCCTCAAAACTCCAGGCCTACTCTGAGGTGGAGAGGGAGAGGAGAATAGGAAGGGCAAGCAAAGACTCTAGCCTATGAGGCTGTGAATCCCTCCTATTTATAGAGATCCCGTGTCAAAACCCTAATGGGTCCTTTTCCCTAGTGGGTATTGGATCTGCATCCAATAAGACAAGGGCTCCGTCGGATATCTCATATCCGAACCTCTACTCATCGCAATGCCTACCATATGTGTGTGACCCTCTAGGCCCAATATCGAGCTGGCCGTGAGTCATACCTGTCAGAACTCCTTCTAACTAAGTGAATTATTATCTCTGTAATAATTCACTCGACTCATCGACTACGGAAGTACTAGGCCACTACGCCGTAGTCCCCAGACGATACAGGGGAATCCAATCCATTGGACCTGTCTGTCCTCAGTTACCATGTACCTATAGTCCCTCATCCATCTAATATCCCAGAGACCGTATATCGAGCATGGTGCTGTCAGACCCATACGGTTTCTACTTGAGTCTCGCTCTAATTGGATTCTCCCGGAGAACTCTTTCTCTCTCAACCCGAATGACCCTGGCCAGGGATTTGTCTGAGCAAGAACACATGGGATATTCCTCTCATGATACCGAGAGTGGATGATCCTCTATCGACACTCAATAGCCCTCGTAAGGTCGACTACCACTCCCAATGACCAGCTGTACTAGATCTGGGAACAGCCAAACCTATAAGTCTGGTATCAAAGAGTGGAGCACTCATACAGGACATCCTTGGTGTCTCAAGTCTAAGAACCAGATACACCACTAGGACTACGGAATCGTTGTCTGACAATAAGGCATCATCAACCATCCAGCATTCCGTAAGCGGATCAATCAGTGAACTCATTCTCCAATGAGCACCTGTACTGTATCCCTAGTGTCCCTACACGAGCAGCTATGAGACCAACTGCATCCATCATATGGACGGGTATACAGCACACCAGTCTATCCGGTTATCACGATGTCCTTCTCGAGTAACCTATGACCGGGATTATTTAGGATATGTGTTTAAAGGTGAATCGATCTCATTATCGTGATCTCATCACGATCCGATTCCCATTGCACAAATCCAAGGACATCACTATACATATGCATTTATGCAATAGTTATAAAGTGATATACGCCAAAATATAATAAGCAAAAAGATTCTGTATCAAGTCACACGTGCCATCACTCACGTGATTGGCTTGCTGGGCACCTATGACTAGCAATCTCCCACTTGACCTAAAGCCAATCACCTATGTGTTTGATCCCCATCAGACTCCTGTGACGCTCAAAGACAATCTGAGACAACGGCTTTGTCCATGGATCTGCAATGTTATCTTCGGGTGGAACTCTTTCCACTGCTACATATCATCGGGTTACGATCTCTCTGATAAGCTGGAACCTCCTCAGAACACTTCTGATGAGACCCGGGTTCCCTTATTTGAGTAATCACCCCATAGTTGTCGCAATATAAGGAAGTCGACTTGTCGCTATCTGTATCGACTCCCAAATCTGTGATGAACTTCTTCACCCAGACTCCCTCCTTTGCTGCATCCGATGCAGCAATGTACTCCGTCTCTGTGGTCGAGTTAGCAGTGGTATCTTGCTTGGAACTCTTCCAGCACACTGCTCCTCCATTCAAGGTGTACACATACCCTGAATTCGACTTGCTATCATCGACATCAGACTGAAAACTTGAGTCAGTGTAGCCTTCAACCTTAAGGCTATTACCTCCATATACTAGTAAAAGATCCTTAGTCCTTCTCAAGTACTTAAGGATACACTTTACTGCTTTCCAGTGCTCCAAGCCTGGATCCGCCTGATACCTGCTCGTGACACTCAGAGCATGCGCTATATCAGGCCTAGTACATAGCATGGCATACATGATATACCATATTGCTAAGGCATAAGGTATCATATCCATGTTCGCCCTTTCTTAGAATTTTCAATGCCAAACATTTTGACAATGATTTCTATGTACCTGGACTGGGACAAGCCAAGCATCCTCTTGGATCTATCTCTATAGATTCTAATCCCCAAGATATAAGATGCTTCTCCTAAGTCCTTCATGGAGAAGTGTCTAGATAACCAAGCTTTTATTGTGGATAGCATTCCTATGTCATTCCCAATGATGAGGATGTCATCCACATATAACACCAAAAAGCTAATAGCGCTCCCACTTACCTTTCTGTATACACAAGGCTCATCTTCGTTCTTAACGAAGTCATAAGATCTGATTGCCTCATCAAATCTTATGTTCCAACTTCGGGAAGCTTGCTTTAGTCCATAAATGGATCTAAGCAACCTACACACCTTATCTGGGCAGTTCTTGGACACGAATCCCTCAGGTTGCATCATATACACCTCCTCCTCCAGGTTCCCGTTGAGGAATGCGGTTTTCACATCCATCTGCCAGATCTCATAATCATAGTGTGCTGCAATAGCCAATAGAATTCTGATGGATTTTAGCATTGCTACGGGTGAGAAAGTTTCGTCGTAGTCAACACCTTGCCTTTGACGATACCCCTTAGCCACTAGCCTTGCTTTATAGGTCTCTACCTTTCCATCTACTCCGATCTTTTTCTTAAAGATCCACTTGCAACCGATGGGTACAATACCTTCGGGTGCATCAACTAGGTTCCAAACCTTATTGGAGTACATAGAATCCATCTCAGAATTCATGGCTTCTTTCCACTTCCCGGAGTCTATACTCATAATAGCCTCCTCGTAGGTCTGAGGATCAATATCCTCTACATCCTCTGCTCTAATATGTCCCACATATCTCTCAGGAGGATGGGATACTCTATCAGACCTGCGTAAAGTTGAAACTTGTGTATTAGATACCTGAACAGACTCGGGCTGTAGAGTGGTGCTTGAGCTTGGTTCTCCAACCTCGCTCAATTCTATCATTCTCCCACTGTCTCCGTCAAGAATGTGTTCCTTCTCAAGGAACACTGCTCTCTTAGCTACAAAGACCTTTTGGTCCTCGAGATGATAGAAGTAATACCCACAAGTTTCCTTGGGGTATCCCACAAATTTACATCGCCCTGTCCTTGATTCTAACTTATCGGGGTTGTGTCTTTTAACATGGGCAGAGCAGCCCCAAATCTTAACTACTTTAAGATCAGGCTTCTTCCCTTTCCATATCTCATATAGTGTAGACACCACCGACTTAGTTGGAACTCTGTTCAGAAGGTAAGCTGCGGTTTCTAGGGCATATCCCCAGAATGAGATGGGTAGGTCAGCGAAACTCATCATGGACCGTACCATATCTAATAATGTACGATTTCTCCTTTCAGAGACACCATTGAGCTGAGGTGTATAAGGAGGTGTCCATTGGGATAATATCCCATGGTCCTTGAGGAAGTGAGTAAACTCTGTACTTAAGTACTCACCTCCTCGATCTGATCGAAGAGTTTTGATACTCTTTCCAGTCTGGTTCTCCACCTCATTCTTATACTCTCTGAATTTCTCAAAGGCCTCGGACTTGTACTTCATTAAGTACACATATCCATACCTTGAGAAATCATCAGTAAATGTAATGAAGTAGGAGTAACCTCCAATGGCATGAGTTGACATGGGTCCACATACATCACTATGTATGAGTTCCAACAACTCAGTGGCTCTCTCTCCAGTTCCACTAAATGGAGAGTTGGTCAGTTTTCCACGAATGCAAGGCTCACAAGTTGCATATGACACATAGTCGAATGGATCTAGATATCCATCATTTAGCAACTTTTGAATCCTTCTTTCATGGATGTGACCTAGCCTACAATGCCACAGGTATGCACTGTTCAACTCATCTCGTTTCCTTTTGGACATATTTATATTCATGATATGTGGAGTGGTGTCTAACATAAATAAACCATTATGCAATGTTCCTTTTGTGATGATCTTATCATCTAATAATATCGAACAACCATTGTTCTCAAAAACAAATTTATATCCACTAACTGTTAAACATGAAATGGAGATAATGTTTTTGATAATAGAAGGAACAAAATAACATGCATCTAATGCAATAAAAGCTCCACTAGGCAGATGTAGGGCGACCTCGCCAACAGCTAATACAGCAACTTTTGCTCCATTACCCATCTTGAGGTCCATCTCGCCTCTCTCTAGTCTCCTAGGCCTTGCCAGAACCTGCAACGAATTGCATATATGATAAGCACTACCGGTATCCAATACCCATGTGTTATCATAAGAGTCTGACAAATGGAGACTGATCATGAATGTACCTGAAGCTTCATCAAGCTTTTGTTTCGCCCTTTCTGCAAGGTACTCTTTGCAGTTTCTCTTCCAATGCCCATCTTTACCACAGTGGAAGCACTGGCCTTTGTCCTTTGCTGGGTCTTTCTTAGCAACCTTTGCTTTACCTTGTTTGCCCTTGCCCTTTCCCTTCTTAAGGGACCTTTCTGCTTTCCTTTTCTTTCTGGTCTCACCAGTGTAGAAAACTGGCTTCTCTTTCTTAATAGTACTCTCTGCCTCCCTCAACATATTGAGGAGCTCTGGGAGAGTCACCTCAAGCTTGTTCATATTAAAGTTCATTATGAACTGTGAAAAGGAATCTGGTAGGGACTGAAGCACAATGTCCACACACAAGTTATCCTCTAGGACCATTCCTAGACCTGTGAGTTTCTCTATCCACTCAATCATCTTTAGGACATGGTTCTGAACCGGTGTCCCCTCAGTCATCCTAGCGCGGAAAAGGCTCTTGGATATCTCATATCGTTGAGTCCTTCCCTGTTCCTCAAACAATTTACGGACATGTAGGAGAATGGATCTGGCATCCATCTTTTCATGTTGTCTCTGTAACTCTGGAGTCATAGAGCCCAACATATAGCACTGAGCAAGAGTGGAGTCATCAATGTACTTCACGTAGCGAGCGATCTCATCCTCGCTTGCCCCTTCTTCGGGCGTAGGCATCACTGTATCAAGGACGTACACGATTTTCTCCGCTGTGAGAACAATTCTCAAGTTACGGAGCCAGTCCGTATAATTTGGACCAGTGAGGCGGTTGACATCAAGTATGCCACGTAAGGGATTTGAAAGCGACATTTTCTGAAAATAAAGATGTAGCAAAAATGAATAACATGCAGATTTTGCAAGAAATAAACAATCAAGATATGGACTTCTATCTTAATATGCTCCCACTATTTTACTAACGAGTCACGCGACACCCTCAGCACGTGAAACGGAAGTCTCCGGCAGACTTCTAGTGGGGATCAGGATCCAATCAGCGTCTTAGTGTAACCTCGAGGGACTCGACCAATCACACTAAGCCTAAAAGGTAGACAACTCTTGCCGATCACAACTCCTTGTGATTCCCGTCTTGTTCGGCCTCCGAATCACCATGGCCTCGAGGGACTCGACCAACCATGATGCTCGGTTAAGTCAACACCTTCGTTACAAGATGAGTCTGATTTGATGATATACCCTCGAGGGACTCGACCAAGCATATCATGCCCTCAGGTCACCGGTGACATCTCTATGTCGTAAGCAAGATAGCGAATCGCGATATAGGTGAGTCTCGAGGGACTCGACCAACTCAACCTACACCGGGATTCGGTTCCTACTCATAACGATGGAAGGCCACGTGGGTCAATCTAATTGCCTCACGTTTACCGACTTAATATTATCGAGAGATGTTTCTATGATTTGGTCTCCTATTATGACATGTCACACATATACATATTTAATATATATCTACATCGCATGCAAATATATATACATATCTAGTATGTGTATAAGCAATCACACCAGATGATCATGGACCACAACCTAATATGATTAGGCCCGAGCCAGTAGGCCTAATCACTCACATCAAGATCTATGTGTGCAACGGTGCATCTCCATGCCTTGTGATCGTCCATCTCGTCCTCGTTGGTTCCGTCGACATCTTGATGCATCTTCATGCATCACGATCGTCCGTCTCGTGGGTCCCGCTATGGCTTCCACGCTCCCGCTGCGCCTCCTCATGTGATTACAACTTAATCATAGGCACGCAGGCCCGACAATAAACGAGAAATATAATGGAGGTTCGCAGACCTCAATAATAATAATCACAAGTACACACATCACACGGTCCATGATCATCCGTCCACTCATCATACATCACATGTATAAATAATCGTCATTATGTAGGACTACTAGATAATAAAAATAATAATCAACTAAACCTTTTAATTAATTAATATTTTCTGAAATCAGGGATATATAGGGAATTTCTCAATTCCTAAGGGTATTTTCGTAATTTGGACAAAAGACAGAAACTGGAATTTCTCAAATTCCGAGGGGCAAAACTGTCTTTTGCGTAGAAAACCCTAATACCCTTTCCCCTTTTCGCTGCTGCACCGCCGCCGCCGCCACCCTGCTGGTGGCGGCCTGTGCGGCGAGGGCGAGGGCATTGCCCTCGCCTGCAGGTGGCACGCCCGCTGGGGTCGCTGCCGCTGCAGGTGGGCGCCCCCGCGGGCGCCGCCGCCTTCGCGGGCGGTTCTGCCCGCGAGTTAGCGCCCGCAGGTGGTGCTGTCTCGCTGGCGGCCGCCCCTGCGGGGTTTCGCCCGCGGGAGCAGCGGCGGCAGGCGTCGCGCATCGCTGCCCTACGGCGGCAGGCGCCGCTTTCTTTCGGCGGCAAGCGCCGCTGCCCTGCGGCGCCTCTGCTCGTGGGTTGCCAGCCCCGCCAGCAGCAAGCCTGCTGCAAGCAGACCGTCGGCCGGCTGCTGCAGGCACAGCGCTTGCGCATGCGCCGGCGCTGTGCTGCCTGGCTGCGGCTGCGGCTGCCGCTGCAGGTGGCTGCAGGCATGCAGATCGAGGGCAGCAACTGTTGCTGCCCTTCCTCACTTTTGCGTCAACGATTTTGACGTCAATATTCTTCCTAAACACAACACACGCAGTTCAAAAACCAATCATTCGCACGAACAACCTGGCTCTGATACCACTGTTTGGGAAATCATGGGGGGCGACATCATATGCGCAGCGGAAGAACAAGAAAACAAAAATCCCCGATTCCCAAAAAGATGTTCGTCGTCGTGCGAAGATTGGTGCGCAAAATCCGCAAAACACAAAACTGCGTATAGAGATTGTGTTACCTAGGGAGATCGTATATCCCTGTTTCCTTGCAGATCCTCAGGAGAGGGTGAAGGAGGTCAAGCGTCCTCCTCTCTAGCGGTGATCCACACAGCAGGGTTGCGACGACGCTCCTCAAAACTCCAGGCCTACTCTGAGGTGGAGAGGGAGAGGAAAATAGGAAGGGCAAGCAAAGACTCTAGCCTATGAGGCTGTGAATCCCTCCTATTTATAGAGATCCCGTGTCAAAACCCTAATGGGTCCTTTTCCCTAGTGGGTATTGGATCTGCATCCAATAAGACAAGGGCTCCGTCGGATATCTCATATCCGAACCTCTACTCATCGCAATGCCTACCATATGTGTGTGACCCTCTAGGCCCAATATCGAGCTGGCCGTGAGTCATACCTGTCAGAACTCCTTCTAACTAAGTGAATTATTATCTCTGTAATGATTCACTCAACTCATCGACTACGGAAGTACTAGGCCACTACGCCGTAGTCCCCAGACGATACAGGGGAATCCAATCCATTGGACCTGTCTGTCCTCAGTTACCATGTACCTATAGTCCCTCATCCATCTAATATCCCAGAGACCGTATATCGAGCATGGTGCTGTCAGACCCATACAGTTTCTACGTGAGTCTCGCTCTAATCGGATTCTCCCGGAGAACTCTTTCTCTCTCAACCCGAATGACCCTGGCCAGGGATTTGTCTGAGCAAGAATACATGGGATATTCCTCTCATGATACCGAGAGTGGATGATCCTCTATCGACACTCAATAGCCCTCGTAATGTCGACTACCACTCCCAATGACCAACTGTACTAGATCTGGGAACAGCCAAACCTATAAGTCTGGTATCAAAGAGTGGAGCACTCATACAGGACATCCTTGGTGTCTCAAGTCTAAGAACCAGATACACCACTAGGACTACGGAATCGTTGTCTGACAATAAGGCATCATCAACCATCCAGCATTCCGTAAGCGGATCAATCAGTGAACTCATTCTCCAATGAGCACCTGTACTGTATCCCTAGTGTCCCTACACGAGCAGCTATGAGACCAACTGCATCCATCATATGGACGGGTATACAGCACACCAGTCTATCCGGTTATCACGATGTCCTTCTCGAGTAACCTATGACCGGGATTATTTAGGATATATGTTTAAAGGTGAATCGATCTCATTATCGTGATCTCATCACGATCCGATTCCCATTGCACAAATCCAAGGACATCACTATACATATGCATTTATGCAATAGTTATAAAGTGATATACGCCAAAATATAATAAGCAAAAATATTCTGTATCAAGTCACACGTGCCATCACTCACGTGATTGGCTTGCTGGGCACCTATGACTAGCATTATGAAGGTAGACTCATGGTTTGGGGGTTATAGCATCGGAAAGCATTATTCTCAAGAAAGTATCTTATGAAGACGCAAGGTTTAAATCTTGATGTTATATTATAGGAGGCATAGAAACGTAACCATGGATAACATAGACAACTAAATATTTGTAGTTTCTAAAGGTTTGGAGGTTTATGAAATAGTATTTCAAATGAAAATTGATATTGTAGGACTGAAGTAAGCATACGATTAATAAAATAGACATAGAGGCATAGAGGCATAAAGGCCTAATATAGAAGTGTGAGATCAGTTTCAATTATAAGCTAATGTTTATATTCGGTAGAGCCAATTAGTTGAGGAGTATATGGGAGTGACTTGAGATATTATATACTACAAGTTGAGAGACAAGATGTCAAGGCTTAATATTCACCTCCACCATTAGAGTAAACTATTTTGATTGTAAACTAAAAGTAGTTCTTGACCAACTTTCTAAAGTTGATAAAAATTATGAAAACTTTAGATTTATGGTGGAAAGGATATAGCATATGTACTTAATGAAATAATCTATAAAATTATTTAAAATCTAAATTTGTAAAATAAATGGTTGGGGCAAGGCCCCAAATATTAGTATAAATAATTTCAAATAGTTTAGAGTATGATATGAAAGATGTGCCAAAGGACAATCTATGACTTTTGTTGCTAAGACAAGCATCACAATGAGTTATAAAGCTACTTGATTTAAAAATGAGAAGAGAATAATGAAAAAGTAATTTCTACTGGATAAGAGACAAGGGATGAGCAATACAACAATGCCACACATCAATTGGAGTTGCAATCGAAGAATGAATAGTGGGTTGGTTTATTTGTGGAGTTGACAACTATTCATAAATATTGCCTCTATTCTGACCTTGGACCAAAGATGTCCCCCTACTCAAATTCGTGACAAGAAAAGAGTCAGGAAAGAATTCGATTGAAGTATTATTGTATTTGCAGAATTGAGAAACAAAAATGTCGTTTAATGTGAGGTACATATAAAACATCATCGAGTGTAAAAGTTATAGTATGTGAATTAAGTATTATAGAACCAGTATGAGTAATAGGAATTTCTTTATCATCATCGATGATGATACCTTCATTTCCGCCATAATTATTGTGGATGGACAAGTTTTAAAGATCAGAGGTGATGTGATGAGAGGCATTAGAGTCCACAATTCAACTAGATTAACTAGTAGTCGAAGTAGTCATGAGATTCGCCTAAGGCCACCGTGATAGAGTAGGGTGTCTAGGTCAAGATGGATGAACTTTCGTGGAGTGTCCGACTTTATCACACAACTGACAAACAAATATTTGCTGGCTTGTGAGGTCAGGACGCCAAGGTTTAAGGTTTTTGGAGTTTCCACCTTGATAGAAATGTTGATGATATGGATAAAGGAGGGTTTGTTTGGGACCCATAAAGTTAGGAGACATCTTGGACAAACCTTTGTTGACATCCTTATTGTATTGGTTGCTCTTCCACTTAGACTTTTGATTGACTTGAGTTGAGATGGTTAGTCCGGGCAACTTGTCCTCGCACTTCAAATACAATTTATAGTCAATCAACTTGTCATAGAGTTCTTAAAATGACATTGGTGAGTTGCGTGCTTGAATTGTGACTGACAATTCCTTGTACTCGTCTCGTAAGCCTTTAAGAGTATGGATTATGACTATTTCGTCACAAAAGGAATGGCTTATCAAAGCCAAGTCATCGATGATCTTTTATATTATGTAGATAATCAATGATGGTACTTCTTTCTTATTTTGTCTTCATTAGACTGGATAAAAGACTGAGCATGTGTGTACGCGAATGATTTGACAAGGTTGTTTACTGCTTGTGTCATGCTTCTATAGTAGTCACGCATGAAGATATCAATGGGGCGACAGATCTAGCAATTGACTCTTCTCGTAAGGGATGATGGCAGTGTTGTTCCTTGCTTCTCTTTACACTGAGGGAGAAGAAAGAGGGATGCAGCACTAAGGGGAAGGGGTCACCTTGTGCATGAACGCAGGTTATTGGTCATCTAACACCCACTTAGGAGAGGAGAGGAGAAGTTGGGGGAAAATCTTCTAGGGGAGGAGCCTTCGGCAGTGGAAGTGTTTGGCCGTAGTCCACCATGGCTATCACTGCAATCTATGAGAGATCTGTTGGGAAAAGCCTGTTAAAGCGAAATATTCTTTTCCCTCTTTATGTATCAAAATGGGTTACTCATCAAAATATCAACTTGATATCCAAATAAAATATCAACCAGCACAGCATAAACAATAGAGCATAAATCAATCACACAGTGAGACCAAATCTTTTTAACATGGAAAACCTAATGTGGGAAAAATCACGGGACCGTAGTCCACCTCAAACTTCCACTATCAATAGTAATGATAATAGGTTTACAATCGGTCTTCTCTAGAATAATCAGAAGATCACAATAACATCAAGATCATAGATCTTAGCTCAAGAATAGATATCTTCATCACATAGATGGATCTCCTCGTAAGGGAATTTTAGGTCTCACAAAATAGATATAGCAGGAAAGTACTTTAGAGAGGGTAAACTATAGATCGACACTATTAGGATTGTAGAGTTTGCTGCAAGGATTCTCCACATAAAATTTGGGCCAAAACTGAGAACATTTGACCACCGATCGTTAAGTAGAAATCTCTAAAACCTTACTTTCTCTCTCTCTTCTTTTCTCTATGTGCGCCGTCGCTTGTTGCACGCTCACACACGCACGCTGCACTCTCACCAAACCCTATCTCTCTCTCTTTTTAATTTTTGCCTTCAATTATTGATTTGGGCTTAATAAGCCCAATTGTCTAAGCCCACATATGGGTTGGACCCAACAATTCTCCCCCTCTCTGGACATTTCTTCTTTTGCTTTCTCTCTTGTAGGACATTGTTTCGAATGAAGCTTGAAATGACCTACAAGTGGAGAACAAACTGCTTTGGCTTTACTCATGTTGAATCTTTCAAGAACCTTTTCAATATAAGTCTCTTGAGATAGCCAAATCTTTCTTTTCTTCGTATAACGAAGAATCTTCATGCTAAGTATTTATTTCACCGATCCCAAGTCTTTTATGGTAAAAACCATACTTAGCTCTCTTTTAAGCTTTCCAATTTTTCCAACATCATGACCAACAATCAGCATATCATCCACATATAGCAGTAAAATAATAAAATCATCATTTGAAAATTTCTTCATATACACACAATGATCAGATGTGGTTCTATTATATCATTGGCTCATCAAAAAGGAATCAAACTTCTTGTACTAGTGTTTAGGTGCCTGTTTGAGTCCATATAAGCTTTTCTTAAGCTTACACACTAGATTTTCTTTTTCCTTGACTTTGAAACCTTCTGGTTGCTCCATGTAAATTTCTTCTTCCAAATAACCATGAAGAAATGTTGTTTTTACATCAAGTTGCTCAACTTCTAAATTCGAGCGGGCAGCTAAACCAAGAACAACTCGGATATAGGACATTTTCACAACTGGAGAAAATAATTCTTCAATGTCAATACCTTTCTTTTGACTGAATCCTTTCATAACTAGTCGTGCCTTGTATCTTTGTTGTGAGCTAATAGTTTTCAGTCTTCAATTTGTAAACTCACTTATTCTTGAGAGCTTTCTTCTCTTTAGGTAACTTTACCAAGTCATAGGTGTGATTCTCAAGCAAGGATCTCATCTCTTCTTGCATGGCTTTAACCCACTCATTCTTATTCTCATGTAGAATAGCTTGGTAAGTTCCTAGCTCTCCCCCGTCAGTAAGCATAACATACTCATGTGGAGGATATCTATTAGATGGTTGTCGCTCTCTAGTGGATCTTCTCAATAGAATCTCAACTGGTGTTGGAAGTGCTTGTTCAGTTGGTTCAACATCATCAACAATAGGTGTATCATCACTAGTATTCTCACCACAATCTTCTTGTTCATCTCCCCAATGATCATCATGAACTACAGGTGAAGGAATTGGACCCAGACTCTAAGGATTTTTACTATAACTTCTTCCACGTCTTTCTTATTTTTCAATAACGAATGCCCTAGAAGAAGATTCAACCTGTTCTTTCCTTCTAGCATCTTCATTTAGCAAACTGTCTTTAACCATATCTATAGTTAGAGTTCCCTCTGGCGTGGAGTTGCAAATAGTCACCACATACGTTTCCCAACTTTCTGGTAAAGAGTTGAGAAGTAATAATCCTTGCATATCATCATCTATATTCATTTTCAAAGCAACCAACTTGTTTGCAAGATTCTGAAATCGGCTTATGTGCTCAATAATGTTACCACCACCATCTTTATACTTCAAATTTACAAGCCTTCTAAGGAGAGAAATTCTATTTCCCACAGTCTTTTTCGCAAAGAGATTTTCTAACCTTTGCCAAACAACATCAGCTCTTGTTTCATCTGAAATATGGTCATGCAAGTTTATATTCATCCATCTTCTAATATAGGCAATAGCTTTTCTATGTTGAACTTCTCATTCTTCATTGTCCATAGCAGAAGGTTTGTCTTTAACCTTGATGGGCTTATACAAATCTTTGCAATAAAGCAAATCTTCCATTATACGCCTCCAAGTGGAATAATTTGATGAGTTCAATTTAATCATATCATCTGACTGCTCCATTTCAATTACACAAGAAAAACTAGCACCAAATAACCTAATGCTCTTATACCACTTGTTGGGAAAAACCTATTAAAGCGGAATATTCTTTTCCCTCTTTATGTATCAAAATGGGTTCCTCATCAAAATATCAACTTGATATCTAAATAAAATATCAACCAGCACACAGCATAAATAATAGAGTATAAATCAATCACACAGTGAGACCAAATCTTTTTAACGTGGACAACCCAATGTGAAAAAAACCATAGGACCGTAGTCCACCTCAAACTTCTATTATCAATAGTAATGATAACAGGTTTACAATCGGTCTTCTCTAGAATAATCAGAGGATCACAATAACATCAAGATCATAGATCTTAGCTCAGGAATAGATATCTTCATCACATAGATGGATCTCCTCGTTAGGGAATTTTAGGTCTCACAAAGTAGATATAGTAGGAAAGTACCTTAGAGAGGGTAAACTATAGATCAACACCATTAGGATTGTAGAGTTTGCTGCAAGTATTCTCTAAATAAAATTTGGGCCAAAACTGATAATATTTGGCCACCGATCGTCAAGTAGAAATCTCTAAAACCTTACTTTCTCTCTCTATTTCTCTCTCTCTTCTTTTCTCTATGTGCGTCGTTGCTCGCTGCATGCTCACACATGCACGCTGCACTCTCACCAAACCCTATCTCTCTCTCTTTTTTTAATTTATGTCTTCTATTATTGATTTGGGCTCAATAAGCCCAATTGTCTAAGCCCACATAGGGCTGGACCCAATAATTCTCCCCCTCCAACACATATGGTGGGTTGTACCAAGCCCGCTCTTCGCCTACATGCTTCAAGCTTCTCCTTAGGCAAAGACTTTGTCAACATATCTGAACCATTCTCATTGGTATGCATTTTTTCCAACTATAATTCTTTCAACTCAAGCACATCACGAATCCAATGATATCTCACATCAATATGCTTGGATATAGAATGGTATGTTGAATTCTTGGAGAGGTGAATGGCGCTCTAACAGTCACAGTAAACAGTATATCCTTCCTATTTCAAGCCTAATTATTGTAGAAACTTTTTTATCCATAAAGCTTCCTTGCAAGCTTCAGTAATTGCTATGTATTCTGCTTCTGTGGTTGATAGAGCAACACACTTCTGTAACTTAGATTGCCAAGAGACCGCTCCTCCTGCAAATGTCATCAAAAATCCCGAAGTGGATTTCGTGGAATCAGTATCACCTGCCATGTCTGCATCTGTGTAACCTTCTAACACAGGTTCATCACTGCCAAAACATAAACACAACCTGGAAGTACCTCTTAGATATCTTAATATCTATTTCACTGCTGCCTAATGTTCCTTTCCATGATTAGAGAGAAATCGGCTGACAACTCCAACTGCATGAGCTATATCTGGCCTAGTACAAACCATAACATACATCAAACTACCTACTGCAAATTAGTAAGGCACTCTGGACATTTCTTCTTTTGCTTTCTCTCTTGTAGGACATTGTTTCGAATTAAGCTTGAAATGACCTACAAGTGGAGAACAAACTGCTTTGGCTTTACTCATGTTGAATCTTTCAAGAACCTTTTCAATATAAGTCTCTTGAGATAGCCAAATCTTTCTTTTCTTCCTATGACGAAGAATCTTCATGCTAAGTATTTGTTTCACCGATCCCAAGTCTTTTATGGTAAAAACCATACTTAGCTTTCTTTTAAGCTTTCCAATTTTTCCAACATCATGACCAACAATCAGTATATCATCCACATATAGCAGTAAAATAATAAAATCATCATCTGAAAATTTTTTCATAAACAGACAATGATTAGATGTGGTTCTATTATATCATTGGCTCATCATAAAGGAATCAAACTTCTTGTACTAGTGTCTAGGTGCCTGTTTGAGTCCATTAAAGCTTTTCTTAAGCTTACACACTAGATTTTCTTTTTCCTTGACTTTGAAACCTTCTGGTTGCTCCATGTAAATTTCTTCTTCTAAATCACCATGAAGAAATATTGTTTTTACATCAAGTTGCTCAACTTCTAAATTCAAGCGGGCAGCTAAACCAAGAACAACTCGGATAGAGGACACATTTTCACAATTGGAGAAAATATTTCTTCAAACTCAATACCTTTCTTTTGAATGAATCCTTTCACAACTAGTCGTGCCTTGTATCTTTGTTGTGAGCTATTGTTTTCAGTCTTTAATTTATAAACCCACTTATTCTTGAGAGCTTTCTTCTCTTTAGGCAACTTTACCAAGTCATATGTGTGGTTCTCAAGCAAGGATCTCATCTCTTCTTGCATGGCTTTAACCCACTCATTCTTATTCTCATGTAGAATAGCTTCTTGGTAAGTTCCTGGCTCTCCCCTGTCAGTAAGCATAACATACTCATGTGGAGGATATCTGGTAGATGGTTGTCGCTCTCTAGTGGATCTTCTCAATGGAATCTCAACTGGTGGTGGAGGTGCTTGTTCAGTTGGTTCAACATCATTAACTGTAGGTGTATCATCACTAGTATTCTCACCACAATCTTCTTGTTCATCTCCCCAATGATCATCATGAACTACAGGTGAAGGAATTGGACCCAGACTCTAAGGAATATAAACAGAAGTTTCTGACTTCTCAATATTAGCACCATCATCAAACAATTGGTCTTTAAGAAACACAACATCTCTTCTTCTAATAATCTTCTTGTTCACTGGATCCCATAATCTGTACCCAAACTCTTCATGACCATATCCCAAGAAGATACATGCTTTTGCTTTACTATCAAGCTTGGACCTCTCATCTTTAGGAATATGAACAAATGTTTTACACCCAAAGACTCTTAAGTGATTATAAGATATATCTTTTCCTTTCCATACTCTTTTTGGAATATCACCTTTCAGAGAAACTGATGGAGAAAGATTTATCATATCAACTGTAGTTCTTATAGCCTCCCCCCAAAATGACTTTGGTAACTTGGCGTGGGAAAGCATACACCTAATCCTTTCTTCAATGGTTTTGTTCATCCTTTCTATTATACCGTTCTATTGAGGAGTTTTAGGAACTGTTTTCTCAAGCCTGATACCATAGAACCTGTAATAATTCTCAAAAGGACCCCTATACTCGCCACCATTATTTGATTGGATACACTTTAGCTTTCTGCCAGTTTCTCTTTCAACACTAACATGAAACTCTTTAAAAACATCGAGTACCTGGTCTTTAGATTTCAAAGCAAAAGCCCACACTTTTCTAGAATGGTCATTAATAAAAGTAACAAAATAAAGAGCACCTTCAAGAGTTCTAGTTTGCATAGTATAAAAATCAGTATGAACTAAATCAATAACATTTGATCTTCTAGATAATGGATATGTCTGAAATGCAACTCTATGTATTTTTCCAACTGAGCAATGATCATAAGATTTAAGAGATGTACCTTGCAACTTTAGTAAGAACTGTTTTCTAGCAAGAGTTTGAAGTCTCTTCTCGCTGATATGTCCAAGCCTCTTATGCCAAAGATCTATAATTTCACCTTTTTGAATTGCATTAATCTCTCCTTTATGTAGTTTAGCTTCCATGACCTAAAATGAGTTAAGTTTCTTTTCTCTTATCACAATCAGAGAACCTTTATTGAGTTTTCATTTGCTTTAACCAAAATAGTGTGCAAAGCCCTCATCATCAAGTCTACTTGTAGATATCAAGTTAAGACAAATATCTGGAACATGTCTTACATCTTTGAGTATCAATTTGCTCCCAATACTGGTCTCTAAGCAAATATCTCAAATACCCACAATCTTAGATGTACCACTATTTCCCATTCTGACATTACCAAAATCACCAGCAATGTAAGATCTAATGAAATCACCATAAGAAGTAACATGAAATGAAGCACCATAATCAATTATCCAATTACTCTCTTGAGCTACAAGACTAACACAACCTTCATCACAAACAATAATGATATTACCTTCAGCAGCAACTGTATTTGTCTCTTTCTCATTTTTCTTTATTTCATTCTGTTCTCGCTTCTAAAACCTACACTCTTTCTTCATGTAACCTGGCCTGTTATAGTGAAAACATTTGATATCTCTTCTAGACTTGGATCTTCCTCTATAACCATGTGAATTTCTGCTATGACTTCTTCCACGTCTTTCTTGTTTTTCAGTAACAAATGCCCTAGAAGAAGATTCTCCCTATTCTTTCCTTTTGGCATCTTCATTTAGCAAACTATCTTTAACCAAATCTATAGTTAGAGTTCCCTCTGGCGTGGAGTTGTAAATAGTCACCACATACGTTTCCCAACTTTCTGATAAAGAGTTGAGAAGTAATAATCCTTGCATCTCATCATCTATATTCATTTTCATAGCAACCAACTTGTTTGCAAGACTCTGAAATAGGCTTATGTGCTCAACAATGTTACCACTATTGAATCTCGGATTTTGATGATAAAATCAATTGATGGGTTAATTGATCTAATCCATATTATTGAGTTAAGTGTGCAGGATTAACTATGATAACCAGAAAACACAAAGCAAGGATACCGGAGTCAAGTTCGATGGACGTTTAAAAGTCATAAGAATCGTCGGAGATGCTGCCGGAACCAACCGAGAAGAAATCGGGAACCTGTCGGAATTTTCGGAAGTTCGCCGAAGAGATCGTCGGAGGTTCACGGAGATCACCGAGAAGGCTCGGCTACTCATTAAAGTCATCACAAGTTCGGGAGCTTGCTGGGAGCCCGTAGGAAGAAGTTCGTCGGAAAGCTCGCCGGAACAAGACTCGACGTTTGCGGTTGAAAACTTGCTTAGGATGTGTTTTGTTATGTAGTTCACTTTTAATTAGGATTAGGATTAAGAGATAATCCTATATCTTGGTTTTGGGCCAACTGGGCCCAAAATTAGACTTGGTTTGGGCTAAGTTTGAAGCCCAACCAGTGAACCGAAGGGTCTGGCGGTGGCACTGCCAGACTGGGCGGTTGCACCGCCCAGCACCCAAGAGCTGGGCGGTGGCACCGCCCAGCGCCAGAGAGCAGGGCGGTGGGATCACCCAGCACTGTTAGTGTCCGATAGTGACAGGCGATGGCACCGCCAGCATCGGGAACCCAAAGAGAATTCAAATTTTGGAGCCCAAATTTGAATCCTCTTGAGGCCTATAAATATCCCTCAAATCTCAGCTTAGATTACAACTTTTTGAGCAGTAATTGTTTGAGAGAAAGGCCTTAGAAAAGTCTTAGCTAGTCTTGTTTTCAATTTGCTAGTGTTCACCTCCTTCTTTCTTGCTGAAAATCTATAAGAGATTGAACCGCTTGTAAAAAGTTGCAAGAGGGGTATTCACCCTTCCCTTTCAAGAGATTTGCTAGTGGAAGGTGGTAGCCTCATCGAAGAGGGGGCCTCGCAAGTGGATGTAGGTCACTTGACCGAACCACTTTAAAAACGGCGTAATCTCTGGTTTGCTTTTCATTACTGTAATTTACATTACTGCAAACCTTCTTACTTGCTTCATTTCATCATTACCTTTGCTGCATAACTTTGCAAATACGCTTTCAAGTTAAGCACTTCCGATTCCGATTTTTATCGTACGAAAGATTTGTCAAAAACTAACGTTTTAATCCGCTGCACTAATTCACCCCCCCCCCCCCCCCCCCTCTTAGTGCCGCTCCGATCCTAACAATTGGTATCAGAGCAAGGCTCACTCTCATATTTGGTTTAATACCCAAGAGAGATGGCTTACTCCGGCATGCATGAGGGTCATTCTATCACATGTCCACCTTTCTTTAATGGGTCAGATTATACTTATTGGAAGACTCGTATGAGGATCTTCCTCATTTCCATGGATTTCGAGCTTTGGACTATTGTTGAAAATGGATTTCAAAAATCTTCTCTTCCGATGAGCGAGTGGAATGAATCGGAGAAGGTTTTTGCTTTAAACGCAAAGGCTATGAATGCCTTGTTTTGTGCACTAGACAAAAATGAATTTAATCGTATTTCAATTTGTGATTCAGCTTTTGATATTTAGAGAACACTTGAGGTCACTCATGAAGGCATTAGCCGAGTGAAAGAGTCCAAAATCAACATCCTTGTGCACTCTTACGAACTTTTCCGAATAAAACCAAGTGAGTCCATCGGAGACATGTACACCCGGTTCACGGATGTCATCAATAAACTCAAAGCTCTTGGTAAAGATTTTACTAACTTTGAACTAGTAACTAAAATCTTAAGATCCTTCCCTAAAAGTTGGGATCCAAAAGTTACGACAATTCAAGAGGCCAAAGACCTTAAAACATTCCCTCTTGAAGAACTTATTGGGTCTCTAATGACCTATGAAATGACATGTCAAGCTCATGATGAGCTTGAGAACCCCCTTCCAAAGAACAGGAAGGATATGTGTTAGAACCCTTGTAGATTCTAAACTTTGGGTTGATCTCTTTAGGGGATCGGCCTTCTTGGAACTCTATAGGGGTTCCTCCCTCTAAGTTGCTGCTCAAAGGCAGGTGTTAGAACCCTTGCAGATTCTAACTTGGGGTTGATCTCTTTAGGGGATCGGCCTCCTTGGAACTCTATAGGGGTTCCTCCCTCCAAGTTGTTGCTCAAAGGCTGCAGAAAAGATTCATCTATTGCTTATGAAAAGAGGAGGAATACATGGCTATTTATAGGGTTTCTAAACCCTAACTCCTAATAGGACTCCTACTCAAGACTCATACTTCAAGACTCCGTCTAACCAACTCCTAATAGAACTTCTAATCAAGACTCCTACTTAAGACTCCTTCTTCTAACCAACTCCTAATAGAACTTCTAATCAAGACTTCTATTTCTTTACAACTCCTAATTTATCTCTAAGAAACAATCTCCTAACCCTAGCCGGCCTCTTCACCTCTTTAATAGGGGTCGGCTTAGGTAGGTTTTACATGAATGTCCCTCTCAATTAGGACTCTCCTAGCTAGAGTCCTAACAGACCCGCCCTCTTCAAATCAGCCTTGTACTTGAGGCTGATGATTCATGAATTTTGGGAATTTGATCTTCAAGTCGTCATAGTTCTCCCAAGTGGAATCTTCTGTTGGTAGGTTCAGCCACTGTATTAGCACTTTAGTAGTGGGTCGTTGTCGTCGAGTCACGATTCGTCGATCAATAATGGCACTTGGTTGGGTCTGGAGTTCTTCTTGGATAATCATATTTGGTGGATGGCTTTGGGCTGTCTCCAAGCACCTATTTACAACTTTTGTCTGACCATTGATTTGTGGGTGATATGCCATACTCCTTTTCAATTTAGTACCCTGCATATGGAATAACTTTATCCAAAATCTGCTCGTGAAGATGCAAGTAGAATTTATCACAAGCACAATGCGTCCTTTATAGTATAATTTTTTTGAGTCCCAATTGTAATGAGCCGCGGAGCTAGGTGCTTCCTCCAAATTTTTTATAATCTTACTAGTCTCTGAATCTTCTTGGCATTCCATCTTAATATCCTTAAGAAGTTGCTGGTCGGAAGTGAAACGGCCGAAACTTCACCTTGCTCTGGTAGTTGCGAAAGTGCATCTACAAGAATATTCTCTTTTCCCTTTTTGTAAGTTATTTCATAATCAAATCCAAGAAGTTTTGTTACCCATTTTTGCTGCTCAGGGGATGATATCTTTCGCTCCAAAAAGTACTTGAGGCTTTTATGGTCTGTTTAAAATCATCTACCAATCAAGTAGAGTCTCCACCTCGTTGTTGCGCGCACAATGGCAAGCATCTCCTTATCATATGTTGACTTATTTTGATGGGAGGGAGATAATGCCTTAATAGTGTATGCGAGTGGTCGACCATCTTGCATGAGAACAGCTCCAATTCCGACTCCAGATGTGTCGGCCTCAATGATGAAGGGTCTATTGAAATCTGGTAGTGCAAGCACCGGCGTCGTTATCATGGCTGCTTTAAGTTTGTCGAAGGCAGTAGAGGCTTTGTCCAACCATTGGAAAGCATCTTTTTTCAGTAAAGAAGTGAGTGGTGCACTGATCTTCCCATAGTCCTTAACAAATTTTTGATAGTAGCCCATTAGTCCAAGGAACCCCCGTAGTAATTTCACGTTTGTAGGTTTCGGCCAGCCTTGTATTACCTCAATTTTTGTTGGGTCTACCGCCACTCATTCTTCTGATATTGTATGCCCAAGGTACTCTACTTTTTGCTGAAGAAAGCTGCACTTTGGTTGGTTTACAAAAAGAGTATTCTCCCGAAGGATTGTCAAAACAATCCATAATTGCTAAAAGTGAGTCTCAAGAGAAGGGCTGTAAACGAGAATATCATCGAGAAATACCAGCACAAATTTACGAAGAAAGATTCGAAGAATATCGTTCATGAGACTTTGAAAGGTTGAAGGAGCATTAGTGAGTCCAAAAGGCATTACCAAGAATTCATAATGGCCATTATGTGTGCGAAATGCAGTTTTTAGAATGTCATCGTCACATACCCGAATTTGGTGGTAACCGGATCGGAGGTCCAACTTCGTAAAGACTCGAGCTCCTTTTAATTCATCAAGAAGTTCATCCACCACTAGTATTGGGTACTTGTCCTTGACAGTGATGTCATTTAAAGCTCGGTTGTCAATGCACATCCGCCAAGTTCCGTCCTTCTTGCATACAAGTAGCACCGGTGAGGAATAGAGGCTACAACTTGGCCGAATAACTCCTGTTTCAAGCATCTCTTTTATAATCCTTTCTATTTCATCCATCTGGAGATGTAGATACTGATATGGCTGAGCATTTGCTGAAGATTTGCCTGGAAGGATCGTTATACAATGATCATACCGATGGGTAAGAGGTAGGTTGCGTGGTTCGTCAAATATATTTGAAAATTCAGCAAGCAAAGGAAGTAGATTTGGATCTTCAAATTCTGTTGTCTCTCCCTTAGTTTGCTGCTCAAGTTGTGCCAAAAAGCTGCTGCATACTTTATGCAAAACCTTCTACATTTGTTGTGTGCAAATCGTTGTTATGTCGCTCCCACGTTTCCCGTGCAATGTCACCTGTTTCTCCTTACTGTAAAATTTCATAATTAGTTTCATAAAATTCCAGGAAATATCACCTAATGTTGTCAACTATTTAATTCTAAGCATGGCCTCATGATTGTAAAGAGGGAGAAGGAAGAAATCTGCAATTATCTCTCGTTCCTCCAGCAATAGTTTCTCCTACGGGCGCCTACGATCATAATTCAAAATCTGTCCATCGGTGACCTTAACGTCAAACCTACTGCAATTCTCGATATGTAAAGCCATCTGGACAGCAACCTTACTGTTTAGAAAGTTATTAGTACTGCCCATGTCGATGAGAACATTGATCGGTTGTTGTTTGAGAAGGCCTCCAACTTTCATCGTTTGCGGGTTTGAGTAGCCGGCTAGTGTATGTACCGTAACTTCAGTCGGTTGTGGCTCTTCTTCTGCATCTTTTTCTTCATGTTCAAGGCTCTCTTCTGGATATTCAATAACCTCTTCTTCTATTGGTTCAATCATAAGAAGTCTCCCTTTACCACAGCGATGCTCAAGGCTCCACGGCTCGTCACAATGCCAACATAACCCCTTCGCATATCGCTCCCGAAGCTCTTCTCTTGTTAACCTCTTTGGTGTAGGGACTTGGTTGATAGTAGAGGGGGTTGAGGGCTTCAATATTGCTGGTTGAGGAGTAACCCTAGTCCTCCAAGCTTCATAGTTCAATTGCTCCTCTTGATGTCGTGCGAAAGAGATGGCTGCCATAAGCGTATACGGTTGTCGCGCTTTAACTTCTCCTCGGATCTCCAGTTTCAAGCCCTTAATAAAGGTCCTCAATAGCTGTTTTTGAGACCAATCATGAGTTTGATTAGATAACCTTTCAAACCTGGTTTGGTACTCCTGAATGGTGGAGGTTTGTCGGATCTTTGCTAGTTGTCCGTCAATATTCTCGTAATCGGTTGGTCTGAAGCGGATCAGCAGTCCTTCTTTGAATTGTCGCCATGAAAGGACTCCATAAGTATGTTCAAACTAGTCAAACCACTGTATAGCATCCCCTTCAAGATGTATAGCTACAATTTTCACCATAGATGCATCCTCGGTTTTGTGGTACCGAAAATATCTCTCCACACGCGAGATCTAACCAATCGGGTCTCCTTCTTCCCATCTAGGGAAGTCCACTCTCATGCATGGATAGTTGAGGTTAGTCATAGAGCTTCCCCTCTCTTGGAAGTCATATCTTTGGGCTTGGTGCGATTGGGCAAAGCTCTCTCCTTGATGTGATTTCTTCGGGCTTAGTGGTCGGCCCAATCTGAGTTCGGTAAAGAGCGTCCGAATCTTATCCTCCATTCGCACCTCCAAGGCTTCGAATTTAGCATTGATTACCTCCTCAGATGCCATAGTATAAGCCCCCAAATCTATGATGTTAAGATCTCTCTTTTGTTATCGGGTTAAAGGCGTGTATAGGTTGAGAGAGATGATGGTCGAAAGGGTTGGTGGATTGGTAGATGTAGGCTACGGTTTAGGCTTGTTTTGTGGCTATTTTGGGTGCAATTTGAGGGTGTGGTTTGGTGGAGTTTTAGGGCTGTAGATGAAAGTTTTGGATTTGTGGTAGATGGTAGCAAAGGTTTGATAAAAACAGTGGAAGTTGCAGCAAGTATGTGCTGTCTTGTAAGAGTAGAATTGTCATCGAAGAAACAAAGGTTTCTCGATGTAATTTCCACCAAAAACTTGAGAGAATTGAGGAGGGAATTGATAGCAAAATCACAGTTTATATGACAGCAAGGATATCTAATTTAATCAAGAAAATTTTGGCAGTATAACAGCAAGGAAATTGGTGCAAGTTGCAATTGCAGAATTCTCGTCGAAAAATTTCAGCAGGATACGATGAAAATTTGCAGCAACATAAAATCATTTTTTGAGATAAATTTTCTTAATAGATCAATCTTAGATCAAAGCCAAGATGATCTATGAAGTGTATAAGAAATTTCATTAAAAAAGGATTGCAAATAGATGGGTTAAGGAAACAATATGTGGCTGAAATTTTCTGCAACACAGATTTTTAAGTATAGCAGATTGGACGTAAAAGATCAGTGTTTTATATTAAGAATTTTTCGATGAAACTAAAGGGAAATCCACTGTTAGGAAGTGTCAAAGATGTCATAAAAATTTCATAGAAATTTGGATAGAAAAAACACAGTAGCAAGATTAAACAGACGGTGCTATACGGTTGGAATTCTGCAATGTATCTTTTGTCGTAGAGATGAAATCTTTATGACGAAAAGTATATGCAGCAGTATAGGAATAAATTTTTTGGGATTTTCAAATAAGGATAACTAAATTGCAGCAGCAGTAAGGTAGGAAACCAGAACCTGTTGCAATTCACGGGGAGATAAAAGGATGATCCGCGGTGGTGGAGATGATGGCGGAATTCGGCGACGATCTTTTAAGCAATTGTGGGAATTGCTTTGGATGGTTGTGGAGGGTTGATAGATGGCTGTAGAAGGGCAGCGAGACGCCAAGAATGCTGCTCTAATATTAGGTGTTAGAACCCTTGTAGATTTTAAACTTGGGGTTGATCTCTTTAGGGGATCGACCTCCTTGGAACTCTATAGGGGTTCCTCCCTCCAAGTTGCTGCTCAAAGGCAGGTGTTAGAACCCTTGCATATTCTAACTTGGGGTTGATCTCTTTAGGGGATCGACCTCCTTGGAACTCTATAGGGGTTCCTCCTTCCATGTTGTTGCTCAAAGGCTGTAGAAAAGATTCATCTATTGCTTATGAAAAGAGGAGGAATACATGGCTATTTATAGGGTTTCTAAACCCTAACTCCTAATAGGACTCCTACTCAAGACTCCTACTTCAAGACTCCGTCTAACCAACTCCTAATAGAACTTCTAATCAAGACTCCTACTCAAGACTCCTTCTTCTAACCAACTCCTAATAGAACTTCTAATCAAGACTCCTATTTCTTTACAACTCCTAATTTATCTCTAAGAAACAATCTCCTAACCCTAGCCGGCCTATTCACCTCTTTAATAGGGGTCGGCTTAGGTAGGTTTTACATGAATGTCCCTCTCAATTAGGACTCTCCTAGCTCGAGTCCTAACAATATGACACTCACATCACAAGAAGACCACTTGAAAGGAACATCAAGTGATGAGGATAGTGACAATGACATTGCACTTTTGACTCAAAAATTTAAAAAATATTTAAGAAAGAACAAATTTAAAAATAATACAAAAAATAAGTTCAAACACAAGAAGGACCAAGTGATTTGCTATGAATGCAAAAAATTGGGACACTACAAGAACGATTGCCCTCAAGTCAAAAAGAGAACATCAAAGAAGAAGGCGTTCAAGGCAACGTGGGATGATTCAAGCGCATCCGAAAAAGAGGAGTCCAATACCGAGCAAGTTGCTCATTATGCGCTAATGGCTTTAAGAGAAGAGGTATGTGATTTATTTAATGAAGATTTATCTTTTGAAGAACTCTCTATTGCTTTTCATGAATTATTTGATGAATGTAGAAATGTTAGCAAGAAGTTAAGTATCTTAAAGAAAGAGCATGCTTTGCTACAAGATAAGTTTGATAGTCTTCAAACTCCTCCATGCTCTAAGTATGAGCATTTAGAAGCAATAAAAAATAAAAATTTGCTTCTTAAAGAAACCTTAAACAAGTTTAAGGTTGGTAGCAAAGGATTAAATATGATCCTTGCACATAAGGGTCACGTCACAAATAGAAATAGAATTGGATTTGTAAAAGGATTACATCAAAATCCTACCACTTTCATAAAAGGACCTACATTACATGTTTCCTCTTATATGAAATGCAACTTCTGTTGCAAATCCGGACATATCGCCTATAAATGTCCATTTAGGAAAATTAGTTCACAAAAATTAATATGGGTTCCTAAAGGAACTATAAAGGATTCAATAATAAACAACAAAGTTAGTGGATCAATTTTTGAGGCACCCAAAATCAAATGGGTACCTAAAAGTCATCCTCTTTTGTAGACAAACCCACAAGCTAGGAGCAAGAGATGGTATCTCGATAGTGGATGCTCAAGACATATGATTGGAGATCCATCTCATTTCTCTATGCTCACTAGCAAAGAAGAAGGGTACGTCACCTTCGGAGACAACAACCAAGGAAAAATCATTGGCAAGGGAACCGTAGGTAACAAATTAAAATTTTCTATTGATGATGTCTTACTAGTTGATGGATTGAAACATAATCTCTTGAGTGTTAGTCAATTATGCGATAAAGGTTATATCGTTAGATTTAAATCAAATGTATGTATTATTGAAAAACCAAACCATAACATGACTATGATTGCATTAAAACAAAATAATGTCTACACCATCAACCTTGATGAACTAAGTAATGAAATGTGCTTCTCTGCTTTAAATGATGATGCTTGGCTTTGGCATAGGAGACTAGGCCATTTAAGCATTAAACTAATATCTAAGATCTCATCTAGAGAATTAGTGCGAGGAATTCCAAATATAAAGTTTATTAAGGACAAAGTATGCGATACATGTCAACTAAGTAAACAAATAAAAACTAGTTTCAAATCAAAAACTCAAATTAGCACCACTAGACCATTACAATTGATTCATTTGGACTTATTTGGACCAATTGATACGACAAGTCTAGGAGGAAGCAAATATGCATTTGTAATTGTGGATGACTATACTAGATACACTTGGACCTATTTCTTAGCTCACAAAAGTGATTGTTTCAAGTGTTTCTCTAAATTTTGTAAACTCACTCAAAACGAAAAAGGTTTCATGATTTCATTAATTCGGAGTGATCACGGTGGTGAATTTCAAAACCGTGACTTTCAAAATTTTTGTGAAGTTAATGGATACAATCACAACTTCTTCACTCCGAGGAATCCCCAACAAAATGGAGTAGTTGAAAGAAAAAATAGAAACCTATAAGAAATGGCAAGAACTATGTTAAATGAACATAGTTTACCTAAGTATTTTTGGGCCGAAGCCGTAAACACGGCTTGCTACATCATGAATAGAGTCCTAATAAGACCATCCTTATCAAAAACTCCCTATGAATTATGGAATAACAAAAAATAAAATATTTCCTATTTTAAAGTTTTCGGTTGTAAATGCTTTATTTTAAATGAAAGGGATGCCTTAGGAAAATTTGATGCTAAATCCAATGAAGGCATCTTTCTTGGTTACTCTTCCGTTTCTAAGGCTTTTCGAGTTTTTAACAAAAGAACCTTAGTGATAGAAGAGTCTATTCATGTAGTTTTTAATGAAATTTCAAATTTAAAGAAAAATGATTTTGATGATGATCTTGGTTTTGATAATTTGAATTTAAATGAACCCCCTCCTCAAAATAGCAACTTGGATGCACCTTCTTCCGAAATTTCCTTACCTAAGGAATGGAAGTATATAGATTCTCATCTAAAGGAGCTAATTATAGGGGATACATCAAAATGGGTTCAAACTTGTTGCTCTTTCAAGAATTTTTGTGCTAACGCCGCTTTCCTTTCTCAAATCGAACCTAAATGCATTGATGAGGCCATAAAAGATGATTTTTGGGTTATTGCAATGCAAGAGGAATTGAATCAATTTGAGAGGAATAAGGTATGGAAGCTTGTTCCTAGACCTAGTAACCATTTAGTCATTGGTACTAAATGGGTCTTTAGAAACAAGCAAGACGAAAATGGTATCGTGGTTAGAAACAAGGCTAGATTAGTGGCCAAAGGTTTCAACCAAGAAGAAGGTATCGATTACGAAGAAACCTTCACTCCTGTGGCTCGATTAGAAGCCATAAGGATGCTCCTTGCCTATGCTAGTAGTAATAATTTTAAACTGTTTCAAATGGATGTCAAAAGTGCTTTCTTGAATGGTTTTATTTCCGAAGAAGTATATGTTGAACAACCTCCCGGATTTGAAAATTCTCTTCTTCCTAATCATGTATTCAAATTGACTAAGGCTCTCTATGGCTTGAAACAAGCTCCTAGAGCTTGGTATGAAAGGCTTAGTTCCTTTCTTATTTTAAATAATTTTACCAAAGGCAAGGTTGATACTACATTGTTTATTAAACATTTTGAAAATAATTTTCTTATTGTGTAAATTTATGTTGACGATATTATTTTTGGCTCTTCGGATGAATCACTATGTGAATCATTTGCCAAATGTATGAGTCATGAATTTGAAATGAGTTTAATGGGTGAATTAACTTTCTTTTTAGGATTACAAATCAAACAACTTAGTGATGGTATATTTCTTAATCAATCTAAATATACATTAGAATTGTTAAAACGATTTAACATGGATAATTCAAAAGCAATAAACACCCCTATGAGTACTTCGACTAAGTTAGATATGGATGAAAATAGTAAAAAATTCGATCAAAAAACATATAGGAGAATGATAGGTAGTCTACTCTACCTCACCGTGACTAGACCGGATATTATGTTTAGTGTAGGACTTTGCGCTAGGTTTCAATCAAATCCTAAATTATCTCATAAAAGAATATTTAGGTATCTTAAAGGAACTCCAAATTTAGGATTGTGGTATCCAAAATCTGAAAATTTTGATTTAATAGCTTATGCAGATGCCGATTTTGGCGGATGTAGGATAGATAGAAAAAGTACATCCGGAACATGCCAATTTTTAGGACATGCACTTGTTTCTTGGACTTCCAAGAAACAAAATTCAGTTGCACTATCTACGGCGGAAGTCGAATACATTGTTGCAAGTGCATGCTGTGCACAAGTTGTTTGGATGAAAAATATATTAGAAGACTATGGAATTCACTTCAAAAATATTCCCATAAAATGTGATAATACTAGTGCCATATGTCTTACTAAAAGTCCAATTCAGCACTCTAGAACTAAGCACATCGATGTTAGGCATCATTTCATACGCGATCATGTCCTTAACAATGATGTTGTTCTAGAATTCATTAACACAAAGCATCAATTAGCAGATATATTTACAAAAGCTTTGAATGAATACCAATTTGAATTCATTAGAAGGGAATTAGGTATGTTAAATTGTCCCTAAACAATAAATTTGTTTGATGGATTTTCTGTAAAGTTTTTCATCTTCTCTCTATTCCTCGGTGAATCTAATCCTTCTCCTTCAATTCTAAATAACATGTTAAATTATCTTATCCTACCTTGAGTCAAACACCGCTCCAATCTACTCAAGATTAATGATTTTATGACATTTTGTGAATCTCGAAATTGATTTTTTGATTATGAGTTTCAAGTTGACGATTTGAATTTGAATGAGTTTGTATTCGAATTATGATATTGACTTATTGAAGTTACTACTTGAATTTTTTTTTTATCCCAATCTCTTCCTTGTACATATACAATTTTTGTTATTTATAGAAAGAAGAGATTCGATAATATGGATGAATGCTGAATTTTCCTTTAAGATGAACTCTGCGTAAATATTTTAGCATACTTAATTTTGAATGATAAAATCTTTGTGCTTCAAGTCTCATTCCCTTTTTATTGATGACAAAGGGGGAGAAAAGTGATGACTTGTATCATTTTAATAGCATGACTTATTTGAATTGCAAAAGCTTTTCAAATTCTTGAGAATATGCCTTGCAAAATCTTTGAAAAGTGATCGATCGATGAATGTCTTATATGCCTTGCAAAATCTTTGAGAATATCGCAAGATCGATTGATCATATTGAAAGCATGTCTAACATGTATATCATGAAATTCATGTTGAAAATCTTTATCTCCTGTCATAGTAAAAATTGTCTCTTATCATTCGACTTGAAAAGAATTTTCATCGAAGTTTTGCATTTACATTATGCTTAATGAGAATAACGATAAGTTCTACGGTTAAAACTTATCGGTTTATGCTTGAATTCAATGGAATAGAATTCAAGTGTTTTTACCTTCTCATAATATGGCATATAGATAGGGGGAGTTATGTTTAACTCCGTCATCAATTGATTGTCATCATCAAAAAGGGGGAGATTGTTGAATCTCGGATTTTGATGATAAAATCAATTGATGGGTTAATTGATCTAATCCATATTATTGAGTTAAGTGTGCAGGATTAACTATGATAACCAAAAAACACAAAGCAAGGATACCGGAGTCAAGTTCGATGGACGTTTAAGAGTTTGAAGAATCGTCGGAGATACTGCCGGAACCAACCGAGAAGAAATCGGGAACCTGTCAGAATTTTCGGAAGTTCGCCGAAGAGATCGTCGAAGGTTCACGAAGATCACCGAGAAGGCTCCGCTACTCATTAAAGTCATCACAAGTTCGGGAGCTTGCTGGGAGCCCATCGGAAGAAGTTCGTCGGAAAGCTCGCCGGAACAAGACTCGATGTTCGCGGTTGAAAACTTGCTTAGAATGTGTTTTGTTATGTAGTTCACTTGTAATTAGGATTAGGATTAAGAGATAATCCTATATCCTGGTTAGGGGCCAACGGGGCCCAAAATTAGACTTGGTTTGGGCTAAGTTTGAAGCCCAACTAGTGAACCGAAGGGTCTGGCGGTGGCACTGCCAAACTAAGCGGTTGCACCGCCCAGCACCCGAGAGCTGGGCGGTGGCACCGCCCAGCGCCCAAGAACAGGGCGGTGGCACCGCCCAGCACTGTCAATGTCCGATAGTGACAGGCGGTGGCACCGCCAGCATCGGGAACCCAAAGAGAATTCAAATTTTGGAGCCCAAATTTGAATCCTCTTGAGGCCTATAAATACCCCTCAAATCTCAGCTGAGATTACAACTTTTTGAGCAACAATTGTTTGAGAGAAAGGCCTTAGAAAAGTCTAAGCTAGTCTTGTTTTCAATTTGCTAGTGTTCACCTCCTTCTTTCTTGCTGAAAATCTGTAAGAGAATGAACCGCTTGTAAAAATTTGTAAGAGGGGTATTCACCCTTCCCTTTCAAGAGATTTGCTAGTGGAAGGTGGGAGCCTCATCGAAGAGGGGGCCTCGCAAGTGGATGTAGGTCACTTGACCGAACCACTTTAAAAACGGCGTAATCTCTGGTTTGCTTTTCATTACTACAATTTACATTACTGCAAACCTTCTTACTTGCTTCATTTCATCATTACCTTTGCTGCACAACTTTGCAAATATGCTTTCAAGTTAAGCACTTTCGATTCCGATTTTTATCGTACGAAAGATTTGTCAAAAACCAACGTTTTAATCCGCTGCACTAATTTACCCCCCCCCCCCCTCTTAGTGTCGCTCCGATCCTAACAACCACCACCATCTTTATACTTCAAATTTACAAGCCTTCTGAGGAGAGAAATTCTATTTCCCACAATCTTTTTCGCAAAGAGATTTTCTAACCTTTGTCAAACAACATTAGCTCTGGTTTCATCTGAAATATGCTTATGCAAGTTTATATCCATCCATCTTCTAATATAGGCAATGGCTTTTTTATGTTGAACTTCTCATTCTTCATTGTCCATAGTAGAAGGTTTATCTTTAACCTTGATGGGCTTATACAAATTTTTGCAATAAAGCAAATCTTCCATCATACGCCTCCAAGTGGAATAATTTGATGAGTTCAATTTAATCATACCATCTGACTACTCCATTTCAATTACACAAGAAAAACTAGCACCAAATAACCTGATGCTCTTATACCACTTGTTGGGAAAAACCTGTTAAAGCGGAATATTCTTTTCCCTCTTTATGTATCAAAATGGGTTCCTCATCAAAATATCAACTTGATATCCAAATAAAATATCAACCAGCACAGCATAAACAATAGAGCATAAATCAATCACACAATGAGACCAAATCTTTTTAACGTAGAAAACCCAATGTGGGAAAAACCATGAGACCGTAGTCCACCTCAAACTTCCACTATCAATTGTAATGATAACAGGTTTACAATCAGTCTTCTCTAGAATAATCAAAGGATCACAATAACATCAAAATCATATATCATAGCTCAGGAATAGATATCTTCATCACATAGATGGATCTCCTCGTTAGGGAATTTAGGTCTCACAAAGTGGATATAGCAGGAAAGTACCTTAGATATGGTAAATTATAGATCAACACCGTTAAGATTGTAGAGTTTGCTGCAAGGATTCTCCACATAAAATTTGGGCCAAAACTGATAACATTTGGCTACCGATCGTCAAGTTGAAATCTCTAAAATCTTACTTTCTCTCTTTATTTCTCTCTCTCTTCTTTTCTCTATGTGCGTCGCCGCTTGCTGCACGCTCACACACGCACACTGCACTCTCACCAAACCCTATCTCTCTCTTTTTAATTTCTGCCTTCAATTATTGATTTGGGCTCAATAAGCTAATTGTCTAAGCCCACATACGGGCTAGACCCATCTACAGTTTGTCATAGATTTGTAAGAGATCTATAGTTTTACATAGGGTTTTCAGGCAAATCTGTGAGAGATCTGTAGTTCTTGTCAATCTGCAATTCTTGTTACAGATATGTGAGAGATCTACAGTTCTTGCCACAAATATATGAGAGATCACAACATAGTATTGTGGCTGCGACTTCAGGTTGTCACAGTGAGGAGGGTTAGCAGTAACAAATGCCACCGAAGGGTTGCTTCTTGGTGTTTGTCGGGCCAAAGTAGGAGCGGTTCGTGGTCTACACCAAGTGCGTCAACCACTCACTATTCCGGATGTTGCTCGACGAGATGGAGGAGTTCGAGTACACTATTGCTAGGCCGCTTGAGCTCCCTTGCGACGTTGAGCTCTTCCAAAGGGTGTTGTGCCAGGTGGAGTAGGACGCAATGGAGCTGCACTCGCCTCGGTGCAACTTTGCTAAAGGCCACGCTTGTAGCGCTGTTGCAGAGCAAATTGGGCCCAGCATACACTTGGCAAGGATGGCTGACCCCGGCAGCGCGGTAGTGATCGGGAATCAGCGCAATGAGTAAGAAGGGAGCATAGGGAAGAGATTCTGTTCGTCACCAGAGCATGGGCAGCGGCTCCTCAAATGAGTTGCTTACGCCGGATCCAGGGTGTGATGGGGATATAAATAGGAATAACCTTTGTATATGAACAAATACTAGCAGGCCATGATATTGAGTGGAATTAAATGGAACCACAATCAAATAGAACACCAAGATATACGTGAAAAATCCCTCCAAAGTGAAGGGTAAAAACCACGGGGCAAACTAGAGATAATCTACTATGAGAATAATAAATATACAAATCTCAATCTCTTGCCCTAAACCCTAGCAACAATCACAAAAGAATAACTGGGATACAAGTATCACGTCACTGCCTACAATATCTAAAACCTCCCCAAGTAATCACAACAAGAGTCTACTATAGATTTGATCTAACCTAAGATGAGAATACTACTAGATGATTGAGAACAGCTTCTCTACGTTGTCTTTGTCTTCTTCCCTTTCTTTCTCTTCCTTTTCTGCCTTGTTTTCTTCCTTTTCTTTGGAATCCCGTAGCTCTTTTCTTCTCCCACGTTGCTGCCCTATTTATGCCTTTTTCTGCCTCCAAAACATAGCCACCACAACCCTCCTAAAGTTAATTAGGGTTAGGTTAAGAGGGGGTGTGGGCTGTGGGCTACCCAAGCCCACTATGGGCTGAATCTATGGGCTGCCAACCTAACAACCTCCCCCTTCAGCCCATAAGGGAGGCTGTCCCATGACTCCTCAATGTGAAGTCATGTCGACCAGTTGTCGGCATATCTCCTACCTTTCTTTTGGTAAGGTCTTCATTCTATTTGGTAGCAGTACCAAATCATAAGTGTGGTTCTTCTGAAGAGCATTCATCTCTTTCTACATAGCAACTAACCACTTCTCTTTCTGCTCACTTTCAACTGCTTTTTGGTAACTCTCTGGTTCACCTGCATTAGTAAGCATCACATACTCATCTTTAGAGTATCTTCTAGAAGGTTGACGTTGTCTAGAAAATTTTCTCAATTGAGGTTCTGCTAGAACTTGCTCTCCTACTTCTTCTTGCTCAACATGTCCTACAGGTAGATCAACATCAGGCTCTACACCATCTTCATGCACATCTCCCCCATCATCCTGATTTACTGGAGGAATAATTTGGTCATAATCTGCTAATCCTTCTGCATAAGTATTGGCTTATGCCTTTTTCTTCAAATCTTCAAAAGTTTGATCCTAAAAAAAGACTACATCTCTGCTTCTAAACACCTTCTGCTTTTCTAGATCCCAAAGCCTGTAACCAAAATGATCATGTGAGTAACCAAGAAAAATACATTCTTTAGTCTTACCATCCAGCTTTGACCTCTCATTATCTAGAACATGTGCAAATGCACGACAACCAAACACTCTCAAATGCTTGTAGGAAACATCTTTCCCTGACCATACATGCTCTGCAACATCACCATCTAGGGTTGTATATGGTGATAAGTTGATCACATCAACTGCAGTCCTCAAAGCCTCATCCCAAAACCTTTTGGGTAGCTTGGCATGTGAAAGCATACATCTGATATTTTCCATGATGGTGTGGTTCATCCTCTCTGTAATTGCATTATGTTGAGGTGTACCAGGAACTGTCATCTCATGTTGGATCCCATGTGACCTGCAATAGTCATTAAACAATCTTTTATACTCACCACCATTATCTGATCTTATACATTTCAATTTCCTTTCTGTCTCCCTTTCAACCCTAGCATGAAACTCTTTAAAGACATTAATCACCTGATCTTTAGTCTTCAAAGCAAAGGCCCAAACTTTCCGAGAAAAATCATCTATAAAAGTGACAAAATAAAGTGCACCACTTATACCAAGAACATCTACAGATCTACCAAGAGTTTTTATCCTCAAAGGACCACATACATCTGTATAAACATGGTCTAAGGCATGCATTTTTCTAGATAAAGTAGAACTAGAAAATGAAACTCTATGTTGTTTACCTGCCAAACAATCAATACAAGGGTTCAAATGTATACCTCTGAGGTCTGGTAATACCTCTATCTTGGAAAGAGCTTGCAACCCCTTCTCGCTCATTTGTCCCAGTCGCCTATGCCACAATTCCATGCTGAAGTCTTTTTCTATAGCATTTAACTGCTCACCATAAGCTTTTAGTCTACAACCTGTACAAAGTATAACATTTCTTTCCATTAGCTATAACAAGAGAACCCTTATTGAGCTTCCATTGCCCTTTGTGAAATCTACTAACATAGTCTTCATCATCTAGCCTTCCAACTGAAATTAGAATCAGCCTTAAGTCAACCACACATTCTTAAGCACCAACTTGCAGCCAAGGTTGGTCTTTAAATGGATATCACTCATACCTATGATGTTTGTTGTGCCATAGTTGTCCATCTTGACAACACCAAAATTTTCAGACCTATATGCAGTAAAAAACTACCTCCATGGTGTAGCATGATAAGAAGCACTTGTATCAATCACCCACTCAAGATCCTAACACACACAAGAAAAAATATCATCAAAAGGAGACAAAATCAAATAATCACCACCTTGCATTTTAGCTGTAGTATTATCCTTTGATTCTGTAGACTCCACTTCTTTTCTCTTTTTCTTGTTCTTCTTAGGTTGCTTACATTGGTTCTTGTAATGTCCTTTCTCACCATAGTTATAGCAAACAATATCTTTTCTTGATCTTGACTTGCTTCTACCCAAGCGTGAACTGCTTCTAGACTTTGACCTATTGGGAAATCTTAGGGGGCGACATCACATGCGCAGCGGAAGATCAAGAAAACAAAATCCCCGATTCCCAAAGAGATGTTTGTCGTCGTGCAAAGATTGGTATGCAAAAATCTGCGAAACATGAAACTGCGTATAGAGTAGATTGTGTTACCTAGGGAGATCGTATATCCCTATTTCCTTGCAGATCCTTAGGAGAGGGTGAAGGAGGTCAAGCATCCTCCTCTCTAGCGGTGATCCACACAGCAGGGTTGCGACGATGCTCCTCAATACTGCAGGCCTCTTTTGAGGTGGAGAGGGAGAGGAGAATACGAAAAACAAGCAAGAGCTCTCTAGCCTATGGGGCTCTGAATTCCTCCTATTTATAGAGGTCCCCTGTCAAACCCTAATGGGTCCTCCCCTAGTGGGTATTGGATCTGCATCCAATAAGACAAGGGCTCCGTCGGATATCTCATATCCGAACCTCTACTCATCATAATGCCTACCATATGTGTGTGACCTTCTAGGCCCAATATCGAGCTGGCCGTGAGTCATACCTGTCAGAACTCCTTCTAACTTAGTGAATTATTATCTTTGTAATAATTCACTCGACTCATCGACTACGGACGTACTATGCCACTACGTCGTAGTCCTCAAACGATACAGGGGAATCCAATCCATTGGACCTGTCTGTCCTCAGGTACCGTGTACCTATAGTCCCTCATCCATCTAATATCCCAGAGACTGTATATCGAGCATGGTGTTGTCAGACCCATATGGTTTCTACTCGAGTCTCGCTCTAATCGGATTCTCCCGGAGAACTCTTTTTCCCTCAACCCGAATGACCCTGGCCAAGGATTTGTCTGAGCAAGAACATATGGGATATTCCTCTCATGACGCCGAGAGTGGATGATTCTCTATCGACACTCAATAGCCCTCGTAAGGTCGACTACCACTCCCAATGACCAGCTGTACTAGATCTGGGACAGCCAAACCTATAAGTCTGGTATCAAAGAGTGGAGCACTCATACAGGACATCCTTGGCGTCTCAAGTCTAAGGACCAGATACACCACTAGGACTACGGAATCGCTGTCTAACAATTAGGCATCATCAACCATCCAACATTCCGTAAGCGGATCAATCAGTGAACTCATTCTCCAATGAGCACCTGTACTGTATCCCTAGTGTCCCTACACAAGCAGCTATGAGACCAACTGCATCCATCATATGGACGGGTATACAGCACACCAGTCTGTCCGGTTATCACGATATCCCACTCGAGTAACCTATGACCGGGATTATTTAGGATATGTGTTTAAAGGTGAATCGATCTCACTATCATAATTTCATCACGATCCGATTCCCATTGCACAAATCCAAGGATATCACAATATATGTATGCATTTATGCAATGGTTATAAAGTGATATACGCCAAAATATAAGAAGCAAAAATATTCTATATCAAGTCACACGTGCCATTACTCATGTGATTGGCTTGCTGGGCACCTATGACTAGCAATCTCCCACTTGACCTAAAGCCAATCACCTATGTGTCTGATCCCCATCAGACCCCTGTGACACTCAAAACAAATCTGAGACAATGGCTTTGTCAGTGGATCTACAATGTTATCTTCGGATGGAACTCTTTCCACTACTACATCTCCTCGGGTTACGATCTCTCTGATAAGGTGGAACCTCCTCAGAACATGCTTAGATTTTTTATGAGACCTAGGTTCCTTTGCTTGAGCAGTTGCCCCGTTGTTGTCGCAATATAGGGAGATCGGCTCCTCGCTACCCGGCACGACTCCCAAATCTGTGATGAATTTCTTCAACTAGACTCCCTCCTTTGTTGCATCTGATGTAGCAATGTACTCCGCCTCTGTGGTCAAGTCAGCACTAGTATCTTGCTTGGAACTCTTCCAGCACACTGCTCCTCCATTCAAGGTGTACACATACCCTGAATTCGACTTGCTATCATCGACATCAAACTAAAAACTTGAGTTAGTGTAGCCTTCAACCTTAAGGCTATTACCTCCATATACTAGTAAAAGATCCTTAGTCCTTCTCATGTACTTAAGGATACACTTTATTGCTTTCCAGTGCACCAAGCCTGGATCCGCCTGATACCTGCTCGTGACACTCAAAGCATACGCTATATCAGGCCTAGTACATAGCATGGCATACATGATAGACCCTATTGCTGAGGCATAAGGTATCATATCCATGTTCTGTTAGGATCGGAGCGACACTAAGAGGGGGGGGGGGGTAAATTAGTGCAGCGGATTAAAACGTTGATTTCGACAAAACTTTCGTACGAAAAGAACGAAACTTGAAAAGCTTAACTTGAAAGCGTATTCTTAAAGTTGTGCAGCAAAGGTAATAAGGAACTAAAGCATGTAAGAAGGTTTGCAATAATGTAAATGGCAATAATGAAATGCAAACCAAGGATCACGCCGATTTTAGAGCGGTTTGGTCAAATGACCTACTCCACTTGTGAGGCCCCTCTTCGATGAGGCTCTCACCTTCCACTAGCAAATCTCTTGAAATGGAAGGGTAAATACCTCTCTTACAACCTTTTACAAGCAGTTCAACCTCTTACAAAATTTCAGCAAGAAAGAATGAGGAGAACTCTCTAGCAAAATGAAAACAAGACTTGCTAAGACTTTCTAAGACTTTTCTCTCAATCAAATTGCTTCTCAAAAGTTGTAATCTCAGCTGAGATTTGAGGGGTATTTATAGGCCTCAAGAGGATTCAAATTTGGGCTCCAAATTTGAATTCTCGTTGGGTTCCCAATGCTGGCGGTGCCATCGCCTGTCAGTGGCGGTGCCATCGCCTGTCAGCTTTTTGACGTTGACAATGCTGGGCGGTGCCACCGCCCAGCGCTTGAGTGCTGGACGGTGCAACCGCCCAGCTCTCGGGTGCTGGGCGGTGCCACTGCTTGGCTTTCCGGTTCACTAGTTTGGCTTAATTTTAGCCCAAACCAAATCTGACTTTGGACCCAATTGTCCCCTAACCAGGATATAGGATTATCTCTTAATCCTAATCCTAATTACAAGTGAACTACATAACAAAACACATCCTAAGCAAGTTTTCAACCGCGAACGTCGAGTCTTGTTCCGACGAGCTTTCTGACGAACTTTCTTCCGACGGGCTCCTAGCAAGCTCCCGAACTTGTGATGACTTTAATGAGTAGCTGAGCCTTCTCGGTGATCTCCGTGAACCTCCGACGATCTCTTCGGTGAACTTCCAAAAATTCCGACAGGTTCCCGATTTCTTTTCGGTTGGTTCCGGCAGCATCTCCAACGATTCTTCGGACTCTTAAACGTCCATCGAACTTGACTCCAGTATCCTTGCTTTGTGTTTTCTGGTTATCGTAGTTCATCCTGCACACTTAACTCAATAATATGGATTAGATCAATTAACCCATCAATTGATTATTATCATCAAAATCCGAGATTCAACAATCTCCCCCTTTTTGATGATGACAATCAATTGATGACGGAGTTAAACATAACTCCCCCTATCTATATGCCATATTATGAGAAGATAAAAATACTTGAATTCCATCCCTTGAATTCAAGCATAAACCGATAAGTTCTAACCGTAGAACTTATCGTTATTCTCATTAAGCATAATGTAAATTCGAAACTTCGATGAAAATCCTTTTCAAGTCGAATGATAAGAGACAATTTTTTCTACGATAGGAGAAAAAGATTTTCAACATGAATTTAATGATATACATGTTAGACATGCTTTCAATATAATCAATCGATCTTGCGATATTCTTAAAGATTTTGCAAGGCATATAAGACATGCTATTGAAATGATACAAGTCATCACTTTTCTCCCCCTTTGTCATCAACAAAAAGGGAATGCGACTTGAAGCACATAAAGAAGCACATAAAGTATTGATCAGAAAAATTTTATCATTCAAAGTTAAGTATGCTAAATTCTTCTTAAAAGAAAATTCAGCATTCATTCATTTTATCAAATCTCTTCTATAAAGAACAAAGATTGTTGATGTACAAGGAAGAGATAGTGATAAAAAAATCTTCACATAGTAACTCCGATAAGTCAAGATCATAATTCGAATACAAACCCATTCAAAATCAAATTGTCAACTTGAAACTCATAATCAAAAAATCAATTTCGAGATTCACAGAATGTCATAAAATTATTAATCTTGAGCACATGTCATTTATAATTGAAAGAGATAGATTAGATTCATCGAGGAACGGAGAGAAGATGAAAAACTTTACGGAAAATCCATTCAAACAGGTTTAATTTTCAGGGACAATTTAACATACCTAATTCCCTTCTAATGAATTCAAATTGGTTTTCATTCAAAGCTTTTGTAAATATATCTGCTAATTGATGCTTTGTGTCAATGAATTCTAGAACAACATCATTGTTAAGGACATGATCGCGTATGAAATGATGCCTAACGTCGATGTGCTTAGTTCTAGAGTGCTGAATTGGATTTTTAGTAAGACATATGGCACTAGTATTATCACATTTTATAGGAATATTCTTAAAGTGAATTCCATAGTCTTCTAATGTATTTTTCATCCAAACAACTTGTGCACAGCATTCATTTGCAGCAATGTATTCGGCTTCTGCCGTAGATAGTGCAACTGAATTTTGTTTCTTGAAAGTCCAAGAAACAAGTGCATGTCCTAAAAATTGGCATGTTCCGGATGTACTTTTTCTATCTATCCTGCATCCGCCAAAATTGGCATCGGCATAAGCTATTAAATCAAAATTTTCAGATTTTGGATACCACAATCCTAAATTTGGAGTTCCTTTAAGATACCTAAATATTCTTTTAACACTTTTAAGATGAGATAATTTTGGATTTGATTGAAATCTAGCACAAAGTCCTACACTAAACATAATATCCGGTCTAGTCGCGGTAAGGTAGAGTAGACTACCTATCATTCCCCTATATGTTTTTTGGTCGAAATGTTCACTATTTTCATCCATATTTAACTTAGTTGCAGTACTCATAGGGGTGTTTATTACTTTTGAATTATCCATGTTAAATCGTTTTAACAATTCTAATGTGTATTTAGATTGGTTAAGAAATATACCATCCTTAAGTTGTTTGATTTGTAATCCTAAAAAGAAGGTTAATTCACCCATTAAACTCATTTCAAATTCATGACTCATGGATTTGGCAAATGATTCACATAGTGATTCATCCAAAGAGCCAAAAATGATATCGTCAACATAAATTTGCACAATAAGAAAATTCTTTTCAAAATGTTTAATAAACAATGTAGTATTAACCTTGTCTTTGGTAAAATTATTTAAAATAAGAAAGGAACTAAGCCTTTCATACCAAGCTCTAGGGGCTTGTTTCAAGCCATAGAGAGCCTTAGTCAATTTGAATACATGATTAGGAAGAAGAGAATTTTCAAATCCGGGAGGTTGTTCGACATATACTTCTTCGAAAATAAAACCATTCAAAAAGGCACTTTTGACATCCATTTGAAATAGTTTAAAATTATAACTACTAGCATAGGCAAGGAGCATCCTTATGGCTTCTAATCGAGCCATGGGAGCGAAGGTTTCTTCGTAATCGATACCTTCTTCTTGGTTGAAACCTTTGGCCACTAATCTAGCCTTGTTTCTAACTACGATACCATTGTCGTCTTGCTTGTTTCTAAAGACCCATTTAGTACCAATGACTAAATGGTCACTAGGTTTAGGAACAAGCTCCCATACCTTATTCCTCTCAAATTGATTCAATTCCTCTTACATTGCAATAACCCAAAAATCATCTTTTATGGCCTCATCAATGCACTTAGGTTCGATTTAAGAAAGGAAGGCGGCATTAGCACAAAAATTCTTGAAAGAGGAACGAGTTTGAACCCCTTTAGATGTATCCCCTATAATTAGCTCCTGTGGATAAGCATCTATATACTTCCATTCCTTAGGTAAGGAAATTTCGGAAGAAGGTGCATCCAAGTTGCTATTTTGAGGAGGGGGTTCATTCAAATTCAAATAATCAAAACCAAGATCATCATCAAAATCATTTTTCTTTAAATTTGAAACTTCATTAAAAACTACATGAATAGACTTTTCAATTACTAAAGTTCTTTTATTAAAAACCCAAAAAGCTTTAGAAACGGAAGAGTAACCAAGAAAGATGCCTTCATCGGATTTAGCATCAAATTTTCCTAAGGCATCCCTTTCATTTAAAATAAAGTATTTACAACCGAAAACTTTAAAATAGGAGATATTTGGTTTTTTGTTATTCCATAATTCATAGGGAGTTTTTGATAAGGATGGTCTTATTAGGACTCTATTCATGATGTAGCAAGTCGTATTTACGGCTTCGGCCCAAAAGTACTTAGGTAAGCTATGTTCATTCAACATAGTTCTTGCCATTTCTTGTAGGTTTCTATTTTTTCTTTCAACTACTCCATTTTGTTGGGGATTTCTTGGAGTGGAGAAGTTGTGATTGTATCCATTAACTTCACAAAAATTTTGAAAGTCATGGTTTTGAAATTCGCCACCATGATCACTCCAGATTGATGAAATCATGAAACCTTTTTCGTTTTGAGTGAGTTTACAAAATTTAGAGAAACACTTGAAACAATCGCTTTTGTGAGTTAAGAAATAGGTCCAAGTGTATCTAGAGTAGTCATCCACAATCACAAAAGCATATTTGCTTCCACCTAGACTTGTTATATCAATTGGTCCAAATAAGTCCAAATGGATCAATTGTAATGGTCTAGTGGTGCTAATTTGATTTTTTGATTTGAAGCTTGTTTTTATTTGTTTCCCTAGTTGACATGCATCGCATACCTTATCCTTAATAAACTTCATATTCGGAATCCCTCGGACTAATTCTTGAGATGAGATTTTAGATATTGTTTTCATGCTTGCATGGCCTAATCTCCTATGCCAAAGCCAAGCATCATCATTTACGGCGGAGAAACACATTTCATTTCTTAGTTCATCAAGATTGATGGTATAGACATTATTTTGTTTTAAAGCAATCATAGTCATGTTAAGATTTGGTTTTTCAATAATGCACATATTTGATTCAAATCTAACGATATAGCCTTTATCGCATAATTGACTAATGCTCAATAGATTATGTTTCAATCCATCAACTAGTAACACATCATCAATTGAAAAACTTGATTTGTTACCTATGGTTCCCTTGCCAATGATTTTGCCTTTGTTGTTGTCTCCGAAGGTGACATAGCCTTCGTCTATGCTAGTGAGCTTGGAGAATTGGGATGGATCTCCGGTCATATGCCTTGAGCATCCACTATCAAGATACCATCTCTTGCTCCTAGCATGTGATGGTGTATGTTTCTACAAGAAGGAATTATTTTTATGTACCCATTTACTTTTGGGTGCCTCAAAAACTAATCTAACTTGTTTATCATGTTGCATAGACTTGATCATGGTTCCTTTAGGAACTCAAATCAATTTGTTCGGACTAATTTTCCTGAATGGACATTGGTAAGTTATATGTCCATATTTGCAACAAAAGTTGCAATTGCTTTGGTGTTGAACATGTAAGATAGGACCTTTAATAAAGGTGGTTGGATTTTGGTGAGTACTTCTCACAAATCCGATTCCACTCCTTTTAGGAACGTGACCCTTATTTGTAAGGATCATGTTTAAGGACTTGCTACCGACCTCGAATTTCTTCAAGGTGTCTTTAAGTACTAGGTTCTCATTTTGGAGAGTTTCTAGATCATGGCATTTAGCACATGGAGCTATACTATCATGATATTCAGTTTTTAATTTATCAAAATCACAAGTAAGGCTATCATGCTCCTTTTTTAGCATTTTGTACTTTCTACTAATTGTCTTACATTCATCAAATAACTCATGGAAGGCATTTAATAATTCATGATACGGTAAATCTGCATTAATTAAATCCATTACCTCTTCTTCGAAGGCCATTAGGGCGTAATGAGCAACTTGCTCGGTGTTGGACTCCTCTTCTTCGGACGTGCTTGAATTATCCCATGTTGCCTTGAGCGCCTTCTTCTTTGATGCTTTCTTTTTGGCTTGTGGACAATCGTTCTTGTAGTGTCCCGGTTTCTTGCACTCATAGCAAATTACTTGGTCCTTCTTGTGTTCGAATTTATTTTTTGTATTATTTTTAAATTTGTTCTTTCTTAAATATTTTTTAAATTTTTGAGTCAAAAGTGCAATGTCATTGTCACTGTCCTCATCACTTGATGTTCCTTTTAAGTGATCTTCTTGTGATGTGAGTGCCATATCCTTCCTGTTCTTTGGAAGGGGGTTCTCAAGCTCGTCATGAGCTTGACATGTTATTTCGTAGGTCATTATAGACCCAATGAGTTCTTCAAGAGGGAATGTTTTAAGGTCTTTGGCCTCTTGAATGGCCGTAACTTTTGGATCCCAACTTTTAGGGAGGGATCTTAAGATTTTAGTTACTAGTTCAAAGTTAGTAAAATCTTTACCAAGAGCTTTGAGTCCATTGATGACATCCGTAAACCGGGTGTACATGTCTCCGATGGACTCACTTGGTTTCATTCGGAAAAGTTCGTAAGAGTGCACAAGAATGTTGATTTTGGACTCTTTCACTCGGCTAGTGCCTTCATGAGTGACCTCAAGAGTTCTCCAAATATCAAAAGCCGAATCACAAATTGAAACACGATTAAATTCATTTTTGTCTAGTGCACAAAACAAGGCATTCATAGCCTTTGCATTTAAAGCAAAAACCTTCTTCTCCAATTCATTCCATTCGCTCATCGGAAGAGAAGATTTTTGAAATCCGTTTTCAACAATAGTCCAAAGCTCGAAATCCATCGAAATGAGGAAGATCCTCATCCGAGTGTTCCAATATGTGTAATCCGACCCATTAAACATAGGTGGACGTGTGATAGAGTGTCCCTCATGCATGCCGGAGTAAGCCATCTCTCTTGGGTATTAAACTAAATATGAGAGTGAGCCTTGCTCTGATACCAATTGTTAGGATCGGAGCGGCACTAAGAGGGGGGGGGTGAATTAGTGCAGCGGATTAAAACGTTGATTTCGATAAAACTTTCGTACGAAAAGAACGAAACTTGAAAAGCTTAACTTGAAAGCGTATTCTTAAAGTTGTGCAGTAAAGGTAATAAGGAACTAAAGCATGTAAGAAGGTTTGCAATAATGTAAATGGCAATAATGAAATGCAAACCAAGGATCACGCCGATTTTAGAGTGGTTCGGTCAAATGACCTACTCCACTTGCGAGGCCCCTCTTCGATGAGGCTCCCACCTTCCACTAGCAAATCTCTTGAAATGGAAGGGTAAATACCCCTCTTACAACCTTTTACAAGCAGTTCAACCTCTTACAAAATTTCAGCAAGAAAGAATGAGGAGAACTCTCTAGCAAAATGAAAACAAGACTTGCTAAGACTTTCTAAGACTTTTCTCTCAATCAAATTGCTTCTCAAAAGTTGTAATCTCAGCTGAGATTTGAGGGGTATTTATAGGCCTCAAGAGGATTCAAATTTGAGCTCCAAATTTGAATTCTCGTTGGGTTCCCGATGCTGGCGGTGCCACCGCCTGTCAGCTTTTTGACGCTGACAATGTTGGGCGGTGCCACCGCCCAGCGCTTGAGTGCTGGACGGTGCAACCGCTGAGCCCAGGAGGTGTCACCGCCCAGCTCTCGGGTGCTGGGCGGTGACACCGCCTGGCTCTCCGGTTCACTGGTTTGGCTTAATTTTAGCCCAAACCAAATCTGACTTTGGACCCAGTTGTCCCCTAACCAGGATATAGGATTATCTCTTAATCCTAATCCTAATTACAAGTGAACTACATAACAAAACACATCCTAAGCAAGTTTTCAACCGCGAACGTCGAGTCTTATTCCGGCGAGCTTTCCGACGAACTTTCTTCTGACGGGCTCCTAGCAAGCTCCCGAACTTGTGATGACTTTAATGAGTAGCCGAGCCTTCTCGGTGATCTCCGTGAACCTCCGACGATCTCTTCGGTGAACTTTCAAAAATTCCGACAGGTTCCCGATTTCTTTTCGGTTGGTTCCGGCAGCATCTCCAACGATTCTTCGGACTCTTAAACGTCCATCGAACTTGACTCCGGTATCCTTGCTTTGTGTTTTCTGGTTATCGTAGTTCATCCTGCACACTTAACTCAATAATATGGATTAGATCAATTAACCCATCAATTGATTATTATCATCAAAATCTGAGATTCAACATGTTCGCCCTTTCTTCTGGAGTCTTTGGGGACATACTCATAGAAAGCGATATCTCATGTCTCATCGGTATGAGACCTCTCTTGGAATTTTTCCATGCCAAACCTGTTGACTAAGGTTTCTATATACCTGGAATGGGACAAGCCAAGCATCCTTTTGGATCTATCTCTATAGATTCTAATCCCCAAAATATATGATGCTTCCCCTAAGTCCTTCATGGAGAAGTGTCTGGATAACCAAGCCTTTACTGTGGATAGCATTCCTACGTCATTCCCAATGATCAGGATGTCATCCACATATAATACCAAAAAGGTGATAGTGCTGCCACTTACTTTTCTGTATACACAAGGCTCATCTTCGTTCTTAACGAAGTCATAAGATCTGATTGCCTCATCAAATCTTATGTTCCAACTTCGGGAAGCTTGCTTTAATCTACAAATTGATCTAAGCAACCTACAAACCTTATATGGGCAGTTCTTGGACATGAATCCCTCAAGTTGCATCATATACACCTCCTCCTCGAGGTATCCATTGAGGAATGCGGTTTTCACATCCATCTACCAGATCTCATAATCATAGTGTGCTGCAATAGCCAATAGAATTCTGATGGATTTTAGCATTGCTACGGGTGAGAAGGTTTCATCATAGTCAACACCTTACCTTTGACGATACCCCTTAGCCACTAGCCTTGCTTTATAGGTCTCTACCTTTCCATCTACTCCGATCTTTTTCTTAAAGATCCACTTGCAACCGATGGGTACAATACCTTCGGGCGCATCAACTAGGTTCCAAACCTTATTGGAGTATATAGAATCCATCTCAGAATTCATGGCTTCTTGCCACTTCCCGGAGTCTATACTCATAATAGCCTCCTCGTAGGTCTGAGGATCAATATCCTCTACATCCTCTCCTCTAATATGTCCCACATATCTCTCAGGAGGATGGGATACTCTATCAGACCTGTGTAAAGTTGAAACTTGTGTATTAGGTACCTGAATAGACTTGGGCTGTAGAGTGGTGCTTGAGCTTGGTTCTCCAACCTCGCTCAATTCTATCATTCTCCCACTGTCTCCGCCAAGAATGTGTTCCTTCTCAAGGAACACTGCTCTCTTAGCTACAAAGACCTTTTGGTCCTCGAGATGATAGAAATAATACCCACAAGTTTCCTTGGGGTATCCCACAAATTTGCATCGCTCTGTCCTTGATTCTAACTTATCGGGGTTGTGTCTTTTAACATGGGCAGGGCAACCCCAAATCTTAACAACCTTAAGATCAGGCTTCTTCTCTTTTCATATCTCATATGGTGTATACACTACCGACTTAGTTGGAACTCTGTTCAAAAGGTAAGCTGTGGTTTCTAGGGCATATCCCCAGAATGAGATGGGTAGGTCAGTGAAACTCATCATGGACCATACCATATCTAATAATGTACGATTTCTCCTTTCAGAGACACCATTGAGCTGAGGTATATAAGGAGCTGTCCATTGGGATAATATCCCATGGTCCTTGAGGAACTGAGTGAACTCTGTACTTAAGTACTCAACTCCTCGATTTGATCGAAGAGTTTTGATACTCTTTCCAGTCTGGTTCTCCACCTCATTCTTATACTCTCTGAATTTCTCAAAGGCCTCAGACTTGTAATTCATTAAGTACACATATCCATACCTTGAGAAATCATCAGTAAATATAATAAGTAGGAGTAACCTCCAATGGCATGAGTTGACATGGGTCCACATACATCACTATGTATGAGTTCCAACAACTTAGTGGCTCTCTCTCCAGTTCCATTAAATAGAGAGTTGGTCAGTTTTCCACGAATGCAGGGGTCACAAGTTGCATATGACACATAGTCGAATAGATCTAGATATCCATCATTTAGCAACTTTTGAATCCTTCTTTCATGGATGTGACCTAGCCTACAATGCCACAGGTATGCACTGTTCAACTCATCTCATTTCCTTTTGGACACATTTACATTCATGATATGTGAAGTGGTGTCTAACATAAATAAACTATTATGCAATGTTCCTTTCGTGATGATCTTATCATCTAATAATATCGAACAACCATTGTTCTCAAAAACAAATTTATATCCACTAACTATTAAACATAAAATGGAGATAATATTTTTGATAATAGAAGGAACAAAATAACATGCATCTAATGCAATAATAGCTCCACCAGGCAGATGTAGGGCGACCTCGCCAACAGCTACTACAGCAACTTTTGGTCCATTACCCATCTTGAGGTCCATCTCGCCTCTCTCTAGTCTCCTAGGCCTCGCTAGAACCTGCAACGAATTGCATATATGATAAGCACTACCGGTATCCAATACCCATATGTTATCATAAGAGTCTGACAAATGGAGACTGATCATGAATGTACCTGAAGCTTCATCAAGTTTTTGTTTCGGCCTTTCTGCAAGGTACTCTTTGCAGGTTCTCTTCCAGTGCCCATCTTTACTACAGTGGAAGCACTGGCCTTTGTCCTTTGCTGGGTCTTTCTTAGCAACCTTTGCTTTACCTGGTTTACCCTTGCCCTTTCCCTTCTTAAGGGACCTTTTTGCTTTTCTTTTCTTTTTGGTCTCACTAGTGTAGAGAACTGACTTTTCTTTCTTGATAGTACTCTCTACCTCCCTCAACATATTGAGAAGCTCTGGCAGAGTCACTTCAAGCTTGTTCATATTAAAATTCATTATGAACTGTGAAAAGAAATCTGGTAGGGACTGAAGCACAATGTCCACACACAAGTTATCCTCAAGGACCATTCCTAGACCTGTGAGTTTCTCTATCCACTCAATCATCTTTAGGACATGGTTCTGAACCGGTGTCCCCTCAGTCATCCTAGCGCGGAAGAGGCTCTTAGATATCTCATATCGCTGAGTCCTTCCCTGTTCCTCAAACAATTTACGGACATGTAAGAGAATGGATCTGGCATCCATCTTTTCATGTTGTCTTTGTAACTCAGGAGTCATAGAGCCCAACATATAGCACTGAGCAAGAGTGGAGTCATCAATGTACTTCACGTAGTGAGCGATCTCATCCTCGTTTGCCCCTTCTTCGGGTGCAGGCATCATTGTATCAAGGACGTACACGATTTTCTCTGTTGTGAGAACAATTCTCAAGTTACGGAGCCAATCCGTATAATTTAGACCAGTGAGGCGGTTCACATCAAGTATGCCACGTAAGGGATTTGAAAGCGACATTTTCTGAAAATAAAGATGTAGCAGAAATGAATAACATGCAGATTTTGCAAGAAATAAACTATTAAGATATGGACTTCTATCTTAATATGCTCCCACTATTTTACTAACGAGTCACGCGACACCCTCAGTACGTGAAACGGAAGTCTCCGGCAAACTTCTAGTGGTGATCAGGATCCAATCAGCGTCTTAGTGTAACCTCGAGGGACTCGACCAATCACACTAAGCCTAAAAGGTAGGCAACTCTTGTCGATCACAACTCCTTGTGATTCCTGTCGTGTTCGGCCTCCTAATCACCATGGCCTCGAGGGACTCGACCAACCATGATGCTCGGTTAAGTACACACCTTCGTTACAAGATGAGTCTGATTTGATGATATACCCTCGAGGGACTCGACAAAGTATACCATGCCCTCAGGTCACCGGTGATATCTCTATGTCATAAGCAAGATAGCGAATCGCGATATAGGTGAGTCTCTAGGGACTCGATCAACTCAACCTACACCGGGAATCGGTTCTTACTTATAACGATAGAAGGCCACGTGGGTCAATCTAATTGCCTCACGTTTATCGACTTAAAATTATCGAGAGATGTTTCTATGATTTAGTCTCCTAATATGACATGTCACACATATACATATTTAATATATATCTACATCGCATGCAAATATATATACATATCTAGTATGTGTATAAGTAATTACACCAGATGATCATGGACCACAACCTAATATGATTAGGCCCGAGCCAGTAGGCCTAATCACTCACAACAATATCTATGTGTGCAACGGTGCATCTCCATGCCCTGTGATCGTCCATTTCGTCCTCGTCAGTTCCGTCGACATCTTGATGCATCTTCATGCATCACGATCGTCCGTCTCGTGGGTCCCGCTATCGCATCCACGCTCCCGCTGCGCCTCCTCATGTGATTACAACTTAATCATAGGCACGCAGGCCCGACAATAAATAAAAAATTTAATGAAGGCTCGCAGACCTCAATAATAATAATCACAGGTACACACATCACACGGTCCATGATCATCCGTCCACACATCACACATCACATGTATAAATAATCATCATCATGTAGGATTACTAGATAATAATAAAAAATAATAATCAACTAAACCTTTTTATTAATTAATTTTTTTCTGAAATCAGGGACATTAAAGGGAAATTCTGAATTCATAGGGGTATTTTTGTAATTTGGACAAAAGACAGAAACTAAAATTTCTCAAATTCCGAGGGGCAAAACTGTCTTTTGCCCAAAAAACCCTAATGCCCTTTCCCCTTTTCACTGCTGCCGCCGCCGCCACCCTGCCGGCGGGGGCCTGTGCGGCGGGGCGAGGGCACTGCCCTCGCCTGCAGGCGGCACGCCCGCTGGCGGCAGCGTGCCCTCGCCTGCAGGCGGCACGCCCGCTGGCGGCGCTGCCGCTATGGGTGGGTGCCCCCTTCGGGCGCCGCCGCCTCCCTGCCGGCGACGGCCTATGCGGCGGGGCGAGGGCACTGCCCTCGCCTTCAAGCGGTACACCCGCTGGCGGCGCTGCCGCTGCAGGTGGGCGCCCCCATCGGGCGCCGCCGCCTCCGAAGGCGGTGCTGTCCTGCCGGGCAACTGCCCTTGTGGGGGGGTTTTGCCCGCGGGAGCAGCGGCGGCAGGCGCCGCTGCCCTGTAGCACCTCTGCCCATGGGTTGCCAACCCCGCCGGTAGCAAGCCTGCTGCAAGCAGGCCGCCGGTCGGCTGCAGCAGATGCAGCCCCTGTGCTGCCCGCCTTCGGCTGCGCTGCACTCACGCAGGCTGCCCGCTTGCCCTTTCAGGCGGGGGCATTGCCCTCGCCTGCAAGCGGCACGCCCGCTGGCGACGCTGCCGTTGCGAGTGGGCGCCCCTTTCGGGCGCCGTCGCCTCTGCCCGTAGGCTGCCCGCCTTTCACTACGCTACACGCACGCAGATCGAGGGCAACAACTATTGCTGCCCTTCCTTGTTTTTGCGTCAACAATTTTGACGTCAAAATTCTCCCTAAACACAACACACGCAGTTCAAAACCAATCATTCGCACAAGCTACCTGGCTCTGATACCAGTGTTGGGAAATCTAAGGGGGCGACATCACATGCGCGGCGGAAGATCAAGAAAACAAAATCCCCGATTCCCAAAGAGATGTTCATCGTCGTGCGAAGATTGGTACGCAAAAATCCGCGAAACATGAAACTGCGTATATAGTAGATTGTGTTACCTAGGGAGATCGTATATCCCTGTTTCCTTGCAGATCCTTAGGAGAGGGTGAAGGAGGTCAAGCGTCCTCCTCTCTAGCGGTGATCCACACAGAAGGGTTGCGACGACGCTCCTCAAAACTCCAGGCCTCTTTTGAGGTGGAGAGGGAGAGGAGAATAGGAAAAACAAGCAAGAGCTCTCTAGCCTATGGGGCTCTGAATTCCTCATATTTATAGAGGTCCCCTGTCAAACCCTAATGGGTCCTCCCCTAGTGGGTATTGGATCTGTATCCAATAAGACAAGGGCTCCGTCGGATATCTCATATTCGAACCTCTACTCATCGCAATGCCTACCATATGTGTGTGACCCTCTAGGCCCAATATCGAGCTGGCCGTGAGTCATACCAATCAGAACTCCTTCTAACTTAGTGAATTATTATCTCTGTAATAATTCACTCGACTCATCGACTACAGACGTACTAGGCCACTACGTCATAGTCTCCAGACGATATAGGAGAATCCAATCCATAGGACCTGTCTGTCCTCAATTACAGTGTACCTATAGTCCCTCATCCATCTAATATCCTAGAGTCCATATATCGAGCATGGTGTTGTCAGACCCATAAGGTTTCTACTCGAGTCTCGCTCTAATCGGATTCTCCCAGAGAACTCTTTCTCCCTTAACCCGAATGACCCTGGCTAGGGATTTGTCTGAGCAAGAACATATGGGATATTCCTCTCATGACGCTGAGAGTGGATGATCCTCTATCGACATTCAATAGCCCTTGTAAGGTCAACTACCACTCCCAATGACCAGCTGTACTAGATCTGGGACAGCCAAACCTATAAGTCTGGTATCAAAGAGTGGAGCACTCATACAGGACATCCTTGGTGTCTCAAGTCTAAGGACCAGATACACCACTAGGACTACGAAATCGCTGTTTGACAATTAGGCATCATCAACCATCCAGCATTCCATAAGCGGATCAATCAGTGAACTCATTCTCCAATGAGCACATGTACTGTATCCCTAGTGTCCCTACACAAGCAGCTATGAGACCAGCTGCATCTATCATATGGACGGGTATACAGCACACCAGTCTATCCGGTTATCAGGATATCCCACTCGAGTAACCTATGACCGGGATTATTTAGGATATGTGTTTAAAGGTGAATCGATCTCACTATCGTGATCTCATCACGATCCGATTCCCATTGCACAAATCCAAGGACATCACAATATATGTATGCATTTATGCAATGGTTATAAAGTGATATATGCCAAAATATAATAAGCAAAAAGATTCTGTATCAAGTCACACGTGCCATCACTCATGTGATTGGCTTGTTGGGCACCTATGACTAGCATGACCTTCCTCTGTTCTCTGAGATAAGTGTCTGTGAATCATTCTGAGATGTTGCTGAACTCTTTCTTCTCAACTCCTTATTCAACAAACTACTTGTTACTTGACTCATAGTGACAACACCACCTGGCGCAGAATTACTAAGGGAAACCCACTAGTGTCTCCCAACTTTCTGGTAATGAACTGAGAAGTAACAATGCCTGCAACTCATCATTAAGAGACATATTCATAGAGGATAACTAGTTAGTAATACTTTGCATTTCATTCAAATGTTCAACAAAAGAAGCACCTTCTTTATATTTTAGGTTCATAAGTTTTCTGATAAAAAAACCTTTATTGCCAGTTGTTTTTCTTTCATAGAGACATTCCAACTTTTTCCAAAGAGAATATGTAGAAATTTCAGTAGAAACATGGTGAAAGACACTATCATCAAGCCACTATCAAATAATTCTAATTGTTTTTTGATCTAACCTCTTCCACTCATCATTTGTCATAGTTATGGGTTTTGCACTATCCCCTTGCAAAGATCCATACAAATTTTTAAAATACAAGAGATTTTCCATTCTTGGTTTTCATATCATCCAATTGTTTCCATTTAAACTAATCATGCGAGAAACATTACTAACCTCCATGTTAAAATACAAAATTTAAATCACCAAAATCCCTTACTCTGATACCAGTTAATGGGGATATAAACAAGAATAACCATTGTATATGAACAAATACTAGTAGGCCATGATATGCAACGAAATTAAATGGAATCACAATCAAATATAACACCAAGATATACGTGGAAAACCCTTCCAATGTGAAGGGTAAAATCCACGAGGCAAATTAGAGATAATCTACTATGAGAATAATAAATATACAAATCTTAATCTCTTGCCCTAAACCCTAGCAACAATCACAAGAGAATAACTGGGATACAAGGATCACGTCACTGCCTACATTATCTAAAACCTCCCCAAGTAATCATAACAAGAGTCTACTATAGATTTGATCTAACCTGAGATGAGAACACTACTAGATGATTGAGAACAACATCTCTACATTGTCCTTGTCTTCTTCCCTTTCTTTCTCTTCCTTTTCTGTCTTGTTTTCTTCCTTTTCTTTGGAATCCCGTAGCTCTTTTCTTCTCCCATGTTGCTACCCTATTTATGCCTTTTTCTGCCTCCAAAACACATGCCCCACACCCCTCCTAATGTTAATTAGGGTTAGGTTAAGAGGGGGTGTGGGCTGTGGGCTGCTCAAGCCCACTATGGGCTGAATCTATGGGCTGCTAGCCCAACAGGATGAAGTCGGGGGGTCCATTCCCAGTCTAGTTGTACAGTTTCTGTCGAAAATTGGTGCAATACAACTGCTTAGTTGTGTGGCTACCGGAGAGTGCAACAAGATCATAGGAGGAGGGTCGTTGAAGAAGAACTGCAATCAGTGTAGTTCAGAGAGCAATGACAGAGGGTTGTAACTACGCACTCGTTGCTAGTGAGGAGGAGGGTCGACTGCAATCAATGTAAATCATAGCGTTCGGCTGGTTACCGAGGGAAAGGAAGAAGTGTGAAAGATCGTCGAGAGGACGATCGGGAGTCTCACTCATTGCTCTGATACCATGATAAAAGATATATTTTTATAAAGTTTATTGATATATTCTCTTTATTTATACATGTTAGGAGAAGGAATTTTCCTTAATAAAGTAGATAGATTTCCTCGTGTAGTTGAAAAAAATATATCTACTATTAGTAATATCATTTTGAGCAATATAGTGCATCAACTAATCAACTCAATAATATTATTATCGTGAAACAATGTTGAGTGCTTTAATGACTTAGCTCGGTTGTTTTCTAAACAATGTTGAATATCAATGGGGCATTGCCAGTTTATTTTTGCTGGATTTGGCTCATTAATATCTGTTCCGGGATACCTGATTCACTATGGATGTGGATTTTGTTATCCTTAAAGGCTGACCGAGAAAAGTCAAATGGTTAGTTTATTTATAAAAATTACTACTGCAAGAAATGTCTAAAGAATCATATGACTTCTTTTGCCTGAAACTTTTGTAGATAGTATCAGTGTGGTTGTGCCTGGTCATATATGAGATGTGAACAAAGATATGAGTAGAAGCAGACGGTTTTCTTATCTATAATTTTCGTGATCTCTACAGTCATTCTTTAGATCAGACAGCCAAGTTGTAGGTAGTAGTCTATGACTCATACAAGTGAGGTGCTTAACCTTTTTTGTCTCACATTCTTCCTTTAATCTAATGCAGGATCAAGGAGCTGGTAGCCAGTGGTTCATCATCTGATAGCCGCATATTTGGTGATCCATCGAAGCTGGAATCTGTTAAACTGCATGACCTTCATCCTGCATCTTGGTATGTTCCGTAATTAATACTCTTATGTGAACTTTATTGAATAGATTTATGGAAGTTTGCTTCTCATGTTATATGCTTATTGCATATACAGTTGTGATTCTCTTTTTTTGTTTTCAGGTACTGACTGCGTCGCGTGGTACCCTATATATCGTATACCTGATGGTAGTTTTCATGCTGCTTTTTTATCGTATCACTCTCTCGGCCATTTTGTTCATAGTGGCCATTGTCTTTCAGAAGATGTAGTTTCTCCAGTTGTAGGTCTGCAGACATACAATCATAAGGTACATCTGCTCCAAGTATTTTTTCATAATTTTCACATTGTTCCTCTGACATTTCCAGATATATCTGCTATTGTAGCAGTAGGATGCATTAATAACAGGAAGCAGATAAACCAAAAGTTAACATCAGGTTTGAAATTCTTGTATCAGAAAGATACTGATAGCATAGCATAACACATCCTCTGGATTATCTTTCTAAATTCTTCTATCTCCATCTGATCTTGAAGATAAGTAAAACAAGTGGTAGATGCTTCCAAAAAGCTGGGAGCTTGACAGCGAGATATAGACAATGCAGTTGACGAAGGCTAGATTTTATGTTGTGAATGACTTTCCTCATTCTTCATACATAAAGACTATGGCATTTAATATATAACCAACATGCCTCTACATCTTTTGGAGGATTTATGAAATCTCATATGTTCCCTGTCCTAGCTAGTAGTTGTCCTGGTCATGTCAGTCTCCTCTGTTGGCAGAGATATCTTGTCGGTAGGTAACCCGGGATTGTGATGAGCATGTAGATAGCTTGAGTTGCACTGACTTATCATGCTTATGCCACTTGCTCCATATACCTTGCATTTGACAATGGTTAGATAGACTGGTGACTTCAACACTATAATTAACATTACTCGAGGCATCAAAGCTCTACAGTAGTGTTGCATGGTTGTAATGATTGGCGTAGTCGTCATGTACGTGGTCACTATAGTTTTGCTTATGTTGCTGTAAAAAAATTGTTCTCAGCTGGAGATACATGGTCTGAGTGCAGGGAGAGTCTTGGTTTCAACTATGGGACATGAATTCAAAGGTCGTCCAGTCTGAAGATGTCAATCATTCAGATACCTCGGAATTTATAAAGGAGAGGTTGAGGACGCTCAGGCAAACTGCATCTGCAGTAGTTTCGATGGGCAATCAGAGATATGTGAACCGGCATCCAGACTACAACTTCTTTGTATCACGGAGTGGGTAGAGGGTCCTTGATTAGAAGATTATCATCCCAGCTTCCAGTAATTTTGTGACAATGCTGATGCTAATTGTTATAGGTAACACATAATTTTACTCCTTTTTCTAGTGTTTCCAACCAAGGCAGGATACCAGGCAAAAAGCAACTTCTTGACTTGCTTCTTTTGTTTGTGTGTGTCGTCCCTCTGTAATTTACTTTTGACATCGACTCTGTTTATGCTTTGATGGTTTGTGAAACTCAGGATTCTGTCCTAATGTATGTAAGCAGATACAAGGTGAATTATTCAGAGGGAAAATGAGATCTCAGCATTTCAACCTGTTTATATGTTTCTTTTAGATACTACCACATGAAATTAAGTGTGATCTTGCAAAGGAATATATATATATATATATATATATATATATTCCTTTGCAAAAGCTTGATAAAGCCGCACGTCAGCTTTGCGAGAGACAGCAACTCTATCCCGACTACAATAATATATAAATTATATATTGTTGAAAAATCTTGGGGGCAACATCAGATGTGTAGTAGAAGAACAAGAAAACAAAATCTTCGATTCTCAAAGAGATGTTCGTCGTCATGCGAAGATTGATGCGCAAAATTTGTGAAACTGAAAAAACTACGTATATAGTAGATTGTGTTACCTAGGGAGATCGTATATGCTTGTTTCCTTGCAGGTCTTTATGAGAGGGTGAAGGAGGTCAAGCGTCCTCCTCTCTAGCAGTGATCCACACAGCAGGGCTGCGACGACGCTTCTCAAAACTCAAAGCATGCTCATCGACTACCACTCCCAATGACGAGTTGTACTAGATTAGGGACAGTCAAACATATAAGTTTGGTATCAAAGAGTGGAGCACTCATATAGGACATTCTTTGTATCTTAAGTCTAAGGACCAGATATACCCCTAGGACTACGGATCGTTGTCTAACAATAAGGCATCATCAACCATCCAGTATTCCGTAAGCGGATCAATTAGTGAACTCATTCTCCAATGAGCACCTGTATTGTATCCCTAGTGTCCCTACATGAGCAGCTATGAGACCAGTTGCATCCATCATATGGACGGGTATACAACACACCAGTCTGTCTGGTTATCATGAAGTCCCTCTCGAGTAACCTATGATCGGGATTATTTAGGATATATGTTTAAAGGTGAATCGATCTCATTTTTCTGATCTCATCATGATCCGATTCCCATTGCACAAATCCAAAGACATCACAATATATATGTGCATATATTCAATAGTTATAAAGTGATATATGCCAAAATATAATAAGCAAAAAGATTTTGTATCAAGTCATACGTGCCATCATTCACGTGATTGACTTGCTGGGCACCTATTACTAACAATCTCCTACTTGACCTAAAGTCAATCACTTATGTGTCTGATCCCCATCAGACCCTTGTGACGCTCAAAGACAATATGAGACAATGGCTTTGTTAGTGGATCTGCAATGTTATCTTCGGATGGAACTCTTTCCACTACTACATCTCCTTAGGTTACGATCTCTCTAATAAGGTGGAACCTCCTCAGAACATGCTTAGATTTTTTATGAAACCTAGGTTCCTTCGCTTAAGCAATCGCCCTGTTGTTGTCGCATTATAAGGAGATCGGCTCCTCGCTACCCGGCACGACTCCCAAATCTGTGATGAACTTCTTCAACCAGACTCCCTCCTTTGTTGCATCTGATGCAGAAATGTACTCCGCCTCTGTAGTCGAGTCAGCAGTAGTATCTTGCTTGGAACTCTTCTGGCACACTGCTCCTCCATTCAAGGTGTACACGTACCCCAAGTTAGTCTTGCTTTCATCGATATTAGACTGAAAACTTGAGTTTGTGTAGCCTTCAACCTTAAGGCTACTACCTCCATATACTAGTAAAAGATTTTTAGTCCTTCTCAAGTACTTAAGGATACACTTTACTGCTTTCCAGTGCTCCAAGCCTGGATCCGCCTGATACCTGCTCGTGACACTCAGAGCATGAGCTATATCAAGCCTAGTACATAGCATGATATACATGATAGACCCTATTGCTAAGGCATAAGGTATCATATCCATATTCGTCCTTTCTTCTAGAGTCTTTGGGGACATACTCGTAGAAAGCGGTATCCCATGTCTCATTGGTATGAGACCTTTCTTGGAATTTTTCATGCCAAACCTTTTGACAATGGTTTCTATATACCTTGATTGGGAGAAGCCAAACATCCTCTTAGATTTATCTCTATAGATTCTAATCCCTAAGATATAGGATGCTTCCCCTAAGTCCTTCATGGAGAAGTGTCTAGATAACTAAGCCTTTATTGTGGATAGCATTCCTACGTCATTCCCAATGATCAGGATGTCATCCATATATAACACCAAAAAGGTGATAGCACTCCCACTTACCTTCCTGTACACATAAGGCTCATCTTCGTTCTTAACAAAGTCATAAGATTTGATTGCCTCATCAAATCTTATGTTCCAACTTCGGGAAGCTTGCTTTAGTCCATAAATGGATCTAAGCAACCTAAACACCTTATCTAGGCAATTCTTGGACACGAATCCCTCAGGTTGCATCATACACACCTCCTCGAGGTTCCCATTGAGGAATGCGGTTTTCACATCCATTTGACAAATCTCATAATCATAGTGTGCTGTAATAGCCGATAGAATTCTAATAGATTTCAGCATTACTACGGGTGAGAAGGTTTTATCGTAATCAACACATTGCCTTTGACGATGCCCCTTAGCCACTAGCCTTGCTTTATAGGTCTCTACCTTTCCATTTACTCCGATCTTTTTCTTAAAGATTCACTTGCAACCGATGAGTACAATACCTTCGGGCTTATCAACTAGGTTCCAAACCTTGTTGGAGTACATAGAATCCAGCTCAGAATTCATGGCTTCTTACCACTTCCCGGAGTCTATACTCATAATAGCCTCCTCGTAGGTCTGAGGATCAATATCCTTAACATCCTCTCCTCTAATATGTCCCATGTTAGGATCGAGAGCACTAAGAGGGGGGGGGGGTGAATTAGTGCAGCGGAAATCTTACAGCGATTAAAAACCAAAAGCTGCGTTCGTTCAATAAAAGCTATTATGATGCAAAAGCTAATTCTCAGTTTGTATCTAAGTGCAGTTTGCGTCTAAGCGCAGATTGCGTCTAAGCGCAGTTTGCGTCTAAACACAGTTTGCGTCTAAGCACAGTTTGCGTCTAAGCGCAGTTTGCGTCTAAACACAGTTTGCGTCTAAGCACAGTTTTGCGTCTAAGCGCAGTTTACGTCTAAACTCAGATTTACGTCTAAACGCAGTTTTACGTCTAAACGCAGATTTACGTCTAAACGCAGATTTACGTCTAAACTTTGAAACTCGTTTGTATACTCGCAGAAGGCAGTATGCAGTTGAAATCAAGACGTAAACGTGAACTGAGAACTGATGATTGTGAGAGGAAAGCCGATTTACGTCTAAATGCAGTTTTACGTCTAAATGTTGAAACTCGTTCGTAAAATTGTAGAGGACAGTTTGCAGTTATCAATAGGATCAAAATGTAAGTGTAAACTGCAAAGAAACTCTTTCGTAAAAGCACGGAAGACAGTTCTGCAGAATCAAACGTAAACGTAAACTGTAATGTACGAAAATACGAATTTACGTCTGAATGCAGATTCGGAAGAACAGCACTTAGAACTTGTTCATGAGAGCGCAGAGAGCAGTAGTAATGGAGGAGGTTTGCAGTAATGATAAAGTGCTCAAAAATAAACGCAAACCAGAGATTTAGAGTGGTTCGGTCAACCTTGACCTACTCCACTTTTGGCTTCCTCCACCGACGAGGTTGCCGACGTCAACTAGGGGCCTTCCTTCAATAGGCGAAGGCCAAACTTCCCTTTTACAGTTTCTCTCCTTTTGACAGGCTCAGGAGACAACCTTTACAGACCTTTCTCTCCTCACTTTACAACTGAAAACTTGAAGAACAGAAGGAGGAGACTTAAAGGCTTTACAACACTTTTGAGCTCTTAGAATCACAGAAAAGATCAAGATTTCGGTGTAGGTCTGTATCTTTTCAGTGCTGAATGGGTGGGGTATTTATAGGCCCCAATCCAATTCAAATTTCGAGCTCAAAACGATCAAATCCCGGAATTCCGGGATCAGGCGGTTGCACCTCTTGACTGGAGAGGTGGCACCGCCTGGCAGAGCTCGAAGTCTGAGCTCAGGCGGTTGCACCTCTCGACTGGAGAGGTGGCACCGCCTGGCAGAGCTCGAAGACTGAGCTCGGACGGTTCCACCTTCTCTGTCAGGGGTGGTTGCACCTTCCTGCCAGAGCTCGAAGACCGAGCTCAGGCGGTGCATCTCCTGACCAGAGAAGTTTCTCTTCTCTGCCAGAGGTGGTTGCACCTCTTTGCCAGAGGTGGTTGCACCTCTCTGCCAGACGTGGTTGCACCACTCTGCCAGAGCTCGAAGACCGAGCTCAGGCGGTGCATCTCCTGTCCAGAGAGGTTGCAGCTCTCTGCTAGAGCTCGAAGACCGAGCTCGGTGGTTGCATCGCCTGCCAGAGCTCGGAACTTGAGCTCTGGCGGTGCTACCTCTCGACAGAGGAGGTTGCACCGCCCAGTCTCGCTTGGAGACTGAGCCCTGGGCGGTTGCACCTCTTGGCTGGGGCGGTTGCACCGCCCAGTCTCGCTGGGAGACTTAGCCTGGGCGGTGGCACCTCCCTGCCTGGGCGGTTGCACCTCCCACAGCTACTTGGGTTCGAATGGGTTGAACCATTCGACCCAACTTGAGTTCTTCAGGGGCCCAATTGCCCCAGGATTAAGCTAATGGGATCACCTCCCATTTCTAACTTAATCACCGTGCTAACTACGATTAAATCTAAGACAATTTCTGCAGCTTTGCTTCGGTACGTCAATCGCTTCTTCCGGCGAGTTTCCGGCGAACTTCCGTCGATCATCCGATGAACCCTCGGTGATGCTTCTGCGGACTTCCAGCAAACTCCTGGACTTTGCGACGATCCACTTGGCGAGTTCCGACGAGCTTCGCTTGGCAAGCTTCTGGACTTCTCGGATCTGTTCTCGCAGAACCTCCGACGACCGTCCGTACTTCCGTCGAACTCTCGAACTCCCAACGTGATCATGAACTTGACTCCGGCGCAACTCCTGCTGCTTGTCTATCTTTCATCATAGTTAATCCTGCACACTTAAAACAAAACTTCGATCGAGACAATTAATCCTAAGCAATTAACCAAGTTGTCCGGCATGTCATTGGTCCCTCGACGCTTCGTCTGATTCTTCGGCGCATCGTCCTCTCCTGCGGCCTATTGCCCAATCGGCCAGTTGACTCCGCAACTCCGATATCCTTGGCACAATACCCGCTCTACTTGGCCCGATGCCCGAGTCCACGGCCCGAAGCCTTCTGTCGATACGTCGACCGATCCACCGGCCCGACGTCCAATCTTCTGACATGTTCCTCCGGCACAACATGATTTTCCTGCTTTAATTGTCTCATCCTGATCAAAGCATCCTGCGTCACTCAAAACGCAGATTAAATCATAAACATATATCAAGTAGTTTCATCATCAAAATACGAGATTCAACAATCTCCCCCTTTTTGATGATGACAACCACTTGATGACGGAGTTAAACTTAACTCCCGGAGTTTAAACAAACTCCCCCTATCAATATGCCATATTGATAGAACCTTGAATTCAACCTGAATTCAAGTCATTGCAATATTCATCATGAATACTTGCAACACGTCAACATGAACATATGCATAAACTTATGCATCACATGTCATGTCATCAACATACTTCTCCCCCTTTGTCATCAACAAAAAGGAGAAGTACCACAATCAAGTGTTTGTGATATTGGTTCAATTCATTGCATGAAAAACATAGTATCAAGTTTTATCATAATGCAATCTTTGGAGCTAGAAGATTTAGCAAGTATTTCATCATGCTTAGAACATTCATGCTATCAAGTTTTAGATATGCAAGTTTTATAGCATATAAGATAGCAAGTTCTACATCATGTAAGCTAGCAAATTAGAGATGTTCAAGAAGGCAACTCTTGCTTCTTGAAAATTTTGCTCACTTTGCTAGATGCGCAAGTTAGCATTTTTGCCTCTTTTGAGATAGCAACTTTTTGCTTCTCTTTAGACCAACAAGCTAGCAATTTTTACGATATACAAGTTTCACAATATATAAGCTAGCAAAAATTTCGAAAGCAAATACAAGATAGCTTTCTTGTGTAAGCTCATGATTCTTGCTTCCTATTGCAATGTGCAAATTGCAAGTTTTGCTTCAACTAAGATATTCAAGATAGTGATGTTCAAGAAGACAATTTTTCTTCTTGAAATGAGCAAGTTAGCAATCTTTGCTACTTAAGATAGGCAAGCAAGCAGTCAAGTTTTTGCATCTTCTTGACTTGTACAAGCTAGCTATCTCCCCCTTTGTCATTGTAAAAAAGGAAGAGAGAATACAGTTTTGTACTTCTTTTTTCCTTTTACAACGATTTCAAAATCATGACAAAGGATGAATAATCAAGTTATGAATGTCAAGACAATTTTTCATCATGAATATTTTATCATTGCATGCATCATTATCATAAGTTGAAGTATTACATGCATGATATCATATCACCATTCATAATTACATTAATGTTTCAATATAGCAATTTCTTCTCAAAATGTGTAACTTGGCACTCATAGCATTTTAGATCATGATTTACATCATATGCAATACATCACATCATAATTAGAAAGCAAGTATTGCATGCATAATTGCACATCATAAATGTTTCATATCTTGATGGTATCAATTTTGTCAAATTATATCCTACCATGCATGATCAAAACTTCTCCCCATTTTATCATTGAAAACAAGAAGAAAGTAGGGGGTAGAGCATAAAAGTATTAAATATTTTAATCATTTCAAGGCATCATAGATCAAGTTATGATTCGTGATTCATCATAAAGCAAGTTAGTTTTCAATCATCACATAAGGCATTTAAGGAATTTTTGAAACATAGGAGAATGATTAATTTAAGCATACAATATTTCAATCCAATTCAAGTCATGAATATCAATGCTTTCATATTGTGAGTATCAATTCATGAATACCACAGGATATTATTTGTGACTTCAATTTTGCAAGATCAAGATTATGATTCAAATCAAATCATTAACTTGAAATTCATAATCAAGTCATTAAAATTAATTTCGAGATTCACAAAATATCATGAAATCATTAATCTCGATCAGATGGGAAAAGCATTTTCTTTTTAAGTGATTCTTTTAACGCATCAAAAAAAACTCATTCATAATTCAAGTGATTTACAAGATATCATAAATGAATTTATCACTTGTATTTCATCAAAATCGAGAACTCTAGAGATAGAAAATGATTGAAGCATTTAACATGATTGATGCATGATTCATATTTAAAGTGTATCTTATATCGTAAATACGAATCAAGCATTTGTCAAATCTGAAATCATCCTCAAAATTACATTCAATAAATTCATGTATGACAAGCATAGATTTATTGAAAAATCAATAAGATAGAGGATTACATTTCAAGTGTTCATCAATTGTAGCATTTCATCATATGGTAAGATATCAATGCGTAAAACTGTGAAGCAAGATTTTGTTTGATATCTTGATACAGGGCATATAGCAATGATAGCAATCATATATTTCTTGGTGATGCAAGCATGGGATAATCATAGCATAGTGTTTATAGCATCAATTCATATATTTCTCCCCTTTTTTAAGTGTTTCATCTTAAGTGATCGATTTCATGTTAGCATGCCTTTTCATTTATGTCAAATGAAAACATGCATCAACGTTTAGGATCGTAAAATGAATTTCATCATAAAACCATCAATCACAAAAATCATCATGTATATCTCATGCATGAAATTGTCAATCGAAATATTTAATTTCATCATTATGCATTTCTTCAAATCAAACATGATCTTTAATCAAAATCGAGAAATAACAATGGAAATTAACGTAATGCACATTATTACTTCTTAACCATGATTTCATATTTTCAATCAAGATCATTTTATTTGTTTATCATAAAATATGCAATATTATCATTTTTGAAATTACTTAGTATGATCATAATAATTTTTTTTTTTTTTTTAACATGTAATTTTTAAGAAAATTAATTCTAAACTAAAAGAGAAAGATACATTATGAAAGCATCAAGTAATTTCAAAATAAATTAGGGGGATTTCGATTACCTCATCATTGTAGGCTGTTAAGGCGTAGTTTGCCGCCTTGCTTTTGTTGACTTTCTCTTCTTCGGAGGAGCTCGATTCATCCCAGTTTTTGTTCTTCTTCTTGCGTTTAAAGTAAGTAGTTTGATTCTTTTTGCTTTTTAATTTTCGTTTCATTTGTAGTTTAAGTTCACCATCACTTGAGCTTATGCTCGAGTGGTCTTCAAATGTTCTATGTCCCAAATCCTTCCTGTTCTTTGGAAGGTGGTTCTCAAGTTCTTCACGTGCATTGCACGTCATTTCATATGTGATCAATGAACCAATTAGTTCTTCAAGTGGAAATTGGTTCAAGTTTTTCGATTCTTGAATAGCAGTTACTTTTGAATCCCAAGTTTTAGAAAGTGAGCGCAAAACTTTGTTAACGAGTTCAAAATCCGAAAAGCTTTTACCAAGTGAATTTAAACCATTGACGACATCCGTAAAACGGGTGTACATGTCAACAATGGTTTCGCTTGGTTTCATATGAAAAAGCTCGAAATCATGCAGTAAAATATTAACTTTCGAGTCTTTGACTCTACTAGTTCCCTCATGCGTGATTTCAAGAGTGCGCCAAATATCGAAAGCCGTTTCGCACAAAGAAACCCGATTGAACTCATTTTTGTCCAAAGCGCAAAATAAGGCATTCATAGCCTTTGCGTTTAAAGAAAAATACTTCTTCTCTAAATCCGACCATTCGTTCGTCGGTTTAGAGGGAAGTTGAAAACCATTTTCAACGATATTCCATAAATCCAGATTTAGAGAAATCAAGAAAACTCTCATTCGAGTTTTCCAGTAAGTGTAGTCCAATCCGTTAAAGAACGGTGGACGAAAGACCGAAAAGCCCTCTTGAAGAGCCATTTCTCTCGGGTGTAAATCCGAAATGAGAGATACCCCGCTCTGATACCAATTGTTAGGATCGAGAGCACTAAGAGGGGGGGGGGGTGAATTAGTGCAGCGGAAATCTTACAGCGATTAAAAACCAAAAGCTGCGTTCGTTCAATAAAAGCTATTATGATGCAAAAGCTAATTCTCAGTTTGTATCTAAGTGCAGTTTGCGTCTAAGCGCAGATTGCGTCTAAGCGCAGTTTGCGTCTAAACACAGTTTGCGTCTAAGCGCAGTTTGCGTCTAAGCGCAGTTTGCGTCTAAACACAGTTTGCGTCTAAGCGCAGTTTTGCGTCTAAGCGCAGTTTACGTCTAAACTCAGATTTACGTCTAAACGCAGTTTTACGTCTAAACGTAGATTTACGTCTAAACGCAGATTTACGTCTAAACTTTGAAACTCGTTTGTATACTCGCAGAAGGCAGTATGCAGTTGAAATCAAGACGTAAACGTGAACTGAGAACTGATGATTGTGAGAGGAAAGCCGATTTACGTCTAAATGCAGTTTTACGTCTAAATGTTGAAACTCGTTCATAAAATTGTAGAGGACAGTTTGCAGTTATCAATAGGATCAAAATGTAAGTGTAAACTGCAAAGAAACTCTTTCGTAAAAGCACGGAAGACAGTTCTGCAGAATCAAACGTAAACGTAAACTGTAATGTACGAAAATACGAATTTACGTCTGAATGCAGATTCGGAAGAACAGCACTTAGAATTTGTTCGTGAGAGCGCAGAGAGCAGTAGTAATGGAGGAGGTTTGCAGTAATGATAAAGTGCTCAAAAATAAACGCAAACCAGAGATTTAGAGTGGTTCGGTCAACCTTGACCTACTCCACTTTTGGCTTCCTCCACCGACGAGGTTGCCGACGTCAACTAGGGGCCTTCCTTCAATAGGCGAAGGCCAAACTTCCCTTTTACAGTTTCTCTCCTTTTGACAGGCTCAGGAGACAACCTTTACAGACCTTTCTCTCCTCACTTTACAACTGAAAACTTGAAGAACAGAAGGAGGAGACTTAAAGGCTTTACAACACTTTTGAGCTCTTAGAATCACAGAAAAGATCAAGATTTCGGTGTAGGTCTGTATCTTTTCAGTGCTGAATGGGTGGGGTATTTATAGGCCCCAACCCAATTCAAATTTCGAGCTCAAAACGATCAAATCCCGGAATTCCGGGATCAGGCGGTTGCACCTCTTGACTGGAGAGGTGGCACCGCCTGGCAGAGCTCGAAGTCTGAGCTCAGGCGGTTGCACCTCTCGACTGGAGAGGTGGCACCGCCTGGCAGAGCTCGAAGACTGAGCTCGGACGGTTCCACCTTCTCTGTCAGGGGTGGTTGCACCTTCCTGCCAGAGCTCGAAGACCGAGCTCAGGCGGTGCATCTCCTGACCAGAGAAGTTTCTCTTCTCTGCCAGAGGTGGTTGCACCTCTCTGCCAGAGGTGGTTGCACCACTCTGCCAGAGCTCGAAGACCGAGCTCAGGCGGTGCATCTCCTGTCCAGAGAGGTTGCAGCTCTCTGCTAGAGCTCGAAGACCGAGCTCGGTGGTTGCATCGCCTGCCAGAGCTCGGAACTTGAGCTCTGGCGGTGCTACCTCTCGACAGAGGAGGTTGCACCGCCCAGTCTCGCTTGGAGACTGAGCCCTGGGCGGTTGCACCTCTTGGCTGGGGCGGTTGCACCGCCCAGTCTCGCTGGGAGACTTAGCCTGGGCGGTGGCACCTCCCTGCCTGGGCGGTTGCACCTCCCACAGCTACTTGGGTTCGAATGGGTTGAACCATTCGACCCAACTTGAGTTCTTCAGGGGCCCAATTGCCCCAGGATTAAGCTAATGGGATCACCTCCCATTTCTAACTTAATCACCGTGCTAACTACGATTAAATCTAAGACAATTTCTGCAGCTTTGCTTCGGTACGTCAATCGCTTCTTCCGGCGAGTTTCCGGCGAACTTCCGTCGATCATCCGATGAACCCTCGGTGATGCTTCTGCGGACTTCCGGCAAACTCCTGGACTTTGCGACGATCCACTTGGCGAGTTCCGACGAGCTTCGCTTGGCAAGCTTCTGGACTTCTCGGATCTGTTCTCGCAGAACCTCCGACGACCGTCCGTACTTCCGTCGAACTCTCGAACTCCCAACGTGATCATGAACTTGACTCCGGCGCAACTCCTGCTGCTTGTCTATCTTTCATCGTAGTTAATCCTGCACACTTAAAACAAAACTTCGATCGAGACAATTAATCCTAAGCAATTAACCAAGTTGTCCGGCATGTCATTGGTCCCTCGACGCTTCGTCTGATTCTTCGGCGCATCGTCCTCTCCTGCGGCCTATTGCCCAATCGGCCAGTTGACTCCGCAACTCCGATATCCTTGGCACAATACCCGCTCTACTTGGCCCGATGCCCGAGTCCACGGCCCGAAGCCTTCTGTCGATACGTCGACCGATCCACCAGCCCGACGTCCAATCTTCTGACATGTTCCTCCGGCACAACATGATTTTCCTGCTTTAATTGTCTCATCCTGATCAAAGCATCCTGCGTCACTCAAAACGCAGATTAAATCATAAACATATATCAAGTAGTTTCATCATCAAAATACGAGATTCAACAATCTCCCCCTTTTTGATGATGACAACCACTTGATGACGGAGTTAAACTTAACTCCCGGAGTTTAAACAAACTCCCCCTATCAATATGCCATATTGATAGAACCTTGAATTCAACCTGAATTCAAGTCATTGCAATATTCATCATGAATACTTGCAACACGTCAACATGAACATATGCATAAACTTATGCATCACATGTCATGTCATCAACATACTTCTCCCCCTTTGTCATCAACAAAAAGGAGAAGTACCACAATCAAGTGTTTGTGATATTGGTTCAATTCATTGCATGAAAAACATAGTATCAAGTTTTATCATAATGCAATCTTTGGAGCTAGAAGATTTAGCAAGTATTTCATCATGCTTAGAACATTCATGCTATCAAGTTTTAGATATGCAAGTTTTATAGCATATAAGATAGCAAGTTCTACATCATGTAAGCTAGCAAATTAGAGATGTTCAAGAAGGCAACTCTTGCTTCTTGAAAATTTTGCTCACTTTGCTAGATGCGCAAGTTAGCATTTTTGCCTCTTTTGAGATAGCAACTTTTTGCTTCTCTTTAGACCAACAAGCTAGCAATTTTTACGATATACAAGTTTCACAATATATAAGCTAGCAAAAATTTCGAAAGCAAATACAAGATAGCTTTCTTGTGTAAGCTCATGATTCTTGCTTCCTATTGCAATGTGCAAATTGCAAGTTTTGCTTCAACTAAGATATTCAAGATAGTGATGTTCAAGAAGACAATTTTTCTTCTTGAAATGAGCAAGTTAGCAATCTTTGCTACTTAAGATAGGCAAGCAAGCAGTCAAGTTTTTGCATCTTCTTGACTTGTACAAGCTAGCTATCTCCCCCTTTGTCATTGTAAAAAAGGAAGAGAGAATACAGTTTTATACTTCTTTTTTCCTTTTACAACGATTTCAAAATCATGACAAAGGATGAATAATCAAGTTATGAATGTCAAGACAATTTTTCATCATGAATATTTTATCATTGCATGCATCATTATCATAAGTTGAAGTATTACATGCATGATATCATATCACCATTCATAATTACATTAATGTTTCAATATAGCAATTTCTTCTCAAAATGTGTAACTTGGCACTCATAGCATTTTAGATCATGATTTACATCATATGCAATACATCACATCATAATTAGAAAGCAAGTATTGCATGCATAATTGCACATCATAAATGTTTCATATCATGATGGTATCAATTTTGTCAAATTATATCCTACCATGCATGATCAAAACTTCTCCCCATTTTATCATTGAAAACAAGAAGAAAGTAGGGGGTAGAGCATAAAAGTATTAAATATTTTAATCATTTCAAGGCATCATAGATCAAGTTATGATTCGTGATTCATCATAAAGCAAGTTAGTTTTCAATCATCACATAAGGCATTTAAGGAATTTTTGAAACATAGGAGAATGATTAATTTAAGCATACAATGCTTCAATCCAATTCAAGTCATGAATATCAATGCTTTCATATTGTGAGTATCAATTCATGAATACCACAGGATATTATTTGTGACTTCAATTTTGCAAGATCAAGATTATGATTCAAATCAAATCATTAACTTGAAATTCATAATCAAGTCATTAAAATTAATTTCGAGATTCACAAAATATCATGAAATCATTAATCTCGATCAGATGGGAAAAGCATTTTCTTTTTAAGTGATTCTTTTAACGCATCAAAAAAAACTCATTCATAATTCAAGTGATTTACAAGATATCATAAATGAATTTATCACTTGTATTTCATCAAAATCGAGAACTCTAGAGATAGAAAATGATTGAAGCATTTAACATGATTGATGCATGATTCATATTTAAAGTGTATCTTATATCGTAAATACGAATCAAGCATTTGTCAAATCTGAAATCATCCTCAAAATTACATTCAATAAATTCATGTATGACAAGCATAGATTTATTGAAAAATCAATAAGATAGAGGATTACATTTCAAGTGTTCATCAATTGTAGCATTTCATCATATGGTAAGATATCAATGCGTAAAACTGTGAAGCAAGATTTTGTTTGATATCTTGATACAGGGCATATAGCAATGATAGCAATCATATATTTCTTGGTGATGCAAGCATGGGATAATCATAGCATAGTGTTTATAGCATCAATTCATATATTTCTCCCCTTTTTTAAGTGTTTCATCTTAAGTGATCGATTTCATGTTAGCATGCCTTTTCATTTATGTCAAATGAAAACATGCATCAACGTTTAGGATCGTAAAATGAATTTCATCATAAAACCATCAATCACAAAAATCATCATGTATATCTCATGCATGAAATTGTCAATCGAAATATTTAATTTCATCATTATGCATTTCTTCAAATCAAACATGATCTTTAATCAAAATCGAGAAATAACAATGGAAATTAACGTAATGCACATTATTACTTCTTAACCATGATTTCATATTTTCAATCAAGATCATTTTATTTGTTTATCATAAAATATGCAATATTATCATTTTTGAAATTACTTAGTATGATCATAATAATTTTTTTTTTTTTTTTAACATGTAATTTTTAAGAAAATTAATTCTAAACTAAAAGAGAAAGATACATCATGAAAGCATCAAGTAATTTCAAAATAAATTAGGGGGATTTCGATTACCTCATCATTGTAGGCTGTTAAGGCGTAGTTTGCCGCCTTGCTTTTGTTGACTTTCTCTTCTTCGGAGGAGCTCGATTCATCCCAGTTTTTGTTCTTCTTCTTGCGTTTAAAGTAAGTAGTTTGATTCTTTTTGCTTTTTAATTTTCGTTTCATTTGTAGTTTAAGTTCACCATCACTTGAGCTTATGCTCGAGTGGTCTTCAAATGTTCTATGTCCCAAATCCTTCCTGTTCTTTGGAAGGTGGTTCTCAAGTTCTTCACGTGCATTGCACGTCATTTCATATGTGATCAATGAACCAATTAGTTCTTCAAGTGGAAATTGGTTCAAGTTTTTCGATTCTTGAATAGCAGTTACTTTTGAATCCCAAGTTTTAGAAAGTGAGCGCAAAACTTTGTTAACGAGTTCAAAATCCGAAAAGCTTTTACCAAGTGAATTTAAACCATTGACGACATCCGTAAAACGGGTGTACATGTCAACAATGGTTTCGCTTGGTTTCATATGAAAAAGCTCGAAATCATGCAGTAAAATATTAACTTTCGAGTCTTTGACTCTACTAGTTCCCTCATGCGTGATTTCAAGAGTGCGCCAAATATCGAAAGCCGTTTCGCACAAAGAAACCCGATTGAACTCATTTTTGTCCAAAGCGCAAAATAAGGCATTCATAGCCTTTGCGTTTAAAGAAAAATACTTCTTCTCTAAATCCGACCATTCGTTCGTCGGTTTAGAGGGAAGTTGAAAACCATTTTCAACGATATTCCATAAATCCAGATTTAGAGAAATCAAGAAAACTCTCATTCGAGTTTTCCAGTAAGTGTAGTCCAATCCGTTAAAGAACGGTGGACGAAAGACCGAAAAGCCCTCTTGAAGAGCCATTTCTCTCGGGTGTAAATCCGAAATGAGAGATACCCCGCTCTGATACCAATTGTTAGGATCGAGAGCACTAAGAGGGGGGGGGGGTGAATTAGTGCAGCGGAAATCTTACAGCGATTAAAAACCAAAAGCTGCGTTCGTTCAATAAAAGCTATTATGATGCAAAAGCTAATTCTCAGTTTGTATCTAAGTGCAGTTTGCGTCTAAGCGCAGATTGCGTCTAAGCGCAGTTTGCGTCTAAACACAGTTTGCGTCTAAGCGCAGTTTGCGTCTAAGCGCAGTTTGCGTCTAAACACAGTTTGCGTCTAAGCGCAGTTTTGCGTCTAAGCGCAGTTTACGTCTAAACTCAGATTTACGTCTAAACGCAGTTTTACGTCTAAACGTAGATTTACGTCTAAACGCAGATTTACGTCTAAACTTTGAAACTCGTTTGTATACTCGCAGAAGGCAGTATGCAGTTGAAATCAAGACGTAAACGTGAACTGAGAACTGATGATTGTGAGAGGAAAGCCGATTTACGTCTAAATGCAGTTTTACGTCTAAATGTTGAAACTCGTTCATAAAATTGTAGAGGACAGTTTGCAGTTATCAATAGGATCAAAATGTAAGTGTAAACTGCAAAGAAACTCTTTCGTAAAAGCACGGAAGACAGTTCTGCAGAATCAAACGTAAACGTAAACTGTAATGTACGAAAATACGAATTTACGTCTGAATGCAGATTCGGAAGAACAGCACTTAGAATTTGTTCGTGAGAGCGCAGAGAGCAGTAGTAATGGAGGAGGTTTGCAGTAATGATAAAGTGCTCAAAAATAAACGCAAACCAGAGATTTAGAGTGGTTCGGTCAACCTTGACCTACTCCACTTTTGGCTTCCTCCACCGACGAGGTTGCCGACGTCAACTAGGGGCCTTCCTTCAATAGGCGAAGGCCAAACTTCCCTTTTACAGTTTCTCTCCTTTTGACAGGCTCAGGAGACAACCTTTACAGACCTTTCTCTCCTCACTTTACAACTGAAAACTTGAAGAACAGAAGGAGGAGACTTAAAGGCTTTACAACACTTTTGAGCTCTTAGAATCACAGAAAAGATCAAGATTTCGGTGTAGGTCTGTATCTTTTCAGTGCTGAATGGGTGGGGTATTTATAGGCCCCAACCCAATTCAAATTTCGAGCTCAAAACGATCAAATCCCGGAATTCCGGGATCAGGCGGTTGCACCTCTTGACTGGAGAGGTGGCACCGCCTGGCAGAGCTCGAAGTCTGAGCTCAGGCGGTTGCACCTCTCGACTGGAGAGGTGGCACCGCCTGGCAGAGCTCGAAGACTGAGCTCGGACGGTTCCACCTTCTCTGTCAGGGGTGGTTGCACCTTCCTGCCAGAGCTCGAAGACCGAGCTCAGGCGGTGCATCTCCTGACCAGAGAAGTTTCTCTTCTCTGCCAGAGGTGGTTGCACCTCTCTGCCAGAGGTGGTTGCACCACTCTGCCAGAGCTCGAAGACCGAGCTCAGGCGGTGCATCTCCTGTCCAGAGAGGTTGCAGCTCTCTGCTAGAGCTCGAAGACCGAGCTCGGTGGTTGCATCGCCTGCCAGAGCTCGGAACTTGAGCTCTGGCGGTGCTACCTCTCGACAGAGGAGGTTGCACCGCCCAGTCTCGCTTGGAGACTGAGCCCTGGGCGGTTGCACCTCTTGGCTGGGGCGGTTGCACCGCCCAGTCTCGCTGGGAGACTTAGCCTGGGCGGTGGCACCTCCCTGCCTGGGCGGTTGCACCTCCCACAGCTACTTGGGTTCGAATGGGTTGAACCATTCGACCCAACTTGAGTTCTTCAGGGGCCCAATTGCCCCAGGATTAAGCTAATGGGATCACCTCCCATTTCTAACTTAATCACCGTGCTAACTACGATTAAATCTAAGACAATTTCTGCAGCTTTGCTTCGGTACGTCAATCGCTTCTTCCGGCGAGTTTCCGGCGAACTTCCGTCGATCATCCGATGAACCCTCGGTGATGCTTCTGCGGACTTCCGGCAAACTCCTGGACTTTGCGACGATCCACTTGGCGAGTTCCGACGAGCTTCGCTTGGCAAGCTTCTGGACTTCTCGGATCTGTTCTCGCAGAACCTCCGACGACCGTCCGTACTTCCGTCGAACTCTCGAACTCCCAACGTGATCATGAACTTGACTCCGGCGCAACTCCTGCTGCTTGTCTATCTTTCATCGTAGTTAATCCTGCACACTTAAAACAAAACTTCGATCGAGACAATTAATCCTAAGCAATTAACCAAGTTGTCCGGCATGTCATTGGTCCCTCGACGCTTCGTCTGATTCTTCGGCGCATCGTCCTCTCCTGCGGCCTATTGCCCAATCGGCCAGTTGACTCCGCAACTCCGATATCCTTGGCACAATACCCGCTCTACTTGGCCCGATGCCCGAGTCCACGGCCCGAAGCCTTCTGTCGATACGTCGACCGATCCACCAGCCCGACGTCCAATCTTCTGACATGTTCCTCCGGCACAACATGATTTTCCTGCTTTAATTGTCTCATCCTGATCAAAGCATCCTGCGTCACTCAAAACGCAGATTAAATCATAAACATATATCAAGTAGTTTCATCATCAAAATACGAGATTCAACAATCTCCCCCTTTTTGATGATGACAACCACTTGATGACGGAGTTAAACTTAACTCCCGGAGTTTAAACAAACTCCCCCTATCAATATGCCATATTGATAGAACCTTGAATTCAACCTGAATTCAAGTCATTGCAATATTCATCATGAATACTTGCAACACGTCAACATGAACATATGCATAAACTTATGCATCACATGTCATGTCATCAACATACTTCTCCCCCTTTGTCATCAACAAAAAGGAGAAGTACCACAATCAAGTGTTTGTGATATTGGTTCAATTCATTGCATGAAAAACATAGTATCAAGTTTTATCATAATGCAATCTTTGGAGCTAGAAGATTTAGCAAGTATTTCATCATGCTTAGAACATTCATGCTATCAAGTTTTAGATATGCAAGTTTTATAGCATATAAGATAGCAAGTTCTACATCATGTAAGCTAGCAAATTAGAGATGTTCAAGAAGGCAACTCTTGCTTCTTGAAAATTTTGCTCACTTTGCTAGATGCGCAAGTTAGCATTTTTGCCTCTTTTGAGATAGCAACTTTTTGCTTCTCTTTAGACCAACAAGCTAGCAATTTTTACGATATACAAGTTTCACAATATATAAGCTAGCAAAAATTTCGAAAGCAAATACAAGATAGCTTTCTTGTGTAAGCTCATGATTCTTGCTTCCTATTGCAATGTGCAAATTGCAAGTTTTGCTTCAACTAAGATATTCAAGATAGTGATGTTCAAGAAGACAATTTTTCTTCTTGAAATGAGCAAGTTAGCAATCTTTGCTACTTAAGATAGGCAAGCAAGCAGTCAAGTTTTTGCATCTTCTTGACTTGTACAAGCTAGCTATCTCCCCCTTTGTCATTGTAAAAAAGGAAGAGAGAATACAGTTTTGTACTTCTTTTTTCCTTTTACAACGATTTCAAAATCATGACAAAGGATGAATAATCAAGTTATGAATGTCAAGATAATTTTTCATCATGAATATTTTATCATTGCATGCATCATTATCATAAGTTGAAGTATTACATGCATGATATCATATCACCATTCATAATTACATTAATGTTTCAATATAGCAATTTCTTCTCAAAATGTGTAACTTGGCACTCATAGCATTTTAGATCATGATTTACATCATATGCAATACATCACATCATAATTAGAAAGCAAGTATTGCATGCATAATTGCACATCATAAATGTTTCATATCATGATGGTATCAATTTTGTCAAATTATATCCTACCATGCATGATCAAAACTTCTCCCCATTTTATCATTGAAAACAAGAAGAAAGTAGGGGGTAGAGCATAAAAGTATTAAATATTTTAATCATTTCAAGGCATCATAGATCAAGTTATGATTCGTGATTCATCATAAAGCAAGTTAGTTTTCAATCATCACATAAGGCATTTAAGGAATTTTTGAAACATAGGAGAATGATTAATTTAAGCATACAATGTTTCAATCCAATTCAAGTCATGAATATCAATGCTTTCATATTGTGAGTATCAATTCATGAATACCACAGGATATTATTTGTGACTTCAATTTTGCAAGATCAAGATTATGATTCAAATCAAATCATTAACTTGAAATTCATAATCAAGTCATTAAAATTAATTTCGAGATTCACAAAATATCATGAAATCATTAATCTCGATCAGATGGGAAAAGCATTTTCTTTTTAAGTGATTCTTTTAACGCATCAAAAAAAACTCATTCATAATTCAAGTGATTTACAAGATATCATAAATGAATTTATCACTTGTATTTCATCAAAATCGAGAACTCTAGAGATAGAAAATGATTGAAGCATTTAACATGATTGATGCATGATTCATATTTAAAGTGTATCTTATATCGTAAATACGAATCAAGCATTTGTCAAATCTGAAATCATCCTCAAAATTACATTCAATAAATTCATGTATGACAAGCATAGATTTATTGAAAAATCAATAAGATAGAGGATTACATTTCAAGTGTTCATCAATTGTAGCATTTCATCATATGGTAAGATATCAATGCGTAAAACTGTGAAGCAAGATTTTGTTTGATATCTTGATACAGGGCATATAGCAATGATAGCAATCATATATTTCTTGGTGATGCAAGCATGGGATAATCATAGCATAGTGTTTATAGCATCAATTCATATATTTCTCCCCTTTTTTAAGTGTTTCATCTTAAGTGATCGATTTCATGTTAGCATGCCTTTTCATTTATGTCAAATGAAAACATGCATCAACGTTTAGGATCGTAAAATGAATTTCATCATAAAACCATCAATCACAAAAATCATCATGTATATCTCATGCATGAAATTGTCAATCGAAATATTTAATTTCATCATTATGCATTTCTTCAAATCAAACATGATCTTTAATCAAAATCGAGAAATAACAATGGAAATTAACGTAATGCACATTATTACTTCTTAACCATGATTTCATATTTTCAATCAAGATCATTTTATTTGTTTATCATAAAATATGCAATATTATCATTTTTGAAATTACTTAGTATGATCATAATAATTTTTTTTTTTTTTTTAACATGTAATTTTTAAGAAAATTAATTCTAAACTAAAAGAGAAAGATACATCATGAAAGCATCAAGTAATTTCAAAATAAATTAGGGGGATTTCGATTACCTCATCATTGTAGGCTGTTAAGGCGTAGTTTGCCGCCTTGCTTTTGTTGACTTTCTCTTCTTCGGAGGAGCTCGATTCATCCCAGTTTTTGTTCTTCTTCTTGCGTTTAAAGTAAGTAGTTTGATTCTTTTTGCTTTTTAATTTTCGTTTCATTTGTAGTTTAAGTTCACCATCACTTGAGCTTATGCTCGAGTGGTCTTCAAATGTTCTATGTCCCAAATCCTTCCTGTTCTTTGGAAGGTGGTTCTCAAGTTCTTCACGTGCATTGCACGTCATTTCATATGTGATCAATGAACCAATTAGTTCTTCAAGTGGAAATTGGTTCAAGTTTTTCGATTCTTGAATAGCAGTTACTTTTGAATCCCAAGTTTTAGAAAGTGAGCGCAAAACTTTGTTAACGAGTTCAAAATCCGAAAAGCTTTTACCAAGTGAATTTAAACCATTGACGACATCCGTAAAACGGGTGTACATGTCAACAATGGTTTCGCTTGGTTTCATATGAAAAAGCTCGAAATCATGCAGTAAAATATTAACTTTCGAGTCTTTGACTCTACTAGTTCCCTCATGCGTGATTTCAAGAGTGCGCCAAATATCGAAAGCCGTTTCGCACAAAGAAACCCGATTGAACTCATTTTTGTCCAAAGCGCAAAATAAGGCATTCATAGCCTTTGCGTTTAAAGAAAAATACTTCTTCTCTAAATCCGACCATTCGTTCGTCGGTTTAGAGGGAAGTTGAAAACCATTTTCAACGATATTCCATAAATCCAGATTTAGAGAAATCAAGAAAACTCTCATTCGAGTTTTCCAGTAAGTGTAGTCCAATCCGTTAAAGAACGGTGGACGAAAGACCGAAAAGCCCTCTTGAAGAGCCATTTCTCTCGGGTGTAAATCCGAAATGAGAGATACCCCGCTCTGATACCAATTGTTAGGATCGAGAGCACTAAGAGGGGGGGGGGGTGAATTAGTGCAGCGGAAATCTTACAGCGATTAAAAACCAAAAGCTGCGTTCGTTCAATAAAAGCTATTATGATGCAAAAGCTAATTCTCAGTTTGTATCTAAGTGCAGTTTGCGTCTAAGCGCAGATTGCGTCTAAGCGCAGTTTGCGTCTAAACACAGTTTGCGTCTAAGCGCAGTTTGCGTCTAAGCGCAGTTTGCGTCTAAACACAGTTTGCGTCTAAGCGCAGTTTTGCGTCTAAGCGCAGTTTACGTCTAAACTCAGATTTACGTCTAAACGCAGTTTTACGTCTAAACGTAGATTTACGTCTAAACGCAGATTTACGTCTAAACTTTGAAACTCGTTTGTATACTCGCAGAAGGCAGTATGCAGTTGAAATCAAGACGTAAACGTGAACTGAGAACTGATGATTGTGAGAGGAAAGCCGATTTACGTCTAAATGCAGTTTTACGTCTAAATGTTGAAACTCGTTCATAAAATTGTAGAGGACAGTTTGCAGTTATCAATAGGATCAAAATGTAAGTGTAAACTGCAAAGAAACTCTTTCGTAAAAGCACGGAAGACAGTTCTGCAGAATCAAACGTAAACGTAAACTGTAATGTACGAAAATACGAATTTACGTCTGAATGCAGATTCGGAAGAACAGCACTTAGAATTTGTTCGTGAGAGCGCAGAGAGCAGTAGTAATGGAGGAGGTTTGCAGTAATGATAAAGTGCTCAAAAATAAACGCAAACCAGAGATTTAGAGTGGTTCGGTCAACCTTGACCTACTCCACTTTTGGCTTCCTCCACCGACGAGGTTGCCGACGTCAACTAGGGGCCTTCCTTCAATAGGCGAAGGCCAAACTTCCCTTTTACAGTTTCTCTCCTTTTGACAGGCTCAGGAGACAACCTTTACAGACCTTTCTCTCCTCACTTTACAACTGAAAACTTGAAGAACAGAAGGAGGAGACTTAAAGGCTTTACAACACTTTTGAGCTCTTAGAATCACAGAAAAGATCAAGATTTCGGTGTAGGTCTGTATCTTTTCAGTGCTGAATGGGTGGGGTATTTATAGGCCCCAACCCAATTCAAATTTCGAGCTCAAAACGATCAAATCCCGGAATTCCGGGATCAGGCGGTTGCACCTCTTGACTGGAGAGGTGGCACCGCCTGGCAGAGCTCGAAGTCTGAGCTCAGGCGGTTGCACCTCTCGACTGGAGAGGTGGCACCGCCTGGCAGAGCTCGAAGACTGAGCTCGGACGGTTCCACCTTCTCTGTCAGGGGTGGTTGCACCTTCCTGCCAGAGCTCGAAGACCGAGCTCAGGCGGTGCATCTCCTGACCAGAGAAGTTTCTCTTCTCTGCCAGAGGTGGTTGCACCTCTCTGCCAGAGGTGGTTGCACCACTCTGCCAGAGCTCGAAGACCGAGCTCAGGCGGTGCATCTCCTGTCCAGAGAGGTTGCAGCTCTCTGCTAGAGCTCGAAGACCGAGCTCGGTGGTTGCATCGCCTGCCAGAGCTCGGAACTTGAGCTCTGGCGGTGCTACCTCTCGACAGAGGAGGTTGCACCGCCCAGTCTCGCTTGGAGACTGAGCCCTGGGCGGTTGCACCTCTTGGCTGGGGCGGTTGCACCGCCCAGTCTCGCTGGGAGACTTAGCCTGGGCGGTGGCACCTCCCTGCCTGGGCGGTTGCACCTCCCACAGCTACTTGGGTTCGAATGGGTTGAACCATTCGACCCAACTTGAGTTCTTCAGGGGCCCAATTGCCCCAGGATTAAGCTAATGGGATCACCTCCCATTTCTAACTTAATCACCGTGCTAACTACGATTAAATCTAAGACAATTTCTGCAGCTTTGCTTCGGTACGTCAATCGCTTCTTCCGGCGAGTTTCCGGCGAACTTCCGTCGATCATCCGATGAACCCTCGGTGATGCTTCTGCGGACTTCCGGCAAACTCCTGGACTTTGCGACGATCCACTTGGCGAGTTCCGACGAGCTTCGCTTGGCAAGCTTCTGGACTTCTCGGATCTGTTCTCGCAGAACCTCCGACGACCGTCCGTACTTCCGTCGAACTCTCGAACTCCCAACGTGATCATGAACTTGACTCCGGCGCAACTCCTGCTGCTTGTCTATCTTTCATCGTAGTTAATCCTGCACACTTAAAACAAAACTTCGATCGAGACAATTAATCCTAAGCAATTAACCAAGTTGTCCGGCATGTCATTGGTCCCTCGACGCTTCGTCTGATTCTTCGGCGCATCGTCCTCTCCTGCGGCCTATTGCCCAATCGGCCAGTTGACTCCGCAACTCCGATATCCTTGGCACAATACCCGCTCTACTTGGCCCGATGCCCGAGTCCACGGCCCGAAGCCTTCTGTCGATACGTCGACCGATCCACCAGCCCGACGTCCAATCTTCTGACATGTTCCTCCGGCACAACATGATTTTCCTGCTTTAATTGTCTCATCCTGATCAAAGCATCCTGCGTCACTCAAAACGCAGATTAAATCATAAACATATATCAAGTAGTTTCATCATCAAAATACGAGATTCAACATCCCACATATCTCTTAGGAGGATGGGATACTCTATCAGACCTACGTAAAGTTGAAACTTGTGTATTAGGTACCTGAATTGACTCGGGCTGTAGAGTGGTGCTTGAGCTTGGTTCTCCAACCTTGCTCAACTCTATCATTCTCCCACTATCTCCGCCAAGAATATATTCCTTCTCAAGGAACACTGCTCTCTTAGCTACAAAGATCTTTTGGTCATCGAGATGATAGAAATAATACCCACAAGTTTCCTTGAGGTATCCCACAAATTTGCATTGCTCTGTCCTTGATTTTAACTTATCGGGGTTGTGTCTTTTAACGTGGACAGGGTAGCTCTAAATCTTAACAACCTTAAGATCAGGCTTCTTCCCTTTCGATATCTTATATGGTGTAGACACTACCGACTTAGTTGGAACTCTGTTCAGAAGGTAAACTATGGTTTCTAGGGCATATCCCCAAAATGAGATGGGTAGGTTAGCGAAACTCATCATGGACTGTACCATGTCTAATAGCGTATGGTTTATCCTTTTAGAGACACCATAGATCTGAGGGGTATAAAGAGGTGTCCATTGGGATAATATCCCAATGAGGTTCCCATTGAGGAATGCAATTTTCACATCCATCTGACAAATCTCATAATCATAGTGTGTTGTAATAGCCAAAAGAATTCTAATGGATTTCAGCATTACTACGGGTGAGAAGGTTTTGTCGTAGTCAACACCTTGTCTTTGACAATATCCCTTAGCCACTAGCCTTGCTTTATAGGTCTCTACCTTTCCATCTACTCCGATCTTTTTCTTAAAGATCCACTTGCAACCGATGGGTACAATACCTTCGAGCTCATCAACTAGGTTCCAAACCTTGTTGGAGTACATAGAATCCGTCTCAGAATTCATGGCTTATTACCACTTCCCGGAGTCTATACTCATAATAGCCTCCTCATAGGTCAGAGGATCAATATCCTTAACATCCTCTCCACTAATATGTCTCACATATCTTTTAGGATGATGGGATACTCTATCAGACCTACGTAAAGTTGAAACTTGTGTATTAGGTACCTGAACAGACTCGGGCTGTAGAGTGGTGCTTGAGCTTGGTTCTCCAACCTTGCTCAACCTTATCATTCTCTCACTATCTCCGCTAAGAATGTGTTCCTTCTCAAGGAATACTGCTCTCTTAGCTACAAAGTCCTTTTGGATATCGAGATGATAGAAATAATACCCACAAGTTTCCTTGGGGTATCCCACAAATTTGTATTGCTCTGTCCTTTATTTTAACTTATCGGGGTTGTGTCTTTTAACGTGGACAAGGCAGCCCTAAATCTTAAAAACCTTAAGATCAGGTTTCTTCCCTTTCCATATCTCACATGGTGTAGACACTACCGACTTAGTTGGAACTCTGTTCAAAAGGTAAACTACGGTTTTTAGGGCATATCCCCAAAATGAGATGGGTAGGTCAGCGAAACTCATCATGAACTATACCATATCTAATAGCGTATGATTTATCCTTTCAGAGACACCATTTATCTGTGGTGTATAAAGAGGTGTCCATTGGGATAATATCCCAATGAGGTTCCCATTGAGGAATGCGGTTTTCACATCAATCTATCAAATCTCATAATCATAGTGTGCTGTAATAGCCAATAGAATTCTAATGGATTGCAGCATTACTATGGGTGAAAATTTTTTTTGTAGTCAACACCTTGCCTTTGACGATACCCCTTAGCCACTAGTCTTGCTTTATAGGTCTCTACCTTTTCATCTACACCGATCTTTTTCTTAAAGATCCACTTGCAACCGTTTGGGACAATACCTTCGGGCTCATCAACTAGGTTGCAAACCTTGTTGGAGTACATAGAATCCATCTCAGAATTCATGGCTTATTACCAATTCCAGGAGTCTATACTCATAATAGCCTCCTCATAGGTCTGAGTATCAATATCCTTAACATCCTCTCCTCTAATATGTCCCACATATCTCTTAGGAGGATGGGATACTCTATCAGACCTACGTAAAGTTGAAACTTGTGTATTAGGTACCTGAATAAACTCGGGCTGTAGAGTGGTGCTTGAGTTTGGTTCTCCAACCATGCTCAACTCTATCATTCTCCCACTATCTCCGCCAAGAATGTGTTCCTTCTCAAGGAACACTGCTCTCTTAGCTACAAAGACCTTTTGGTCATCGAGATGATAGAAATAATACCCACAAGTTTCCTTAGGGTATCCCACAAATTTGCATTGCTCTGTCCTTGATTTTAACTTATCGGGGTTGTGTCTTTTAATGTGGATAGGGCAGCTCTAAATCTTCACAACCTTAAGATCAAGCTTCGTCCCTTTCTATATCTCATATGGTGTAGACACTACCAACTTAGTTGGAACTCTGTTCAGAAGGTAAACTATAGTTTCTAGGGCATATCCCCAAAATGAGATGGGTAGGTCAGGGAAACTCATCATGGACTGTACCATGTCTAATAACATATGATTTATCCTTTTAGAGACACCATTGATCTGAGGTTTATAAAAAGGTGTCCATTGGGATAATATCCCAATGAGGTTCCCATTGAGGAATGCGGTTTTCACATCCATCTGACAAATCTCATAATCATAGTGTGTTGTAATAGCAAATAAAATTCTAATGGATTTCAGCATTACTACGGGTGAGAAGGTTTTGTCGTAGTCAACACCTTGCCTTTGACAATACCCCTTAGCCACTAGCCTTGCTTTATAGGTCTCTACCTTTCAATCCACTTGCAACCGATGGGTACAATACCTTCGGGCTCATCAACTATGTTCCAAACCTTGTTGGACTATATAGAATCCATCTCAGAATTCATGGCTTCTTACCACTTCCCGGAGTCTATACTCATAATAGCCTCCTCGTAGGTCTGAGGATCAATATCCTTAACATCCTCTCCTCTAATATGTCTCACATATCTCTTAGGAGGATGGGATACTCTATCAGACCTGCGTAAAGTTGAAACTTGTGTATTAGGTACCTGAACAAACTCGGGCTGTAGAGTGGTGCTTGAGCTTGGTTCTCCAACCTTGCTCAACTCTATCATTCTCCCACTATCTCCACCAAGAATGTGTTCCTTCTCAAGGAACACTGCTCTCTAAGCTACAAAGACCTTTTAGTCATCTAGATGATAGAAATAATACCCACAAGTTTCCTTGGGGTATCCCACAAATTTGTATTGCTCTGTCCTTTATTTTAACTTATCGGGGTTGTGTCTTTTAACGTGGACAGGGCAGCCCTAAATCTTAAAAACCTTAAGATCAGGCTTCTTCCCTTTCCATATCTCACATAGTGTAGACACTACCGACTTAGTTGGAACTCTTTTCAGAATGTAAACTACGGTTTCTAGGACATATCCCCAAAATGAGATGGGTAGGTCAGCGAAACTCATCATGAACTATACCATGTCTAATAGCGTATGATTTATCCTTTCAGAGACACCATTGATCTGAGGTGTATAAAGAGGTGTCCATTGGGATAATATCCCAATGAGGTTCTCATTGAGGAATGCGATTTTCACATTCATCTGACAAATCTCGTAATCATAGTGTGATATAATAGCCAATAGAATTCTAATGGATTTCAGCATTACTATGGGTGAGAAGGTTTTTTCGTAGTCAACACCTTGCCTTTGACGATACCCCTTAGCCACTAGTCTTGCTTTATAGGTCTCTACCTTTTCATCTACTCCGATCTTTTTCTTAAAGATCCACTTGCAACCGATGGGGACAATACCTTCGGGCTCATCAACTAGGTTCCAAACCTTGTTAGAGTACATAGAATCAATCTCAGAATTCATGGCTTCTTACCATTTCCCGGAGTCTATACTCATAATAGCCTCCTCATAGGTTTGAGGATCAATATCCTTAACATCCTCTTCTCTAATATGTCCCACATATCTCTTAGGAGGATGGGATACTCTATCAGACCTACGTAAAGTTGAAACTTGTGTATTAGGTACCTAAATTGACTCGGGCTGTAGAGTGGTGCTTGAGTTTAGTTCTCCAACCTTGCTCAACTCTATCATTCTCCCACTATCTCCGCCAAGAATGTGTTCCTTCTCAAGGAACACTGCTCTCTTAGCTACAAAGTCCTTTTGGTCATCGAGATGATAGAAATAATACCCACAAGTTTCCTTGTGGTATCCCACAAATTTGCATTGCTCTGTCCTTGATTTTAACTTATCGGGGTTGTGTCTTTTAACGTGGACAGGGCAGCCCTAAATCTTAACAACCTTAAGATCAGGCTTCTTCCATTTCCATATCTCATATGGTGTAGACACTACCGACTTAGTTGGAACTCTATTCAGAATGTAAACTACGGTTTCTAGGGCATATTCCCAAAATGAGATGGGTAGGTCAGCGAAACTCATCATGGACTATACCATGTCTAATAGTATATGATTTATCCTTTCAGAGACACCATTGATCTAAGGTGTATAAAGAGGTATCCATTGGGTTAATATCCCATGGTCCTTGAGGAATTGAGTAAACTCTGTACTTAAGTACTCAACTCCTCGATCTGATCGAAGAGATTTGATATTTTTTCTAGTCTAGTTCTCCACCTTATTCTTATACTATCCAAATTTATCAAAAGCCTCGGACTTGTACTTTATTAAATATACATATCCATACCTTGAGAAATCATCAATAAAGGTAATGAAGTAGGAGTATCCACCAATGGCATGAGTTGACATGGGTACACATACATCACTATGTATAAGTTCCAACAGCTCAGTGGCTCTCTCTCCAGTTCCACTAAATGGAGAGTTGGTCAGTTTTTCACGAAGGCAAGGCTCGCAAGTTGCATATGACACATAGTCGAATGGATCTAGATATCTATAATTTAGTAACTTTTGAATTCTTTTTTCATTAATGTGACCTAGCCTACAATGCCACAAGTATGCACTATTTATCTTATCTCATTTCCTCTTGGATACATTTACATTCATAATATATGGAGTAGTGTCTAACATAAATAAACCATTATGCAATGTTTCTTTCATAATGATCTTATCATCTAATAATATCGAATAACCATTGTTCTCAAAAACTAATTTATATGCACTAACTGTCAAACATGAAATAGAGATAATATTTTTTATAATAGAAGGAACAAAATAACATACATCTAATGCAATAAAAGCTCCACTAGGTAGATGTAGGGTGACCTCGCCAATAGCTACTACAGCAACTTTTGGTCCATTACCCATCATGAGGTCTATCTCGCTTCTCTCTAGTCTCCTAGACCTTGCCAGAACCTGCAACGAATTGCATATATGATAAGTACTACCGATATCCAATACCCATATGTTATCATAAGAGTTTGACAAATGGAGACCGATCATGAATGTACCTGAAGCTTCATCAAGCTTTTGTTTCGCCCTTTCTACAAGGTACTCTTTGCAGTTCCTCTTCCAATGCCCATCTTTGTCATAGTGGAAGCACTGGCCTTTGTCCTTTGTTGGGTCTTTCTTAGCAACCTTTACTTTACTTGGTCTGCCTTTGCCCTTTCCCTTCTTAAGGGACCTTTCTGCTTTCCTTTTCTTTCTAGTCTCACCAATGTAGAAAACTGGCTTCTCTTTCTTAATAGTACTCTCTACCTCCCTCAACATATTGAGGAGCTCTAGGAGAGTCACCTTAAGCTTGTTCATATTAAAATTTATTATGAATTGTTAAAAGGAATCTGGTAGGGACTGAAGCACAATGTCCACACAAAAGTTATCCTCTATGACCATTCCTAGACCTGTGAGTTTCTCTATCCACTCAATCATCTTTAGGATATAGTTCTGAACTAGTGTCCCCTCAGTCATCCTAGTGCGGAAGAGGCTCTTGGATATCTCATATCGCTGAGTCCTTCCCTGATCCTCAAACAATTTACGGACATGTAGGAGAATGGATCTGGCATCCATCTTTTCATATTGTCTCTGTAATTCAGGAGTCATAGAGCCCAACATATAGCACTGAGCAAGAGTGGAGTCATTAATGTACTTCACGTAACGAGTGATCTCATCCTTGCTTGCCCCTTCTTTGGGCGTAGGCATCACTGTATCAAGGACGTACACGATTTTCTCCACTGTGAGAACAATTCTCAAGTTACGGAGCCAATCCATATAATTTGGACCAGTAAGGCGGTTGACATCAAGTATGCCATGTAAGGGATTTGAAAGCGACATTTTCTGAAAATAAAGATGTAGTAGAAATGAATAACATGCAGATTTTGTAAGAAATAAACTATCAAGATATGGACTTCTATCTTAATATGCTCCCACTATTTTACTAACGAGTCACGCGACACCCTCAACATGTGAAACGGAAGTCTCCGGTAGACTTCTAGTGGGGATCAGGATCCAATCAACATCTTAGTGTAACCTCGAGGGACTCGACCAATCACACTAAGCCTAAAAGGTAGGCAACTCTTGTCAATCAAAACTCCTTATGATTCCCGTCCTGTTCGGCCTCCGAATCACCATGGTCTCGAGGGACTCGACCAACCATGATGCTCGGTTAAGTCAATACCTTCGTTACAAGATGAGTCTGATTTGATGATACACCCTTGAGGGACTCGACCGAGCATACCATGTCTTCAGGTCACCGGTGACATCTCTATGTCATAAGAAAGATAGCGAATCGCGAAATAAGTGAGTCTCGAGGGACTTGACCAACTCAATCTACACTAGGAATCGGTTCCTACTTATAACGATGGAAGGCCACATGGGTTAATCTAATTGCCTCACATTTACCGACTTAATATTATCGAGGGAGATGTTTCTATGATTTGGTCTCCTAATATGACATGTCACACATATACATATTTAATATATATCTACATCGCATGCAAATATATATACATATATAGTATGTGTATAAGCAATCACACCAGATGATCATGGCCCACAACCTAATGTGATTAGGCCCGAGCTAATAGGCCTAATCACTCACATCAAAATCTATGTGTGCAACGGTGCATCTCTGTGCCCTGTGATTGTCCATCTCGTCCTCGTCGGTTCCGTCGACATCTCGATGCATCTTCATGCATCGCGATCGTCCATCTCGTGGGTCTCGCTATCGCATCCATGCTCCTGCTGCACCTCCTCATGTGATTACAACTTAATCATAGGCACGCAAGCCCGACAATAAATGAGAAATATAATGGAGGCTCGCAGACCCCAATAATAATAATCACCATCACATAGTCCATGATCATCCGTCCACACATCATACATCACATGTATAAATAATCATCATTATATAGGACTACTAGATAATGATAAAAATAATAATCAACTAAATATTTTAATTAATTAGTATTTTATGAAATTAGGGATATATAGGGAATTTCTAAATTCATAGGGGTATTTTTGAAATTTGGACAAAAGACATAAATTGGAATTTCTCAAATTCACATAGGCAAAATTGTCTTTTTGCCATAAAAAACCTAAGCCCCTCTCCCTTTTCGCTGCTGCTGCCGCCATCGCCACCCTACCGGCAGTGGTAGGTGCAACGGGCTCGGGGCGCCGCCCTTGCTAGTGGGCGCCCCTATGGGTAGCGCTGCCCCCGCGGGCGAGTGCCCCTGTGGGCGCCACCCCTTCCGTGGGCGGTTCTGCCCGCGAGGCAATGCACGCAGGCGGTGTTGCCTCGCTGGGGTTTTTGCCCGCGGGAACAGCGGCCACAGGTGCCGCTACCCTGTGGGGCGTCATCTCGCGTGAGCAACGACTACAAGCGCCGCTACCCTACGGTACCTCTACCCACTGGCTACCAGCCTCGCCGGCCATAAACCTGCTGCAGGCACAGTGCTTGCACATGCGCTAGTGCTGTGCTGCCTGGCTGCGACTGTAGTTGCAGGCGGCTACATGCACGCAGATCGAGGGCAGCAACTATTGCTGCCCTTCCTTGTTTTTGCGTCAACGATTTTGATGTCAAAATTCTTCCTAAACACAACACACACAGTTCAAAACCAATCATTCACATAAACAACCTAGCTTTGATACCACTATTGGGAAATCTTGGGGGCGACATCAGATGCGCAGTGGAAGAATAAGAAAACAAAATCCTCGATTCCCAAAAAGATATTAGTCGTGCGAAGATTGATGCGCAAAATCCGCGAAACTGAAAAAACTACGTATATAGTAGATTGTATTACCTAAGGAGATCGTATATCCCTGTTTCCTTACAGATTTTTAGGAGAGGGTGAAGGAGGTCAAGCGTCCTCCTCTCTAGCGGTGATCCACATAGCAGGGCTGTGACGACGCTCCTCAAAACTCAAAGCCTGCTCTGAGGTGGAGAGGGGAAGGAGAATAGAAGAGGCAAGTAAAAGCTCTACCCTTTGAGGCTCTGAATCCCTCCTATTTTTAGAGGTCCCCTGTCAAACCCTAATGGATCCTCCCCTAGTGGGTATTGGATCTACATCCAATAACCCAAGCCTTTTAGATTAGTGGATCTCTATCCAATAATCTCTCATGGGCTCTTATTGGATCTCGTCCATGGGATTCAATAATTCAGGGGCTTATTGGATATCCAATAAGACAAGAGCTTCGTCGGATATCTCATATCCGAACCTCTACTCATCGCAATGCCTACCATATGTATGTGACCCTCTAGGCCCAATATCGAGCTGGCCGTGAGTCATACCTGCCAGAACTCCTTCTAACTCAGTGAATTATTATCTCTGTAATAATTTACTCGACTCATCGACAATAGATGTACTAGCCACTACGCCGTAGTCCCTAGACGATACAGGGGAATCCAATCCATTGGACCTGTCTATCCTCAGTTACCATGTACCTATAGTTCCTCATCCATCTAATATCTCAGAGATCGTATATTGAGCATGGTGCTATCAGACCCATACGGTTTCTACTCGAGTCTCGCTCTAATCGAATTCTCCCGAAGAACTCTTTTTCTCTCAACCCGAATGACCCTAGCCAGGGATTTGTCTGAGCAAGAACACATGGGAAATTTCTCTTATGACGCCAAGAGTGGATGATCCTTTATCGACACTCAATAGCCCTCGTAAGGTCGACTATCACTCCCAATAACCAGATGTACTAGATCTGGGATAGCCAAACATATAAGTCTGGTATCAAAGAATGGAGCACTCATACAGGACATCCTTGGTGTCTCAAGTCTAAGGACCAGATATACCACTAGGACTATGAAATCGCTGTCTGACAATAAGGCATCATCAACCATCCAACATTTCGTAAGAGGATCAATCAGTAAACTTATTCTCCAATGAGCACTTGTACTGTATCCCTAGTTTCCCTACACGAGCAGCTATGAGACCAGTTGCATCCATCATATGGACGGGTATACAGCACACTAGTCTATCCAGTTATCACGATGTCTCTCTCGAGTAATCTATGACCGGGATTATTTAGGATATGTGTTTAAATGTGAATCGATCTCATATTTGTGATCTCATCACTATCCGATTCCCATTGCCCAAATCCTAGGACATCACAATATATATGTGTATATATGCAATAGTTATAAAGTGATATATGTCAAAATATAATAAGTAAAAAGATTCTGTATCAAGTCACACGTGTCATCACTCACGTGATTGACTTGTTGGGCACATATGATTAGCATATTTAATATATAATATTTTATATATTATATAATAACATTTTTTAAAAGGTATATATATCAACATATAGAAGTCGTAGGTTCAAATTGGTGGGTTTTGTCAAAGGTTCTACGTGGTCTCACGTAATGTTTGGATATATTCAGATTTATCATCACCATACCTAAGTTAGATAACACAAATCAATTAAACTATTCCAAAATATTCTTAGATTATTTAGATCATTAGCATCATCTTAATGCTCCCTCGTAATACTAATATTTATAATTTTTAATTTTTCTAATAAATTAAAAGCATCTTCAAAGATTAGAAATTCATAAAAATATCTACAAGGTGCTCCGTGTTAGGATCAAGAGCGACACTAAGAGAGGGGGTGAATTAGTGCAGTGGAAAACTTTCGTGATTTCAAAAGTTTATATTTCGATTAAGACCGACTTCGACGAAAATCCTTTCGTAAGGAGTTTAACTTGAAAGCATACGTGAGTGTAGAGAAGGCAGTAAGAGGGTAATGTAGCTTGTAGTAATGAAACTTGCATGAATTAAAAATCAAACAGGATTTAGAGTAGTTTGGTCAATGTGACCTACATCCACTTTCAGATTCCTTCTTCGACGAGGTCTTCGGAGTCCACTAAAGGCCTTCCTTCAATAGGTGAAGACCAACTACCTCTTTTACCACATTTTTTCCTTTTCATGGGTTTAGGAGAGAACCCTTACAAGTCTCACTCCTCTCTTTGAATAATCTCAAAACTTAGAAAGGGAGGAGGAGAACTCTAGCACTTGTTTACAATACTTTTACACCCCAACAACTCAAGATTATCTCAATGTTTTCATGTCATTTCATGCAGAAAAGGGTAAGGTTTTTATTGGCATTAATGGCTTCAAAATTGGAGCAAAAAAGTATCACATCCTCGGAATCCTATGTACTAGCCGTACTATCATCGTTACTGGGCGGTACTACTGTCGTTGATTTGACTCTGGGCGGTACCATCGCCGAACAAGGGTAGCACCAGCACTGGCAGCACTATTACCAGTGGTACCACCACCCAGATATCCTAGGGCACTATCTTCCAAGCGGTGTCACCATCAGCCAATAATTTAGGAGTTGAATTGGGTGCTCAATTCGGCCCAATTCAGCCTTGATAAAGGGCCCAGTTGGCCCATAATTAAGTTAGTATAATTATCTCCTAATACTAACTTAAATTATGCTATAAATATGATAATTAAGATAATTTACAGCACATCTTCTTCTGATACATCAATAGTTCTTCTGCTAAGCTTCCGGCGTACTTACGGCGAACATCCGACGAACTCTCGACAATATTCTGGTAGACTCCCAGCACACTCTTCAACTTTACAATGATCTTCTTGGCGAGTTCCGACGAGCTTCTATGGCAAGCTCCTGGACTTCTCGGTTAGTTCCTGCAGAACTTCCGACGAACATCCAAACTTCCGTCGAACTCTCGAACTACCAATGAGATCTCGATCTTGACTCTGGCACAACACCTGTTTTATGTCTTACGGCCATTGTAGTTAATTCTATACTCTTTTCTCAACATATAGATTAGATCAAACAACTTACAATTGATTTCATCATCAAAATCCGAGATTTAATAATCTTTCTCTTTTTTATGATGACAATCAATTAATGACAAAGTTAACCTTAACTCCCCCTATCTATATGCCATACTTGAGAAAAGATATTCTTGAATTCAAGGCCTTTGAATTCAATAAACAAATTGATAAGTTAAGTTTATTTAAACTTATCAATACACACATCATGATTCCTATCATAATCTAATATTCTCAAAATGATGTCTAGGCATGATATCCATTTTCAAATATGATATTTCAAATATGAAAGATAACAAAGATAGCAATTGTAAAATAGTAAGTTAAGCTCTAGATATCTTATCATTAGGAAGAAAATTTATCAAGCAAATATTTCAAGTATATCTGATGAAATACATTGCGTACATTTGTCATTAATTTATCATATTTTGGTATTATTTCTCCCCTTTTGTCATCAACAAAAAGGAGAACGATTCAACAATTTAAGTGTGGTAAAAATTCATGCTACATTTCAATTTGTATATCAATCATATTTCAAGCATTCATGATATGGTATCATTAATAAATTCTCAATATTAAAAGTTATAAATATTAAAGAGATAGCTTCCTCTAACTTTTCTTGTTTTATTTTTCATCAAAACTTCGCATGAAGAAGGAAAGTAAGGAGGAAAATTCATTGAGAACCAACTTTGTGAAATGATTTGAATCAAATAAAAAAAGATAAAAGAGTTTCATTAAATCATACTTCAATTTTCATAAGGATCAAAATATTCATGTGAAATCAAATCCTCATTCTTGCAAGTGTTCATCTCATACAAAAAAAACAAATCATAAAATTTTTTCCTTTATTAAGAAATAATTCATGTGAAAGAATCATCATATAAAGGATAAATGAAATTCTATGAATAAACCTTCATAATGAGAGGAGCATCACATCAAATCCATTTCTCATTAAAAATTTATAAGAGATAAATCGATAAGAGATGCATTTATCAATTAATTTCATGTATCAAAAATCATTAAGTGATGGAACAAGAGTATGAAGTAAACTTGATACTAAGGATGATAAAAATGAAATAGGTTCATGAAAGCTCCATTCAAGGAATACATTAAGTAAAAGATAGTCCGGAAAAGTTATACATCAAATTCATGCATTTGGACAAATTAACATTCCTAACTCTCTTCTAATAAAATCATATTGTTCTTCACTTAAAGGTTTTGTAAATATATCAGCTAATTGATGTTTCGTATCAATAAATTCTAAGATTACATCATGATTAGTGACATGATCTCATATAAAGTGATGCCTAATATCAATATATTTTGTTATAGAGTGTTGAATATGATTCTTTGTTAAACATATTATACTTGTGTTATCACATTTTATGAGGATATTTTTTAGATGAATCTTATAATATTCTAAAGTATTTTTCATCCACATAACTTGTGCACAACATACACTAGCTGCAATATACTCGGCTTCGGTTGTAGATAGTATAACCGAATTTTGTTTCTTGGAAGACCAAGAAACAAGTGCATGTACTAAAAATTGACATGTTCTGGATGTGTTTTTTCTATCTAATCTACATTCAGCAAAATCCGCATCAGCATATGCAATTAGTTCAAAGTTTTCATATTTTAGATACTATAATTCTATATTAGTGGTACCTTTAAGATATCTAAGAATTATCTTAACTGCTTTAAGATGAGATATCCTAGGATTAGATTGAAACCTAGCACAAAGACCTATACTAAATATGCTATCTGGTGTAGTTGTGGTGAGGTAAAGTAAACTTTCGATCATACCCCTATAAGTTTTTTGATCAAAGTTTTCTCCACTTTCATCAATTTCTAACTTAGTAGAGGTGCTCATAGGAGTATTGATAGCCTTTGAGCTATCCATATTAAACCTTTCTAGCAAATCTAAAGCATATTTTATTTGACTAAGAAATATACCATTACTTAGTTATTTGATTTGTAAGCCCAAAAAGAAAGTTAATTCCCCCATCAAATTTATTTTAAATTCAAGACTCATACTTTTAGCAAATGACTCATATAGAGTTTTATTCGTAAAACTAAAAATAATATCATTAACATAAATTTGAACAATAAAAAAATTATTTTTAAAATTTTTGATAAATAATGTAGTATCAACCTTGCCTTTAGAAAAATTATTTTTGATAAAAAATGAGCTAAGTCTCTCATATCAAGCCCTTGGAGCTTGTTTCAATCCATAGAGAGCTTTAGTCAATTTAAACACATGATTAGGGAGATTATCATTTTCAAATCCGGGAGGTTGTTCAACATAAACTTCTTCGGAAATAAAGCCATTAAGAAAAGCACTTTTAACATTTATTTGAATTAACTTTTTTTTTATTACTACTAGCATAGGCAAATAGCATCCTTATGGCTTCTAATCGTCCTACAAGAGCGAAAGTTTCTTCATAATCGATCCCTTCTTCTTAGTTGAAACATTTGGCTACTAATCTAGCTTTGTTTCTGACCACAATACCAAATTCATCTTACTTATTTCTAAAGATCATTTAGTACCAATAACTAAATGGTCATTTGGTCTAGAAACAAGCTTTCACACCTCATTTCTCTCAAATTGATTTAACTCTTCTTGCATTGTAATGACCCATGAATCATCTTTCATGGCCTTATCAATGTATTTAGATTCAATGTGGGAGAGAAAAGCGACGTTAGCACAAAAATTTTTAAGAGAAAAATGAGTTTGAACCCCTTTAGATGTATCTCCTATGATTAGCTCCTTAGGATGAGCATCTACATACTTCCAATCCTTGGGTAAGGATATTTCAGAAGTAAATGCATCCAAGTTGCTAGATGGAGAAAGAGTTTTATTTAAATGCAAAACATCAAAATTTACATCAACATCAAAATCATTTTTCTTAACTTCGGAAACCTCATTAAAAACAACATGAATAAACAACATGAATAAGTTCTTTTATTAAAGATAGGAAATGCTTTAGAAATAGAAGAATAGCTAAGAAAATTTTCTTCATCGGATTTAGCATCAAATTTTCTTAAGGCATCTTTTTCATTCAAGATAAAAAAAATTATACCAAAAAACTTTAAAATATAAAATATTGGGTTTTTTGTTGTTCCACAACTCATAAGGAGTTTTGGTGAGTAAAGGTATTACAAGAACTCTATTCATGACATAGCATGCTATGTTTATGGCGTCGGCCCAAAAATATTTGGGTAGGCTATGTTCATTCAACATGGTTCTTATTATTTCTTGTAAGTTTCTATTCTTTCTTTATACTACTCCATTTTGTTGAGGATTTATTGGAGTAGAGAAGTTATAGTTGTATCCATTAGATTTACAAAATTCTTGAAAATCATGGTTTTGAAATTCACCACCATGATCACTTTGAATTAACGAAATCATAAAATCCTTTTCATTTTAAACAAGTTTACAAAACTTAGCGAAATATCTAAAGCATTTACTTTTGTGTGCCAAAAAATAAGCCCATGTGTATCTACTATAATCATCCCATTTGACCTTGGGTGCCTCAAAAATCAATCGGCTTAACTTATCATTTTGTATAGAATTATTTATGATTCCTTTATGAACCCAAATCAATTTATGTGGGCTACACTTCTTAAATGAATAATAATAAGCTACATGTCCAAGTTTGTAACAAAAGTTACATTTGTTTTGGGGTGAAATATGCAAGATAGGGCCTTTAACAAAAGTGGTTGGATTTTTGTGAGAGCTACTCACAAATCCGATTCTACTTCTTTTATGAACGTGATCCTTATTGGCAAGGATCATATTCAAGGACTTGCTACCAACCTCAAATTTTTCTAATGTTTCTTTGAGTAGCAAGTTTTTGTATTTTTACTTCATGGCATTTCATATATGGAGCTAAACTATTATTATATTCAACTTTTAATATATTATAATCACTAATAAGAGAATTATACTTATTTTTTAATAATTTATATTTTTTACTAATTGATTTGTATTCATCAAATAAATCATGAAAAGCATTTAACAGTTCATCAAATGATAAATTTGCATCAATTGAACTTGTTACCTCATCTTCAATGGTCATTAGTACATAGTGAGCAACTTGCTTAGTGTTTGTTGGCTCCTCTTCTTCGGATTTACTTTAGTCGTCCCATGTTGCTTTCAGAACTTTCTTCTTTGGTGTCCTCTTCTTGGCTTGGGGACATTCGCTCTTGTAGTGTCCCGGCTTCTTACATTCATAGCATATTACTTGATCTTTCATGAGTTTAAATTTATTTTTAGTATCATTTTTTAATTTATTTTTTTTTATAAATCTTTTGAACTTTCTTGTTAAGAGTGTCAAATCATCATCAAAGTCATCATCACTTGAGTTTTCTTTTAAGTGGTGTTCTTGTGTTCTCAGTGTCATATCATTTTTGTTCTTTGGAAGGGTATCCTTAAGCTCTTCATGAGCTTTACATATCATTTCATAGGTCATTAGTGACCCAATTAGTTCTTCAAGAGAAAAGTTATTTAAATCTTTGGCCTTTTGAATGGTCATGACTTTAGGGTCTTAACTCTTTGGATGGGATCTTAAAACTTTATTAATGAATTCAAAATTCAAAAAATCATTATCAAGTCTTTTTAGACCATTGACGACATCTGTAAATCGGGTGTACATGTCTCCAATGGTCTCACTCGGTTTCATTCAAAACAACATATAAAAATGCACCAAAAGATTAATTTTTGACTCCTTCACTCTACTAGTGCCTTTATGAGTCACTTCGAGTGTGTTCCAAAAGTCAAAAATCATTTCACAAATCAATACTCGATTAAACTTGTTTTTATCTAATGCACAAAACAAGGCATTCAGAGTCTTTGCATTTAAAGCAAAAGTCTTCTTCTCCAAATCATTCCAATCATTCATTGGAAGTGAAGACTTTTGAAAGTCATTTTCTATAATATTCTATAATTCAAAATCTATTGAAATTAGGAAGATCATCATTCTAGTCTTCTAATATGTATAATCCATCCCATTGAATATGGACGGACGTGTAATTAAATGGCCCTCTAGATTGTTAGAAAATGCTATCTCTCTTGGGTTTAAAATCAAATAAGAGTAAACCTCGCTTTGATACTAATTATTAGGATCAAGAGCGGCACTAAGAAGGGGAGGGGTGAATTAGTGCAACGAAAAACTTTCACGATTTCAAAAGTCTACGTTTCAATTCAAACTGACTTCGACAAAAATTGTTTCATAAAGAGTTAACTTGAAAGCATACGTGAGTGTAGAGAAGGCAGTAAGAAGGTAATGTAGCTTGCAGTAATAAAACTTGCACAAATTGAAAAGCAAACTATGATTTAGAGTGGTTCGGTCAACGTGATCTACATCTACTTTCGGATTCCTCCTCCGACGAGTCTCCGGCATCACTAAAGACCTTCCTTCAATAGGTGAATACCAACCACCTATTTTACAATACTTTTTCTTTTTCACGGGTTTAGGAGAGAACCCTTATAAGTCTCACTCCTCTCTTGAATGATCTCAAAACTTAGAAAGGGAGAGGGAGAATTCTAGCACTTGTTTATAATACTTTTACACCCCAACAACTCAAGATTATCTCGATGTTTTCATATCATTTTATGCAAAAAAGGGTAGGATTTTTATAGGCCCTAATGGCTTCAAAATTAGAGCAAAAAATTATTACATCCCCAGAATCCGGGGTACTGACGGTACCACCGCTTTTACTGGGTGGTACTACCATCGTTGATTTGACTCTAGGTAGTACCATCATCGAACATGGGTGGTACCATCGTTGGTAGTACTACTGCCGTCAGTACCACCGCCCAGATATCCTGGGGCCTTGTCTTCTAGTGTTCAAGGGTTGGGTGCTCAATTCTGCTTAATTCAGCCCTGTTAAAGGGCCCAATTGGCCCATAATTAAATTAGTGAGATTATATCTCAATCCTAACTTAATTTACACTATAACTATGATAATTAAGATAATTTACAATGTATCTTGTTCCGGTACATCAATTACTCTTTCGGCAAGCTTCCTGCGTTCTTCTGGCAAACATCCGACGAACTCTCGGCAATGTTCCGACGAACTCCCAACAAGCTCCTAGACTTTACGATGATCTTCTTGGTGAGTTCCGACGAGCTTCTATGACAATCTCCTAGACTTCTCGATTAGTTCTCGCAAAACTTCCGACGAACGTCCGGACTTTCGTCGAACTCTCGAACTCCCAATGAGATCTCGATCTTGACTCCGACACAACAGCTACTTTATGTCTTACTACCATCGTAGTTAATCCTACACATTTTTCTCAATATATATATTAGATCAAACAACTTACAATTGACTTTATCATCAAAATCCGGGATTCAACACTCTGTTGTATTCAATAGTCCAACTTGATATTGTTATTGATTTATTATTAAATGAAGTGATCTCGTAGCTTAATATTCTTTGTTCAACTATGGTGGATTCCGTTATTCCTCATAGCAATTATAGCATAAAATTATAATTGGTTTTCTTTGATCGTGCTTTAAATTTCTTAGTAATTATAATATTTCAGATAAAAGTGATAGGACATTTATCCAAATGAATCATAACTTAAGCTAAATTTTAGATATTTTTTATATAATTTGATACTCATGATCTCAACGATGTAAATCTCATATTTTTTACGATGGCATAGATAATAAGAGTTTTGTTAAATCCTCGATATCAATTAGTTTTTATCATAAAAAAGAGAAAGATTATTGAATCTTAAATTTTGATAATTAAATTACTTAATGAGTTTGATGAACTAATGTGCTATTGAGATTGGTGACGTAGAAAATACTAGACTCAGATCAATAAATGACTAAATGTCAAGGTAGAGAGTGAAACATTATTTTGAAAAATTATTTTATGTATATGTTATTTAGATTATCATATTATATACTCTTAAAGAGTTATTCAATTTATTGAATAATGATAAATGTTATACGAGTAGATTGATTTAAATTAAAATATTTGATAAATGTTACATAAAATTTATTTGTTTAAAATTTTGCCTAATTTATGGGACATTAATGTTATATCACTTGCGACTTTCTATTCAGTTTGGGACAAATATGATGTATACTAATTTTGAGTAGTAATTATTAGTTAAAAGTTTTAGTTTTAATATCTTTCAAATATCTTCAATTTAAACTGCTTAAAAGTCCTTTCGGTTCAAGATAAATAGAAACTAAATAACATTGAAGAGTCATTTACTGTAACACATCCTAAAGGGCACAAAAAGATCATGCCCCGTTGGCGTACGGAGCCATTTAATGCAGCACAACCCACCAAACCATAACTCTTTGTAGGAGTTATTTATTTAAAATATATATATAAAGTTTGAGGGAGTGCAATAAATAATCAATAACTACCATTTTTAAATAAATATAATTATGCAATGAGTACAGACGTTGTACCATTTTATTTCACACATGAGTACATACCAATAAGTTTCATCATTTTCTAAGATACAATTTACAAATTTTTTAAATCCAAATCAGAGTTGTGCAATTGTTATCCTACCGATTTAAAAGAGCATGAATCTGATTTATGAGGTTGAGATAGATGTAGAGACGTGGAGTAATTGGACCCATTTTCATTGTTACTCAATAATGATGTTCTTCTTACCACATTGTATAGTAGAAATGATAAACTTTCATAGACGTTTAAAGCTTTGTCCATCTGTGATATATTTTTTGTTAAACGATGTGATTTCTCATAAATTTATATAATTAGAAAATTATAATATATTCAGCTTCTATGTATGAAAGTGATGAGATATTTATCCTAATAAATCATGACTTAAGATAGATTTTAGCTATTTTTGAGACAATTTGAGACTCATGATCTCAATAAACTAAATATTATATTTTTTAAGATGGCATAGATAAGGAGAGTCTTGTTAAGTCCTCCATATTAATTAATTATCATCATTAAAAAGAGAAAAATTATTGAATCTCAAAATTTGATAATTAAATCACTTAATGAGTTTGATGAACTAATGTGAAATTAAGAATGATGATATAGAAAATACTTCGTTGATAGACTCAGTTCACTAAATGACTAAATGTCTATGTAGAGAGTTTGTTCTAAAAAATTATTTTATGCATATGCTATTTAGATTATAAATTTATGAACGCTTAAAGAGTTATTCAATTAATTGAATGATGATGAATGTTATGTGAGTAGAATGATTATGAATTGAAATATTTGATAAATGTTACATAAAATTTATTTGTTCAAACTTTTGCCTAACTTATGGGACAATGATGTTGTATCACGTTGACTTTCTATTGAGTTTGGGCTAAATATGATGTATATTAATTTTAAGTAGTACTTATTAGTTGAAAGCTATATATTTAATTTCTTTCAAAAATCTTCAATTTAAACTGCTTGAAAGTCTTCTCGGTTCAAGTTAAATAGACATTAAATGATATAGAATAGTCATTTACTATAGCACATCCTATAAAGGGCACATAAAGATCATGCACCTAGGCGTTTGGAGCCATTTAAGGCAGCCCAACCCAACAAACCATAACTATTTGGAAGAGTTATTTATTTAAAATGTACATACAAAGTTTGGGGGAGTGCAATAAGCAATCAACCACCTACGAACGATTATTATTTGTACCATTTTTAAATAAATATAATTTTATAATAAGTACCATTTTATTTTATACATGAGTACATAAGTTGTACCTATAAGTTTCATCATTTCCTAATATACTATTTATATTTTTTTTAAATCCAAATAAGAGTTGTGCAATTGTTATCCTATTAGAGTTCCTTCCTAAGCCGATCCAAAGGAGTCTGAATCTAATTTATGTGGCTGAGATAGATGTAGAGATACGAAAATTTTTGACTTATTTTCCTTATATTTTGTCCACAAGCAGGTCTGTGATATATTTTTTACCGAACGATATGATTTCTTAGAAATTTATGTATTCTTATTCATTATTATTTTCACTTAATGTTCTTTGCAACTTTTTCATTTCACTGTAGCCTTCTGTAAGTTACATATTTGGAGATCTTCCAAATAACAAGTTGAGGAGAAATAACAAATGCTATTTGAGTCACATGGATCCCCAACAAACTCTATGATTATATTTAATGGTGTTGACACATATGATCTCGGATGATTAATATGAGTTGAGAACATTAAAATAGAAAGAAATTTGAGTCAGAAAAGAAAAACAGGAAGGTTATGTGCATTTGATGTCCCAAACTCAAATTTTTTTTTTAATAATTATCATTTATTAAGAATATAAATGAATAGTATCCAACTCTAGAATGTTAATTTTTTTAGATTCTTTAAATGAATATTTTAAAATGGTATTATCTTATTAAGAATATAAATGAATATATATATATATATGTATATATATATATATGTATATATATGTATATATATATATTTATATATATGTATATATACACATACATATACATACATACATACATATATATATATATATATATATATATATATATATATATATATATATATATATATATATATATATATATAGGGAGAGAGAAAGAGATCGAGAGAGAGAGAGAGGTGGGGGTGGGGTCGATTTCCGTATTGCTTTGGTACAGTTGTCTGAAAGCAAATGCATTTCCACACCCAACACTTGCCACATCAAAAGAACACGATCCTCTCTGTAGGACAGGAATTCCGCACTATAAATCTGGATCGAAACCCGCTCTTATACCACTCCAAGCTCAACCAGTCTTCCTCCACATCTCATAGTACTCCACCATCACTCGTTCTGCAAACTAGCTAGCTAGCTAGTAGTATGGCATCCACGAAGAACATCCAGCAGCTGACGCTCTCGGAGGAGGCAGGCGCGTGCGCCTTACGGCTAGCGAGCAGCTGCGCTCTCCCCTTCACCCTCAAGGGCGCTATCGAGCTGCGGCTACTCGACATCATCGTCGAGGCCGGCCCGGGCGCCATGTTGAGCCCGGTTGAGATCGTTGCCCGGCTGCCGACCGAGAACCCGCAGGCGGCCACGATGGTGGACCGAATGCTCCGCTTGCTCGCCGCCAACACTGTCGTCAGCTGCACCGTCCAAACTGGAGCCGATGGCCGCCCAACGAGGAAGTACGGCGCAGCTCCAATCTGCAAGTACCTGACCAAGAACGAGGATGGTGTGTCCATGGCTGCTTTGGCTTTGTTGCTGCAGGATAAGATCTTTGTTGATACATGGTAATTTTGAAGTAGGAGGATATATTTGAGATCTTCTAGGCACATTTACTGTAGCTTTTCTCCAACTGATTTGTAGCAGCTAAGGCTCAGTAGTCATAAAGCAAAACACTGTAAACAATCAATTTCAGGCACCATTTGAAGGATTCGGTCCTGGAGGGTGGCATCCCTATGAAGACTGCCCACGGGATGTTCCTGTTCGATTACACGAGTTCTGATCCAAAGTTCAGCACGGTGTTCAACGAGGGCATGAGGGGCCACTCCAGCATCATCATCAAGAATCTACTCCGTGTCTACAGTGGCTTCGACGACATGGAGGGGCTCGTCGATGTCGGTGGCAATGACGGTGCAACCCTCCAAATGATCACCTCCAGGCACCCGCACATCAAGGGCATCAACTATGACCTACCTCATGTTATCTCCGGTGCTCAACCCATGCCAGGTTCGTCATGATCATGTTCTTTGATCATAAACAGCAACCTATCTAGGAAGAAGTATTATCTTATACGTTCATGGCATGGTTTGGTTGCAGGAGTAGAGCACATCAGTGGAGACATGTTTGAAGCTGTTCCGAGCGGAGATGCCATCTTTTTGAAGGTGATGTCTTCTAATCACTGGACTCCCCGCACTCATTGACATTATAAACTGGAAAGTATAATGCAATCTTTTTTACTCCTTTTCTTGTTCTTATTATATTAATAGTAATTATATGATTGAACAGAGAAAAAATAATTATTCATCAATAACTAAATTTGATATTAATAATGAATTTTTTAGAGCGAGACCTCTGGTAAGAAGCAAAAGACTGAACGTAATATCACAAAATTTACTTAGTTTTGCCTAAATTAAAATTATATTCATCGTGCAAAAAAATTTAGATTCTCTTCTATGTCAGAATAATATATATATATATATATATATATATATATATATATATATATATATACATGAATACCAACAAAAAGGTTCTTCTCATTCTCTAACCTTAGTCATGCATGGTATTTATAATGCAACCAACATTTAATTTTAATGGGCTTTTTCTAGAATTTTTTTTAACTTGAATTACTTATACTCCAAGTAATTACTTTGTCTTTTAAGAAATATTTATTAAATAGAATATTATTTTAAAAAAATACTTTTGAGAAAAAGAAGGAGACTGATGAGCCCTACACCTCAAAAATTATGACAAGAGACAACTCATTCGACAACAAACCGCCTTTTTTGAGAATAAACGTTCTTTACACCGAAGACAAAGAGTCGGATGTCAAAATGAAAAGAAAAGAAAAGGATCATAAGGTTTGTTTAAAAATGAAAACCTTGATCAGGGATTTCAGTTTGCTAAAAAGTAGTATCTATTCTTCATTAATGAACCATATACAATTAAATTAAATTTCTATCATATATATGTTGGGAGCTAACACTGAAAAAGTTCAACGTTACAGTGGGTTTGGAAAGCATTGACAGAAAACGGGAAAGTGATTATGATGGAATAAATACTTCCAGTAGTGCCGGTGTAAGCATAAAATTTGGAATTATGATGCGTATCTTTCTTGTTGTCAAGATTATGATGCGTAATTGAAAAAAATTTTATGTCAAAATTGAAATCAAATAAATTGAATCTAATAATATTATGATGCGTATCTTTCTTGTTGTTCAGAAGAATAAACCTTATCTGATCTACAAATGCTCAATCTTCAGATCTGAAATATCAATCTACAAGGATCTGCAAAGAGAACGAACTAGATCCTTCTCCTCTCTTCCTATTTTTTATAGGACCATCTAGATTGATGGATTAGGGGAGAAAGAGAGAGATTGAGAGAAAAACCTTAATCTCTCAATTGCTAAGATGCTACTCACATGCACCAATCAGATGCACTACTTTGGTGCACACTTAGCACCTAGAGATCCTATCTATTTATAGGCAAGGTAGAGGATCTAGGATAAGTTATTAGGAGAGTTCCTCCCATCAAGATTATCTCTTAAGGAGTCCTACTTTAACATAAACTTCTTTTCTATTGGCCAATAATCAATCCAATAATATCTATAATATATCTTAATTAAATAGGGTCAAATAATCTTATATTTTTTCACTTGACTCATTAATTAGTAAGATATAAAAAGATTTAAAATAAAAAATAAATAAAATTTATTTAAAAATAATTTGACTCAATTGGATTTTAAAATTTTACAAAAACTATATACACGCATGTGAATTTTTTAGAAAATAGGCCAATAAGTCCAATAATAATAATAATAATACATTAAGCCTAACTAATAATATGAGTCATAGCGGTTATATGCTATTAGTGTCACACTTCCTTTTATATACTACAATACTGTTAGTCTTTCCTCATGCAGTCCAAAATGACCCTTATAATTTGTCTTGTCAAGATAATCCTATCATCACATTCAACCATAATATGTACATAATTGTGAACAGGATAACAAAAACAAAATACTTTATGGGTTGCTCACAAACCCAATCATAAGAACATGTTTTTTCAAAATACTTTAGACTGTAAATTCTAAGTGAATGGATCAGTAATCAATGCAGTGGAACTCAAATAATTAATTGACATTAGATATTTGTGGACTCATCTTCTCTAACCATCAAGTACTTTATACCATAATGCATATAGCTGCAATAGTACTTTTCATTCTTAGAGAAGGAAACTACTGCAATGTCATAAAATATCTTCAATAACTTGATAATTGAGTCTAACTACACCAAGTCATGAGATAAAAATTTTACAGTCAAAATTTTGATTAGTGGCCTCAAAGCATGCACCAAAATAAATTGCCCCTCTAATTGACATAGATATTAATCATAAGGTGGACTTCCTATTATCGAGACAATTTATACAATCAACATCTGAAAAAAACCATTATTTCAAGATGATATAATTTTATACATGTGAGCATATAATCTTTTGTCCCTTCTAGATATCTTATTACTTTCTTTATAGTCCTTTAGTGTTTTTACTTCTACGTAACTCAAATATATACCTAATATTTTAACTATAAAAACTGATATCTTTTCTAACAAAGCCTTGAGCATAGACTTCCAACTACACATATACAAAGAATATCTTCTTTATATGATTTTTTCAAATCATTTTCAAGCATTTAATATTGACTAAAATTTTACTTTTATGATTTACTAAACATAATTATATATTAAAATCATTTCAAGACTCGGTTAATATATTCTTTCTAAGATAATATTCATAATCATTGAGGTCTATCCTTGAATTACTCAATGTTAATAATATTAGATGCCTCATTCATATCAACTATATTAAAAATTTTAGTGATAAATTCTTGATTTAGTATAATAAATCAAGATCACTATTGGGAAGGCAAAATATTATCCATATATAAGACCAATATAATAAACTTGCTCCCACTAATATAAATACTGATTAATAGTATTCACCTTAAATCTGAAATTGATATCAAGAACCTTTATATATCATTACCTTGAAGCTTGTTTAAGGTCATAAATGGATTCCTGAATTTGCATACCAAACTTTATATTTCTTTTATTTTCTTTGTAAATCATTTAGAGTAACCCATATAAAGTTAGATCTTTTAAAAATATTTTCATATCATTATGATATAACTCAAACTCATAATGAATCACTAATGTTATGATGATTCATAACGAGTTCATTAAAAATCTCGTTATGGTCGATACATTCTTTATGAGTAAAACTTTTAACCACAAGTCTGACCATTATATCGTTCGACATTGTCCTTTGAGCTACATTTATATAATAGACTCTTTTATAATTATTGGATAATTCGATAAATTTATCAGACGCCATTCTAGTTATTGATTTTAACTTTTTTTTTATTGCATCATATTACTTTTCAAAATCATTATTTTCATGACTCGTGACAAAAATAAGAGATCAATTCTGATTCCTATATCATAATATAATTCTTGTAGATATACAACATAATAACCATAAATGGCATGATTCCTTTTCCTATGAGATATTCTCAAAGTTATTAATTATGGTTGTTCTACAAGATCATTAATAATGATATCAATATAATGTGGGAGTTTAGTAATGTTATTTTGTTATTCACTTTTATCAAATCATTTAATGATTTGAGTAACAACAATCTCTCGAATAATAAAGGAGTATTAACTTATATCTCCTTTATATCAAAATTAAATTTCGAGATTTTCACTCTCACTAATTTGCTATTTTATAGGAATCTTATGTTACCAGATTTAATTATCCTTGTACTATTGATTAGAGCAATAAAATATATACCCATTTAAATTTTTCTGAATAGATAATAAAATATTTAGAAATAATTATTAAATCTAATTTTCTTTTATCTGAGTTGAAGATCCTTATCTTCTTAAGACAATCTCAAATATGTAAATATCTTAAGTTTGATTTCTTGTCCTTTCATAACTTAAAAAAAGTAATGTAATTTATTTACTAGGAACACCATTCAAGATATACATAGTTGTCCTTGGAACTTCTTCTCACATTGATTTGGGTACAAAAGAATAACTTATCATTGCTTTTAACCATATCTATAAGGTACGATAATATCTTTCAGTAATCATATTCTATTGTAACACATCTGGTAAATCATATATCTTATTTTCCTAAGAATCTAGCAAAAGAATTATAATCGGGTTCATCATAAATACCATAAAATTTATCACCCTTGTCAGATATGATGATCTTGATTTTTCTATCTAATTGTCTATCAACTTCATTTATATACACTTTAAGAGTGTAAATGGTCATAGACTTTATATGAATTAGATATATATAATCATATCTTAACAGATTATTTATATGGTGATAAAATGTCTCTCTTTAATGAGACATAAACATAGAGTGATAAACATAACCTCAAAGAGTTTATAAAACTATATTTCACTTTAATATTTAATTGTAGGATCATCGTAAACTTATGATTCATATTAATTCTGTATAGACTATTATATAGAATTCAAAAGTTAATTTTATTGAATCATAATAAGTTTACAACTACCAAAACATAAATAATATTTTAATAATTCTAGATAAAAAAACTCAAATTCCTAGAATTATAAGAAGTATGGATCCTCAAGATTTATCAAATTGAATCATCATATAAGTGATAAATATAAACTAATATCGCTTTCACTTTAAGATGATTCCCTATAATGATAAATATCTCATTCTCTTTTGTTTTTATCCCTCTTTATTTTTTTTAATTTTAATAAATATCTATTATTAGTAATATATGATGAAGCATCAAATTAATCCATCAATAATATCTATAATATTTGATTTGAACCATATAAAGGTTATATTTATATCTTTTTTATTTCAAATCAAATCTTATAGCATATTTATTCTTCATATAACTTTATTTGCTACAAAAGTAACACTTTATTGTGAAGATATTCTTTTATGAGTTTATATAGTAATTATAAACTCAGGTGAACTTACGCTTCATCCTTATTTTAGTGTTACCTACTCCTTGAGTAGTACTCAAAATATTATAAGTCTTGAGCTTACAATTTTATCATTTATTTTGAGGATATAATCTTGAATTCCTCAAATACTATCATAGTAAAGTGTCAACTAATGACTTATCAAAAAATTTAAATTGATCCTTAGATATTTTTATGCACTAGTTGTAAATTGTACTGAAGTCTAAGTATCATAAAATTGAGTCTTTCATATCTTTCTTGATTAGTCACCTCAATTATTTATTTTACAGAACTTTCAGTAATCAAAGTCTCACATAATACAACTTACATATGCTCAAGCCATTTATTTCAGAAAGTATGGGGATATTTACAAAAACACAATAAAGGAAGTGCCGTAGTAATAATATAACATTAATGCTTTGAGTTTACAAAATATGATGAACTATTGATATTATCTATATTTCACATTTGGGTGAAATATTGACATATCTAGTGTTCACTCAAGATCACTTATGGAGGACTGATACTATCCTTATGGAATAGTATTGTTACCTTTGGATATACAACCCTAAACTGTAAAAATATCTGAAACAGTATCATCCTACCCCATCATATAATTATTTAAAATAGATTCTCCTTAGGCATTATCTAAATCTCATAATTATATGTGTCATTGTGAATATTATTTTATTTAATGTTATTTAAGATGAATTCCATAATGTATTTTATAGATTATTGGTCCAGGTCACTTTGGTAACTACAAGACCAAAACAAAAAGATAAAATACAGTCTAAAATATCCCATGAATGACATGAACTTTATTGTAATTCATATTCCATAAGCTTATCATCTCAGGCTACTTAGGTAGCTACCAATCAGATAAAACTTAGGAAGATAAATTACAAATAATATTTACTAATTCATGCTGCCATTGTGAGTATTATTTTATTTAATATTATTTAGGACTAATTTCATAATGTATTTTATAAATTATCGATCCACGTCACTTTAGTGGTTGTAGGACCAATACAAAAATATAAAATATAATCTAAAATGTCTTATAAATGATAAAAACTTTATTATAATTCACATCTCATAAGTCTATCATCTCATGCTACTTTGGTAACTACAAGTCAGATAAAACTTAGGGAGATGAATTACAAATAATATTTATCAAATTTCTTTAATTTATGCTAAGCAATTCAATAATAGAATAACAATCATAATAATTATTGAACATTAATTCTAAATAGTTCAATAATAGAATAACAACCATAATAATTATTAAACATTAATGCTAAGTAGTTCAATAATAGAATAACAACCATAATAATTATTGAACAATAATGCTAAGTAGTTCAATAATAGAATAATAATCATAATAATTGTTGAACATTAATCAACAAAAGAAAACTCATATGATAGTCATGATAACATATAAATCATGCCTTCATGTGAAAGGTAAATATTATTTCATAATTTCAAATATATACATGCAAATAACTAAATAAATATTCAAGAATAATAATTAAATTTTATTTATCACATGTATAATCAATAATTCATATGAGAAAACTATAAAGTAAACCATGATTTATAGTTTTTTAATAAAAAATAAATCCAATCAAATAATAAAAAATATAATAATAATTATAATAAATTATATTTATTAATTTTATAATTGAGAATATAAACCAAATTTCTTAATTTTATAATAATAAAACTGTAAATATTTGATAGGATATAAATCAGAAATATACGATTTATGAAGGGTAGAACTATAATTTGGCATGAATTAGACCCGAGGGTAAAACTATAAATATGTTGATAGAATATTATGAAATATACAAAGGGTAGAACTATAATTTTGTAAACCCTAGCCTCGAGGTCAAAATCATAATAATGCCAAAACCGTAATCTACCTTGCTGCCGTCGCCTACGCGTGCGGCACGGCCGCTACAGCCTTTCTTGCCTACGGACGACGTGCATGGCTGGATGCGGCTATTGCTAGCGCGCGACCGCTGCGGCGGTACTTGCCTGCGCGCGGCCGCTGCCGCCGTGGGGGCTACCTCTGCCCATGAGCGGCCACTGAGGTGGTTCTCGCCCATGCGTAGCCGTTGCCTGTGCACGGCCTACCCACGCGCGTCCGCCGCCGATGCGCGGTTTCCACGTCGCGACGCTGCTTGTGCCGCTCGTGCCCACGCATGACCGCTGCCACTACCTGTGCACGGCTTCCGCGGTTTCTACTCGCGCTTGGCTGCAACCTTGGCGCAGCCGCTGCTGCTGCCCTTTGTCCACAGGGGGAGCAATTGCCGCCATCTACAGCCATCGCCCTTCCGCAGGCGCCTTCTGCGGGTGCCACCATTATGCATGAGGGCGGCCGCCGCCTTTACACGGGGTGTGGCGTTCCGTGTGTTAGGATCGGAGCGGCACTAAGAGGGGGGGGTGAATTAGTGCAGCGGATTAAAACTTTCGGTTTTAGAAAATCTTTCGTACGATAAGAACGGAACTTGAAAAGCTTAATCTTGAAAGCGTATTCTTAAATATGCGCAGCAAGAGTAATAAGGAACTAAAGCATGTAAGAAGGTTTGCAATAATGTAAATAGCAATAATGAAATGCAAACCAAGGATCACGCCGATTTTAGAGTGGTTCGGTCAAATGACCTACTCCACTTGTGAGGCCCCTCTTCGATGAGGCTCCCACCTTCCACTAGCAAATCTCTTGAAATGGAAGGGTAAATACCCCTCTTACAACTCTTTACAAGCGGTTCACTCTCTTACAGATTTTCGAGAAGGGATGAGGTGAACACTAGCAAATTAAAAAGAAGACAAGCTAACACTTTTCTAAGACCTTTCTCTCAAACACTTGCTGCTTAAAAAGTTATAATCTCAGCTGAGATTTGAGGGGTATTTATAGGCCTCAAGAGGATTTAAATTTGGGCTCCAAATTTGAATTCTCGTTGGGTTCCCGATGCTGGCGGTGCTACCGCCTGTCATTGGCGGTGCCACCGCCTGTCAGTGTCAGGCGCTGACAGTGCTGGGCGGTGCCACCGCCCAGCCCAGGCGGTGCCATCGCCTGGCTCTCGAGCACTGGGCGGTGCCACCGCCCAGCTCTCGGGTGCTGGGCGGTGCAACCGCCCAGTCTGGCAGTGCCACCGCCAGACCCTTCGGTTCACTTGTTTGAGCTTCAAATCTTGCCCAAACCAAGTCTAATTTTGGGCCCAGTTGGCCCCTAACCAGGATATAGGATTATCTCTTAATCCTAATCCTAATTACAAGTTAACTACATAACAAAACACATCCTAAGCAATTCTTCAACCGCGAACGTCGAGTCTTGTTCCAACTAGCTTTCCGACGAACTTCTTCCGACGGACTCCCAGCAAGCTTCCGAACTTGTGATGACTTTAAAAAGTAGCCGAGCCTTCTCGGTGATCTCCGTGAACCTCCAACGATCTCTTCGGTGAACTTCCGAAAATTCCAACAGGTTCCCGATTTCTTCTCGGCTGGTTCTGGAAGCATCTCCGACGATTCTTCGGACTCTTAAACGTCCATCGAACTTGACTCCGGTATTCTTGCTTTGTGTTTTCTGGTTATCGTAGTTACTCCTGCACACTTAACTGAATAATATGGATTAGATCAAATAACCCGTCAATTGATTTTATCATTAAAATCCGAGATTCAACAATCTCCTCCTTTTTGATGATGACAATCAATTGATGACAGAGTTAAATAAAACTCCCCCTATCTATATGCCATATTATGAGAAGATAAAAACACTTGAATTTCATCCCTTGAATTCAAGCATAAACCGATAAGTTCTAACCATAGAACTTATCGTTATTCTCATTAAGCATAATGTAAATGCGAAACTTCGATGAAAATCCTTTTCAAGTTGAATGATAAGAGACAATTTTTACTACGACGAGAGATAAAAAGATTTTCAACATAAATTTAATGATATACATGTTAGACATGCTTTCAATATAATCAATCGATCTTGCGATATTCTCAAAGATTTTGCAAGGCATATAAGACATGCTATTGAAATGATACAAGTCATCCCTTTTCTCCCCCTTTGTCATCAACAAAAAGGGAATGAGACTTGAAGCACATAAAGAAGCACATAAAGTATTGATCAGAAAAAAAATTTATCATTCAAAGTTAAGTATGCTAAATTCTTCTTAAAAGAAAATTCAGCATTCATTCATTTTATCAAATCTCTTCTATAAAGAACAAAGATTATAGATGTACAAGGAAGAGATAGTGATAAAAAAAATCATCACGTAGTAACTCCGATAAGTCAAGATCATAATTCGAATACAAACCCATTCAAAATCAATTCGTCAACTTGAAACTCATAATCAAGCCATTAATTTCGAGATTCACTAAATATCATAAAATCATTAGAGAAAGAATACAGCATTAAGATTAATCATTCAAATTTGCCAAAAATACTTATCCAGAATTCAGCTTAAAAAGGAAAAATCAGTATTCATCCAGAAGCATATATCCAGAATTTTAAAAAGATATTTTTTGAAAAATATATTCAAACAAGCTTATTTTCAGGGACAATTTAACATGCCTAGTTCCCTTCTAATAAATTCAAATTGGTCTTCATTTAAGGCTTTTGTAAAGATATCTGCCAATTGATGATTTGTGTCAATGAATTCTAGAACAACATCATTGTTAAGGACATGATCACATATGAAATGATGCCTAATGTCGATGTGCTTAGTTCTAGAGTGCTGAATTGGATTTTTAGTAAGACATATGGCACTAGTATTATCACATTTTATAGGAATATTCTTAAAGTGAATTCCATAGTCTTCTAATGTATTTTTCATCCAAACAACTTGTGTACAGCATGCACTTGCAGCAATGTATTCGGCTTCCGCCGTAGATAGTGCAACTGAATTTTGTTTCTTGGAAGTCCAAGAAACAAGTGCATGTCCTAGAAATTGGCATGTTCCGGATGTACTTTTTCTATCTATCCTGCATCCGCCAAAATCGGCATCTGCATAAGCTATTAAATCAAAATTTTCAGATTTTGGATACCACAATCCTAAATTTGGAGTTCCTTTAAGATACCTAAATATTCTTTTAACACTTTTAAGATGGGATAATTTGGGATTTGATTGAAACCTAGCGCAAAGTCCTACACTAAACATAATATCCGGTCTAGTCACGGCGAGGTAGAGTAGGCTACCTATCATTACCCTATATATTTTTTGATCGAAATTTTCACTATTTTCATCCATATCTAACTTAGTCATAGTACTCATAGGGGTGTTTATTGCTTTTGAATTATCCATGTTAAATCGTTTTAACAATTCTAATGTATATTTAGATTGGTTAATAAATATACCATCCTTAAGTTGTTTGATTTGTAATCCTAAAAAGAAAGTTAATTCACCCATTAAACTCATTTCAAATTCATGACTCATAGATTTGGCAAATGATTCACATAGTGATTCATCCGAAGAGCCAAAAATAATATCGTCAACATAAATTTGCACAACAAGAAAATTATTTTCAAAATGTTTAATAAACAATGTAGTATCAACCTTGCCTTTGGTAAAATTATTTAAAGTAAGAAAGGAACTAAGCCTTTCATACCAAGCTCTAGGAGCTTGTTTCAAGCCATAGAGAGCTTTAGTCAATTTGAATACATGATTAGGAAGAATAGAATTTTCAAATCCAGGAGGTTGTTCGACATATACTTCTTCGGAGATAAAACCATTCAAAAAGGCACTTTTGACATCCATTTGAAATAGTTTAAAATTATAACTACTAGCATAGGCAAGGAGCATCCTTATGGCTTCTAATCGAGCCACGGGAGCGAAGGTTTCTTCGTAATCGATACCTTCTTCTTGGTTGAAACCTTTGGCCACTAATCTAACCTTGTTTCTAACCACGATACCATTTTCGTCTTGCTTGTTTCTAAAGACCCATTTAGTACCAATGACTAAGTGGTCACTAGGTCTAGGAACAAGCTCCCATACCTTATTTCTCTCAAATTGATTCAATTCCTCTTGCATTGCAATAACCCAAAAATCATCTTTTATGGCCTCGTCAATGCACTTAGGTTCGATTTGAGAAAGGAAGGCGACATTAGCAAAAAAATTCTTGAAAGAGGAACGAGTTTGAACCCCTTTAGATGTATCTCCTATAATTAGCTCCTTTGGATGAGCATCTATATACTTCCATTCCTTAGGTAAGGAAATTTCGGAAGAAGGTGCATCCAAGTTGCTATTTTGAGGAGGGGGTTCATTTAAATTCAAATTATCAAAACCAAGATCATCATCAAAATTATTTTTCTTTAAATTTGAAACTTCATTAAAAACTACATGAATAGACTCTTCAATTACTAAAGTTCTTTTATTAAAAACCCGAAAAGCTTTAGAAACGGAAGAGTAACCAAGAAAGATGCCTTCATCGGATTTAGCATCAAATTTTCCTAAGGCATCCCTTTCATTTAAAATAAAGCATTTACAACCGAAAACTTTAAAATAGGAGATATTTGGTTTTTTGTTATTCCATAATTCATAGGGAGTTTTTGATAAGGATGGTCTTATTAGGACTCTATTCATGATGTAGCAAGCCGTATTTACAGCTTCGGCCCAAAAGTACTTAGGTAAACTATGTTCATTCAACATAGTTCTTGCCATTTCTTGTAGGTTTCTATTTTTTCTTTCAACTACTCCATTTTGTTGGGGATTTCTTGGAGTGGAGAAGTTGTGATTGTATCCATTAACTTCACAAAAATTTTGAAAGTCATGGTTTTGAAATTCGCCACCATGATCACTCCGAATTGATGAAATCATGAAACCTTTTTCGTTTTGAGTGAGTTTACAAAATTTAGAGAAACACTTGAAACAATCACTTTTGTGAGTTAAGAAATAGGTCCAAGTGTATCTAGAGTAGTCATCCACAATCACAAAAGCATATTTGCTTCCACCTAGACTTGTTGTATCAATTGGTCCAAATAAGTCCAAATGGATCAATTGTAATGGTCTAGTGGTGCTAATTTGATTTTTTGGTTTGAAGCTTGTTTTTATTTGTTTCCCTAGTTGACATGCATCGCATACCTTATCCTTAATAAACTTCATATTCGGAATCCCTCGGACTAATTCTTGAGATGAGATTTTAGATATTGTTTTCATGCTTGCATGGCCTAATCTCCTATGCCAAAGCCAAGCATCATCATTTACGGCGGAGAAACACATTTCATTTCTTAGTTCATCAAGATTGATGGTATAGACATTATTTTGTTTTAAAGCAATCATAGTCATGTTATGATTTGGTTTTTCAATAATGCACATATTTGATTCAAATCTAACGATATAACCTTTATCGCATAATTGACTAATGCTCAATAGATTATGTTTCAATCCATCAACTAGTAACACATCATCAATGGAAAAACTTGATTTGTTACCTATGGTTCCCTTGCCAATGATTTTGTCTTTGTTGTTGTCTCCGAAGGTGACATAGCCTTCGTCCATGCTAGTGAGCTTGGAGAATTGGGATGGATCTCCGGTCATATGCCTTGAGCATCCACTATCAAGATACTATCTCTTGCTCCTAGCATATGATGGTGTATGTTTCTACAAGAAGAAATTATTTTTAGGTACCCATTTACTTTTGGGTGCCTCCAAAACTAATCTAACTTGTTTATCATCTTGCATAGACTTGATCATGGTTCCTTTAGGAACCCAAATCAATTTGTTCGGACTAATTTTCTTGAATGGACATTGGTAAGTTATATATCCATATTTGCAACAAAAGTTGTAATTGCTTTGGTGTTGAACATGTAAGATAGGACCTTTAATAAAGGTGGTTGGATTTTGGTGAGTACTTCTCACAAATCCGATTCCACTCCTTTTAGGAACGTGACCCTTATTTGTAAGGATCATGTTTATGGACTTGCTACCGACCTCGAATTTCTTCAAGGTGTCTTTAAGTACCATGTTCTCAGTTTGGAGAGTTTCTAGATCATGGCATTTAGCACATGGAGCTATACTATCATGATATTCAGTTTTTAATTTATCAAAATCACAAGTAAGGCTATCATGCTCATTTTTTAGCATTTTGTACTTTCTACTAATTGTCTTACATTCATCAAATAACTCATGGAAGGCATTTAATAATTCATGATAAGGTAAATCTGTATTAATTAAATCAGTTACCTCTTCTTCGAAGGCTATTAGGGCGTAATGAGCAACTTGCTCGGTGTTGGACTCCTCTTCTTCGGACGTGCTTGAATCATCCCATGTTGCCTTGAGCGCCTTCTTCTTTGATGCTTTCTTTTTGGCTTGTGGACAATCGTTCTTGTAGTGTCCCGGTTTCTTGCACTCATAGCAAATTACTTGGTCCTTCTTGTGTTCAAATTTATTTTTTGTATTATTTTTAAATTTGTTCTTTCTTAAATATTTTTTAAATTTTTGAGTCAAAAGTGCAATGTCATTGTCACTGTCCTCATCACTTGATGTTCCTTTCAAGTGGTCTTCTTGTAATGTGAGTGCCATATCCTTCCTGTTCTTTGGAAGGGGGTTCTCGAGCTCGTCATGAGCTTGACATGTCATTTCGTAGGTCATTAGAGACCCAATGAGTTCTTCAAGAGGGAATGTTTTAAGGTTTTTGGCCTCTTGAATGGCCGTAACTTTTGGATCCCAACTTTTAGGGAGGGATCTTAAGATTTTAGTTACTAGTTCAAAGTTAGTAAAATCTTTACCAAGAGCTTTGAGTCCATTGATGACATCCGTAAACCGAGTGTACATGTCTCCGATGGACTCACTTGGTTTCATTCGGAAAAGTTCGTAAGAGTGCACAAGAATGTTGATTTTGGACTCTTTGACTCGGCTAGTGCCTTCATGAGTGACCTCAAGAGTTCTCCAAATATCAAAAGCCGAATCACAAATTAAAACACGATTAAATTCATTTTTGTCTAGTGCACAAAACAAGGCATTCATAACCTTTGCATTTAAAGCAAAAACCTTCTTCTCCGATTCATTCCATTCGCTCATCGGAAGAGAAAATTTTTGAAATCCGTTTTCAACAATAGTCCAAAGCTCGAAATCCATAGAAATGAGAAAGATCCTCATCCGAGTCTTTCAATACGTATAATCCGACCCATTAAACATAGGTGGACGTGTGATAGAGTGTCCCTCATGCATGTCGGAGTAAGCCATCTCTCTTGGGTATTAAACCAAATATGAGAGTGAGCCTTACTCTGATACCAATTGTTAGGATCGGAGTGGCACTAAGAGGGGGGGGTGAATTAGTGCAGCGGATTAAAACTTTCGGTTTTAGAAAATCTTTCGTACGATAAGAACGGAACTTGAAAAGCTTAATCTTAAAAGCGTATTCTTAAATATGCGCAGCAAGGGTAATAAGGAACTAAAGCATGTAAGAAGGTTTGCAATAATGTAAATAGCAATAATGAAATGCAAACCAAGGATCACGCCGATTTTAGAGTGGTTCGGTCAAATGACCTACTCCACTTGCGAGGCCCCTCTTCGATGAGGCTCCCACCTTCCACTAGCAAATCTCTTGAAATGGAAGGGTAAATACCCCTCTTACAACTCTTTACAAGCGGTTCACTCTCTTACAGATTTTCGAGAAGAGATGAGGTGAATACTAGCAAATTGAAAAGAAGACAAGCTAACACTTTTCTAAGACCTTTCTCTCAAACACTTGCTGCTTAAAAAGTTGTAATCTTAGCTGAGATTTGAGGGGTATTTATAGGCCTCAAGAGGATTCAAATTTGGGCTCCAAATTTGAATTCTCGTTGGGTTCCCGATGCTGGCGGTACTACCGCTTGTCAGTGGCGATGCCACCGCCTGTCAGTGTCAGGCGCTGACATTGCTGGGCGGTGCCACCGCCCAGCCCAGGCGGTGCAACCACCCAGTCTGGCAGTGCCACCGCCAGACCCTTCGGTTCACTTGTTTGGGCTTCAAATCTTGCCCAAACCAAGTCTAATTTTGGGCCCAGTTGGCCCCTAACCAGGATATAGGATTATCTCTTAATCCTAATCCTAATTATAAGTTAACTACATAACAAAACACATCCTAAGCAATTCTTCAACCGCGAACGTCGAGTCTTGTTCCAGCTAGCTTTCCGACGAACTTCTTCCGACGGACTCCCAGCAGGCTTTCGAACTTGTGATGACTTTAAAGAGTAGCCGAGCCTTCTCGGTGATCTCCGTGAACCTCCGACGATCTCTTTGGCGAACTTCCAAAAATTCCGACAGGTTCCCGATTTCTTCTCGGTTGGTTCTGGAAGCATCTCCGACGATTCTTCGGACTCTTAAACGTCCATCGAACTTGACTCCGGTATTCTTGCTTTGTGTTTTCTGGTTATCGTAGTTACTCCTGCACACTTAACTCAATAATATGGATTAGATCAAATAACCCGTCAATTGATTTTATCATCAAAATCCGAGATTCAACACCGCGGGCACCGCATTCATAGGCGATGCAGGATGCCCGTGGTGCCGCCACCGCTCGCAAGCAAACCGCTGCGAGCGCACGACCATGATCCGCGGCTGCGGGGTGGTACACGACCCTTTGTCGACAACGATCAATAGAGATGATCGTGTCGATTCAATAACCTCAATGATAGTAAACAATAAATTCATTGATCAAACATAAAATTATACATTGCTCAGTAATAGAGCAAATCATATAGAAAAAACTGATCAATAATATTTGATGAATCGTTCAGGCATCGTACACAACAATAATAGATCTAATATATTTGATCTCAAGAACTTGCCTCCGATACCAATTGTAAGCATAAAATCTGTAATTATGCTATCTGTAATGTGGAAAAGCTTTTATGCTAAGATTGAAATCAAATAAATTGGATCTAACAATATTACGATGTGTATCTTTTTTATTGTTCAGAAGAATAAACCTTATCTGATCTACAAATGCTCCATCTTCATATCTGAAATATCAATCTGCAAGGATCTGCAAAGAGAACTAGATCCTTCTCCTCTCTTCCTATCTTTTCATAGAACCATCTAGATTGATGGATTAGGGGAGGAAGAGGAAGATTGAGAGAAAAACCTTAATCTATCAATTGCCAAGATGCTACTCATATGCACCACTTAGATGCACTATTTATAAACGAGAGCAGATGATCTAAGATAAGTTATTATGAGAGTTCCCCCCATCAAGGTTATCGAATCTTACTTTAACATGGACTTCTTTTCTATTGACTAATAATCATAATCATAATCCAATAATATCTATAATATATCTTACTTAATTAAATAGGATCACATAATCTTAGACAAAAAGTCGGATGTCTAAATGAAAAGAAAAAAAAGGATCATAAGGTTTGTTTAAAAATGAAAACCTTGATCAGGGATTTCAGTTTCGATCCTGCTAAAAAATAATATCTATTCTTCGTTAATGAACCATATATAATCAAATTAAATTTCTGTCATATATATGTTGGGAGCTAACACTGAAAAAGTTCAAAGTTACAGTGGGTTCTTCATGACTGGAGTGACGAAGATTGTGTGAAGATATTGAAGAATTGTTGGAAAGCAATGACAGAAAACGGGAAAGTGATTGTGGTGGAATGCATACTTCCAATAGTGCCGGAGCCAACTGAAAGATATTGAAGAAATGTTGGAAAGCCCAAGCTGTTTTCCAGTTGGACCTCTACTTGATAGTTCTCACCAATGGAGGAAGAGAGAGAAGTGAGGAGGAATTCAAGGACTTGGCAAGAGAAGCTGGGTTTCCGGGATTCAAAGCTGCTCATGTGTTTGCGGATACTTGGGTCATGGAATTCACCAAGTAGATGGTTAGTATAAATTGTGTTTTGTACTTGAATAAATTGTGTGTGCCTTTGGGCTGCTTTGTCTGAATTTGAAAAGCTTTTGTTGGTGAAACCTTTGCATCATTACAAAATTGTTCTTTTCTACCATCAAACACTATGGTATTGATAAGTTGGCGAGATGTCTAACGTTATTATATAAACTAAATAGTACTTGAAATAAAGGTTCCCCCACAAGCTAATTGAACCGAGAATAATAAGCATGTATCAAATGACTAGAATTGATAATTGGTTAATTCCAACAACTATGATGGATATCATGATATGAAGATATAACACAATTAGGTTGTTTCTAGGTTTTAAATTAGATATAATAATTAATAGGTCACCAGTAGTTAATAGTTTGAGGAAACTGGTCAAGAGACTTTAATATTTTCTATAAAAAATAAAAAAAATACTTATTTTAAATAGATATCAAAGCTAGGTTTTACGAACCTCTTCATTTATATTTTCTCCGGTTGTAGGTCTGCAGACATACAATCATAAGGTACATCTGCTCCAAGTATTTTTTCATAATTTTCACGTTGTTCCTCTGACATTTCCAGATATATCTGCTATTGTAGCAGTAGGATGCATTAATAACAGGAAGCAGATAAACCAAAAGTTTACATCAGGTTTGAAATTCTTGTATCAGAAAGATACTGATAGCATAGCATAACACATCCTCTGGATTATCTTCCTAAATTCTTCTATCTCCATCTGATCTTGAAGATAAGTAAAACAAGTGGTAGATGCTTCCAAAAAGCTGGGAGCTTGACAGCGAGATATAGACAATGCAGTTGACGAAGGCTAGATTTTATGTTGTGAATGACTTTCCTCATTTTTCATACATAAAGACTATGGCATTTAATATATAACCAACATGCCTCTACTTCTTTTGGAGGATTTATGAAATCTCAGATGTTCCCTGTCCTAGCTAGTAGTTGTCCTGGTCATGTCAGTCTCCTCCGTTGGCAGAGATATCTTGTCGGTAGGTAACCCGGGATTGTGATGAGCATGTAGACAGCTATCTCTTGTCCTAGCTAGTAGTTCCACTGACTTATCATGCTTATGCCACCTGCTCCATATACCTTGCATTTGACAATGGTTAGATAGACTGGTGACTTCAACACTATAATTAACATAACTCGAGGAATCAAAACTCTACAGTAGTGTTGCATGGTTGTAATCATTGGCGTAGTCGTCATGTACGTGGTCAGTCGTCATGTACGTGGTCACTCTATAGTTTTGCTTATGTTGCTGCTAAAAAAAATTGTTCTCAACAGGAGATACATGGTCTGAGTCCAGGGAGGGTCTTTGTTTCAACTATGGGACATGAATTCAAAGGTCGTCCAGTCTGAAATTATCAATCATTCAGATACCTCGGAATTAATAAAGAAGAGGTTGAGGACGCTCAGGCAAACTGCATCTGTGATGGCCGGGCAGTAGGTTCTTTGGGCAATCGGAGATATGTGAACCGGCATCCAGACTACAACTTCTTTGTATCACGGAGTGGGTAGAGGTTCTGATGGAATATAAAGAAAAATAATTTTTTATATATTAATAAATACTAACAGGTTATAATATACAGTGAAATTAAATGAAATCATAATAAAATAAAACACCAAGATATACATAGAGAATCCTTTCAATGTGAACGGTAAAATTCACAGGGCAAACTATAGATAATCCACTACAAGAATAATGAATATACAAATCTCAATCTATCATGTCACTGTACATAATATCTATATCCTCCATAATTCTCCCCAAGTAATCACAGTAAGAATCTACTATAGATCTAATCTAATCTGAGATGAAAGCACTACTAGATAATTGAGAACAGTCTCTCTACGTTGTCCTTATTTTCTTCCCTTTCTTTCTCCTTAGATTTATATATTTTTCTTCTCCTTTTTGCTGTTGCTAAGAGCTCCTCTACTGCCCTCGTTGCTACTTTATTTATGCCTCTTTCTGCATCTAAAACGTAGCCACCCACACCCTCTAATATGAAATAATGTTAGGTTAAAAGAGGAGGTGGGCTATGGGCTGTTCAAGCCCACTATGGGCTGAACCATGGGCTGTCAACCCAACAACCTCCCCCTTCAGCCTATAAGGGAGGCTATCCTAATACTCCTCAATGTAAAGCCATGCTGACTAGTTGTCAGCATATCTCCTGTATTTTTTTTTTGTAAGGTCTTTGTCAGCATATCTGCTTCATTGTCATCTGTGTGAATTTTCTGAAGTTGTAACTGCTTCTCTTTCTGCTCATTTCAACTGCTTCTTAGTAACTCTCTGGTTCACCTACATCAATAAGCATCACATACTCATATATAGAGTATCTTCTGTAAGGTTGACGTTGTCTAAAAGATCTTCTCAACCGAGGTTCTATGGGAAGTTGCTCTCCAACTTCTTCTTGCTCAACATGTCCTACAAGTAGATCAACATCAAGCTCTACACCATCTTCCTGCACATCTCCCCCATCACCTTGATATATTGGAGGAGTAATTGGGTCATAATATGCTAATCCTTCTATAGAAGTCTTGGTCGGTGTCTTCTTCTTCAAATCTTCAAAGGTTTGATCCTCAAAAAAGACTACATCTTTGCTTCTGAATACCTTCTGCTTTTTTGGATCCCGTAATCAAACTGATTATGTGAGTAACAAAGAAAAATACATTCTTTAGTTTTACCATCTAGCTTGGACCTCTCATTGTCTGGAACATACGCAAATGCATGACAACTAAACACTCTCAAATGCTTGTAGGAAATATCTTTCCCTGACCATACATACTCTGCAACATCACCATCTAGGGTTGTACATGGTAACAAGTTGATTACATCAACTGCAGTCCTTAAAACCTCATCCTAAAACCTTTTGGGTAGCTTAGCTTGTGAAAGCATACATCTGATATTTTTTATGATGGTGCGGTTCATCATTTCTGCAATTGCATTATGCTAAGGTATACCAAGAACTATCATCTTATGTTGGATACCATATGACCTATAATAATCATTAAATAATCCTATATACTAACCACCATTATCTAATCTTATGCATTTCAATTACCTTTTTGTTTCCCTTTCAACCATGGCATGAAACTCTTTGAAGCCATTAATAACTTAATCTTTGGTCTTCAAAGCATAGGCCTAAACTTTTCTAGAAAAATTATCTATAAAAGTGACAAAATAAAGTGCACCACTAATACCAGGAATATCAACAGATCCACCAGGAGTTTTTGTCCTCAAAGGATCATATACATCTGTATAAACATGGTCTAAAGCATGCATTTTTCTAGATAAAGTAGGACTAGCAAATGAAACTCTATGTTGTTTACCAACCAAACAATAAATACAAGGGTTTAGATGTATACCTCTAAGGTCTGGCAATACCTCTATCTTGGAAAGAGCTTGTAGCCCATTCTCGCTCGTGTCCCAGTCGTCTATGTCACAACTCCATGCTAAAGTCTTTCTCTGTAGCATTTAACTGCTCACCATAAGCTTTGGCCTGCAACCTATACAAAGTATGATATTTCTTTTCACTAGCCATAATAAGAGAACCCTTACTGAGCTTTCATTGTCCTTTGTGAAATCTACTATCATAGTCTTCATCATCTAGCCTTTCAACTGAAATTAAATTCAGCCTTAAGTCAACCACATGTCTCATATCCTTAAGCACTAGCTTACAGTCAAGGTTGGTCTTTAAATGGATATCACCTATGCCAATGATGTCTGTTGTGCCATAGTTGCCCATCTTGATAACACCAAAATTTTTAGACTTGTATGTAGCAAAAAAACCCCTCCGTAGTATAGCATGATAAGAAGCACTTGTGTCAATCACTCACTCAAGGTCCTAACACATACAAGAAAAAATATCATCAAAAGGAGACAAAATCAATAATCACCACCCTACACTATAGCTGTGGTATTATCCTTTGACTTTATAGATTCTACTTTGTTTCCTTTTTTTTTATTCTTCATATGTTGCTTACATTGATTCTTGTAATGTCATTTCTCACCATAATTATAGCAAACAATATCTTTTCTTGATCTTGACTTGCTTCTACCAATGCATGAACTGCTTCTAGACTTTGACCTTTCTTTGTTCTTTGAGATAAGTGCATGTGAATCATTCTGAGATGTTGCTAAATTCTTTCTTCTCAACTCCTCATTCAACAAACTGCTTGTTACTTGACTCATAGTCACAACACCATCTGGTGCAGAATTACTAAGGGAAACCACCAGGGTCTCCCAACTTTCTGGTAATGAACAACTAAGAAGTAACAATGCCTGTAACTCATCATCAAGAGACATTTTCATAGAGGATAACTAGTTAGTAATACTCTACATTTCATTCAAATGCGAAGCACCCTCTCTATATTTTAGGTTCACAAGTTTTTTTATTAAAAAAACTTTGTTGCCAGCTGTTTTTCTTTCATAAAGACTTTCCAAATTTTTCGAAAGAGAATATGCAGAAATTTCAGTAGAAATATGGTGAAAGACACTATCATCAAGCCATTGTCGAATAAACATAACTGTTTTTCAATCTAACCTCTTCCACTCATCATCTGTCATAGTTGTGGGTTTTGCACTATCCCCCTGCAGAGGTCCATACAAATCTTTGCAATACAAGAGATCTTCCATTCTTGGTTTCCATGTTATCCAATTGTTTTTATTCAAACTAATTATACGAGAAACATTACTAGCCTTCATGTTCTAATACAAAATTAAATCACTACAACCAAAGCTCTAATACTAATTGATGGGATATAAAGAGAAATAAACTTTTGTATATGAACAAATACTAGCAGGCCATAACACACAACGGAATTAAATGGAACCACAATTAAATAGAACACCAAGATATACATGGAAAACCCCTTCAATGTGAAGGATAAAAATCATGGGGCAAACTAGAGATAATCCATTATAAGAATAATGAATATACAAATCTCAATCTCTTACCCAAAACTCTAACAATAATCATAAGAGAATAACTAGGATAAAAGAATCACGTCATTGTACACAATATCTAAATCCTCCATAATTCTCTCCAACTAATCATAGTAAGAATCTACTGTAGATCTGATCTAACCTGAGATGAAAGCACTACTAGATGATTGAGAACGGTCTCTCTATGTTGTCTTTATTTTCTTCCCTTTCTTTTCTTGAATCTCGGATTTTAATGATGAAGTCAATTATCATTTGTTATCTAATCCATATGTTGAGATAAGTGTGTAGGATTAACTACGATGAAAGTAAGACATGCAGCAGGAGTTATGCTGGAGTCAAGACTATGATCACGTAGGGAGTTCGAGAGTTCGACGGAAGTCCGGATGGTCGTCGGAGGTTCTGCGGGAACAAATCCGAGAAGTCCAAGAGCTTACCAAAAGAAGCTCGTCGGAACTCGCCAAGTGGAACGTCGCAAGTCCAGGAGTTTGTCGGAAGTCCGTCAGAGCATCGCCGAAGGTTCGTCGGATGTTCACAGGAAGTTCGCCGGAAGCTCGCCGGAAGAAGCGATTGACGCACCGGAGCAGGTTGTAGTAAATGTCTTAAGAAATGTCATAGTTAGCATACATATTAAGTTAGGAATGGGAGGTGATCCCATTAACTTAATCTAGGGGTAATTGGGCCCTTGACAGACCTAAATTGGGCCGAATGGATCAACCCATTCGGACCAAAATTCCTGCTAGGCGATGGCATCGCCAGGGTCGGTGGTGGCACCACCCAAGAGAGGGTCTCTCAGGAAAGCTGGGTGGTGCAACCTCCCTAGGCAAGCGGTGGCACCACCTGGGCTCAGTCTCCGAGCGAGAATGAGTGGTGCAACCGCCCTTGACAAGCGGTGGAACCGCTTGAGCTCGGTCTCCGAGCTTTGCTAGGCGGTGGCACCGCCAGGGCTTAGTCTTCGAGCGAGACTGGGTGGTGCAACCACCCCTGTCAAGTGGTGGAACTGCCCAGAGGCTTAGTCTCCGAGCTGCCAAGCGGTTATACTGCCCTAGTCAGGAGGTGGTACCGCCAGGACCTTGGAAATCTAGGAAAAGATATTTTTGAGCTCCAAATTCAAACTAGTTTGGGGCCTATATATACTATTAGGATCAAGAGCACTAAGAGGGGGGGTGAATTAGTGCAGCGGAAATCTTTCGACGATTAAAACTGCGTTTATATGATAAGAGCGATTTCGGTAGAAAATCCGATTCGTAAATCACATTAACTTGTGATCAAGCAAGAGGCAGTTAAAGCAAGTCTATAAGGGCAGTTTGTAGTTATGATGGAAATCAGAATATAAGCGCAAATTGAAATATGATGTTCGTACGATAAAACTAATTTACGTCTAAACACCGATTCGAAAAATACTTAACTTTGAAACATAATCATAAATTTGTAGAAGGCAATAAGCTATTGAGGAGGTTTGTAGTAAAGATAATATGCTCAAAGTAAATGCAAACTAGAGAGCACCACGATTTTAGAGTGGTTCGGTCAATCTTGACCTACATCCACTTCTAGCTTCCTCCACCGATGAGGTCACCGACGTCCACTAGAGGCCTTCCTTCAATAGGCGAAGGCCAACCACCCTTTTACAGTTTCACTCCTTTTGACGGGCTTAGGAGACAACCCTTACAGAATTTTCTCTCCTCTCTTGAAAGATCAGAACTTGGAAGAAAAGAGAGAGAAGAACTTTTAACTCATACAACACTTTTAAGCTCTAAAAATCATAGAGTAAGATCAGGATTTTGGTGGTTTTCGTTGCTCTTTCATTGCTGAAAGAGTGGGGTATTTAGAGGCCCCAAACCAGTTTGAATTCCGAGCTCGGAGACTAAGCCTCTAGGCGGTGCCACCGCTTGTCAAGGGCAGTTGCACCTCATACCAGAGCTCGAAGACTAGGGCAGTTGCACCTCTGTCAGAGGAGGTTGCACCGCCCAGCCAGAGCTCGGAGACTAAGCCTTGGGCGGTGCCACCATCGACCCAAGCGGTGCCACCTCTAGCCAAGTAATCTAGGTCCGAATAGGCTGATCCATTCGGCCCAATTTGGATCTTTCAAGGGCCCAATTACCCCAAGATTAAGTTAATGGGATCACCTCCCATTTTAACTTAATCATCGTGCTAACTACAAATTTCTTAAGACATTTACTGCAACTTGCTCCGGTGCGTCAATCGCTTCTTTCAGTGAACTTTCGACGAACATCCGACGAACCTCCGACGATGCTCCGACGGACTTCCGGTAAACTCCTGGACTTGTGACGTTCCACTTGGCAAGTTCCGACGAGCTTCTTTTGGCCAACTCCTGGACTTCTCGGATTTGTTCCCGTAGAACCTCCCACGACTGTCCGAACTTCCATCGAGCTCTCGAACTCCTAACGTGATCATAGTCTTGACTCCGGCACAACTCCTACTGCATGTCTTACTTTCATCGTAGTTAATCTTGCACACTAATCTCAACATATAGATTAGATAACAAATGACAATTGACGTCATCATCAAAATTCGAGATTCAATAATCTCCCTTGATGATGACAATCAATTGATAACGGAATTAACCTTAACTCCCCCTATCTATGTACCATAATTGAGATAAGTCATTCTTGAATTCAAAGCCTTTGAATTCAAAAGACATATTGATAAGTTAAAATCATTTAACCTTATCAATACTCCCATCATAATTCCCATCATGATGTATCTCTCTAAAAATGATGTATGATGTCAAGGCTTGACATCCATTTTCAAATTTCAAATGTGAATGATGGTAACGATAGTAATTCATCATATGGTAAGATATCAACACATAAAATTACGATGCAAGTTCTTGATATCTTAACATGATGCAAATATGGCAATCATAGCAAACATGACATAATGTAAATTATGGCAATCATAGTTATCATCAATTCATATATTTTTGATGATGCAGTCATAGCATCAATTCATATATCAAGCATGGCATAATCATAGCATCAATTCATACATCTGCTTTTTTCAACATAATATGACATTTATAGCATCAATTCATATATTTCTCCCCCTTTGTAATCAACAAAAAGGAGAACGATATAAACAACTTTTAAATATACATGCGATGTCATAAGTAGGTTCATGTCATTTGGATATAAATTATACAAACATCTCAAGAAAAACATAATATGAAGATTATAGAGTGAAAACTTCTTCCTTTTTATTTGTTATTATCTTTTTTGCATGAAGGAGGAAAGCCATTTATGTAGTTCAAATCGATAGGATATTAAAGCATGCTTTACAAGGATCAGGATATTTATGTGAATCAAATCCTTGCAAAAAATATCTTCCTTTTATAAGAAGGAATCATCAAATCTATTTCTCAAAAAGAATATTTTTCATATGATAAGTCTAAAAGATATGCATTTGCTAGATGATTCTATTTGTCAAAAATCAATGATGTGAATCATATGTTTATTAAGTCCGAAAGAGAATAATGTATTCATGTAATCCGATTGGAACTGAAAATTTAATTTAACACTTTCATATAATTGGATAAGACTATACAATTATGAAGACATGCTCATCATTATGAAAACTTTTGTATTAATTTCCAACATGTTATTTTAGGCATGTAATGGTAATTAAGTGATTTGATCATTCAATCAATAAAGTCCGAATAATTATAACAAGTTTATGCATTCGGACACATCAACATCATGGCAATACATCAACATCATAATAATATTATGTCACATTAACATCATGGAAATGACATATCAATTTCATGGCTATATTACTTTCACATTTATCATGGAAACCAAGACACAAGGTTTTCAAAGTTGGCATTATAGAAACATTTAATATCAACATGAAATCCGACAATGAGTAACGAGATTGAGCAACATAACCCTGTATATTCTTACCAATTAATACATCAAGTAACCATATCAAAGATTAGTAATCATCAAGGCATTGTGATCAAGGTGAGTAATGTAAAGAGTTTACAACAACGTAATTGTTACAACAAGAGGTTATTATGTCCACATATACAAGCTTATTCAGGAGGTGAAAAATTAAAGTGCCTAAATAAAGAGTCAAATTGTCTATGAATTTGCTGTAGTTCAGCTAGGATTTGATCTTGCTGGTGTTCAAGCCGATCTTGTCTTTGTTCAAATCGGTCCATCCGAATCCCAGTGTCTTCGATAGATGATGCATGAGCTTGCTCAAATGGATGTGTTTCCTCAAAGGGACAGATCAGAGGAGATTGAGTGCCCCTAAAGACTGGTGTTTCGGGTTCTGGTTCTGGTTGAGGAGGATCGGTTCTTCTAGGCATTCTAACCTAATTATCGTTTCTATAAACACATCTCAATCGATGAAGTAGATTTTTGTTTATTATGCTAAACCTATCTACTTTCATCACTTCTTCGTCGGGTGGGATTGGAATATCGTAGGCTTTAAGTATTCTAGTGATTATACTACCATATGGAAGCATCATGTCTCTCTTGGTTAGTTCTATCATGTTTTGTTGGATAAGGTATCCAAAATAGATGTTATGTCCTTTCATGATCCAATACATGGTTCCTAATTCCATTTGACTTCATCATGATGGTATTGTTTAGGGAGAATGATGCTAGTTAGGATATGATGAAGTACTTTAGTGTTTAGTGGTAGTAGATGTTTACAGCTTTTAGGAACTATCACTAAGTTGGGATTACCAAAAATTATTCTTAATGCTTCAACATATGTTGTCCCAACTATTTCATTGTCTTACGATCCTCTAAAATAAAGTCCTCTATTTTTTATGGGAATGCCTATCATGTCGCAAATGAATTTATCTGTAATAGAGATGTGTTGTCTTAAGAGATAGGTAGACATTCTTTCTTCTTCATCTACTTGTAGATTGTTGTAAAACAGTCTAATAAGTCTCGGATAGATGGGTTCACTAATTTGTAAAATAGGGAGTAGATCTAGGTTTGTAAACCATTGGATTATCTCTAAGTCTCTTAGTTCATCTAAATCTACATGTTTTCCCTCATTGACACTTCTAAATTTGAAAGAGGAAAATTTTTCAGCATGATATTTTGAATCGAAAAGGGTAAGATCAAAGTCTTCCACTAATCTCCTCTTCCCTTTGTCCCTTGAGGATCTTCTTGAGCCCATAACTATTGATGATATTGATGTGAAGATATTGATGAATTGTTGGAAAGCATTGACAGAAAACGGGAAGGTGACTGAAAACTGGTGGAATTCATACTTCCAATAGTGCCGGAGACAACTGCAAAATCCCAATCTGTCTTCCAGTTAGACATCTAAATGCTAGACTGCACCATTGGAGGAAGAGAGAGAAGTGAGGAGTTCAAGGACTTGGCAATAGAAGTGGGTTCTTGATTCAGCCTGTACATACTATGTGTCTCAATAGACATTGGTTTGCTTCTTATCAATCTATTGATGGAGGAGTTGTCCTGATTGGAAGTAATGTGTCATGTAAGGTTGTTGGTATTTTAAGAGTTCAAATCAAGATACATGATGTGATCATTAGGACTCTGACTAATGTTCGACATATATTATATATGAAAAGAAACCTTATATCTTTGAGTACTATTGACTCCCAAGGCTACAAATATTTAGCTGAAGGTGGAGTTCTAAGGATTTGTAACGGTGCACTTGTTGTGATGAAAGGAGAGTTGAGGAATGGTCTCTATTATCTCCAAGATAGTATAGTTATTGAAGCAAAAACTGTTTCATTCTCATCCAATGTAGATTCAGATACTACCCATCTTTGACATATGCAATGAAGTCATACGAGTGAGAGAGGTATAATAAATTTAGATAATACTCATCATATGTAGATTTAAATAATACTCATCCTTAGCGTATGCATTTAGAGCATACAAGTGAGAGGGATGTTTATTTTGAGCAAGCAAGGTTTGCTAAATAATCAGAATGTAGGGAAGCTTGACTTTTGTGACCATTATGTCTATGAGAAATAGTGTGGAGTCAAATTCAATACAACCATTCAAAGACTAAAGGCATAGTGGATAACATTCATTCAGGTCTTTAGGGGGTCTTTTCTGTTCAATCTAAAGGTGGTTCCCAGTTGACATTCATCGATGACTACTCTAGGCAAGTTTTGACTTATTTCTTGATAAAGTGGAGAGCTTATACTGAGAACCAAACAAATAAGAAAATCAAGTAGTAACACTACACATGCACTTGAACACCACAACAAAATAGAGTCATACGACACATGAACAGAACCTTTTGGAGACAGTAGGTTGTATGCTTCCTCGTTTTGATTTATCTAAGAGTTTCGGATTGAAGCTACTAAGCATCCTTACTACATGGTGAATAGGTATCAATTGAATTAAAGACTCTGATAGAGGTATGGTTTGGTTCTCCTGCTAATTACTCTGATGTAAAAATATTTGGTTGTCCTGTATATGCTCATGTAAATGATGGTAAACTTGGGCAAAGGTCACAAATATGTGTATTACTATGATTTCAGTCTAGGGTGAAAGGTTATCATCTATAGTATGTTGAACCAAAATTATCTAAATTCATAATTAATAAATATATTAAGTTTGATAAGAATATCATGCTAAGGAGAAAAAGGAGTTTATAGGCTCAAACCTTGGTGTCAGTGGGCAGGCGGAGCTTGAGATTGGAGCGTTTAGCAAGGTACAAGATAGCACTTCTATTCAGTCAGTTCAAAAAGAGAAACATAATTTGGTAGATAATACAGTTGAGGAGCAACAATAATAATATAGTATTGATATTGATCGAGAGAAGAGGTACATTAAACCACCTTAGAAATATGCTAATGAGGACTTAATTTCATTTACACTTATTGTGGCAGATAATATTGAGGTTTAGGAACCTTCCATTTATCGTGAGGCTATTTGCAATGAACGAAGAGATTGAATCTCTCCATAAGAACTATACGTGCGAATTGGTGAAACCATCCAAAGGCAAGAAGAATATTAGTTGCAAATAGTCTTTCATAAAAAGGAAGGAATATGAGAGTTTGAAGCACCGATATTCAAAGCACACTGGGTGCAAAGGGTTATAGTCAGAGAGAAAGTGGACTTCAATGAAGTACTTTCACTAGTTGTTACCCAATAGCTCTATTTGCATGTTGCTTGCCATGGTTGCATTGTTTGACTTGTTGCTAAAGTAGCTAGATGTTAAGACAGTTATTCTACATGTTGAACCTGAAGAACAACTCTACATGCAACAGCTAGAAGGGTTTACTGTTTAGGATAAACAAGACCACATTTATCTATTGAAAAGTTCTTATATGGTTTGAAGCAATCTCATAGGCAATGATACGAACGGTTTGACTCCTTTACGCTTGAGAATGTTTACTTTAGAAGTATTGTGTTTATTACAAGCAACTTTCGGAAGGTTTTTTTTGTTTATTTGTTGCTCTATGTTGATGATATATTTATTGCTACCAAGAATAAGGATAAGATCAACAAATTGAAAGGTCAGCTATGTGGTGAGTTTGAAATAAAAGATTTAGGTGCTGCGATTAAAATTTTAGGCATGGAAACGGGGACAAAAAGACGGAAAGTTGGTTGTCTTAGAAAAGCTACATTGAGAAAGTTTTTGAATATTCTAGTATGCAAAAGCCTAAACCTGTGAGTACATTCATTTGTAGTGTATTTCAAGCTTTCAGTAGATCGATTGCCACGATGGAAGGAGGAAAAGGAGCAGACTTCTCGTGTTCCTTGTGCTAGTGTAGTTGGGAGCATTATATATGCTATGGTCTATACTAGTTCTACATGAATAATCCTGTCAAGGTTCATTGGAAGGCTATGAAATGGATCCTTTGTTATTTGTAAGGTGTTACAAATATGAGTATGTTCTTTGGTAAGAGTTTTGACATTAGTAGCAATGTTGTTAGTTATGTGGACTGTGATTATGCTGGTGATCAAAATAAAAGGAGATCTTTGACATGCTATCTGTTCAAACTTTATGGTTGGAAATTTACTTTACAATCTATCATTGTTTTATCTGCTACAGAGATAGAGAGTATACGAAGGAAGTCATCTAGATGTTTGGTTGGCAGTTTGGGAGTATTACACAGTGCTACTATTGTTTCGTGAATGGGACTTGATATTAATATTTCATGCAATGTTTGCACCATAACCAAGAAAAAGTGAGGGAGGATTAGGCAGAAATGTGAATAGCATGCGCAAACTGCATCTTCCTGTTGAGGCTAAACAATATACCGTTTAGTTGCAAAAGTTGAGTCCACTCTTAAGAATGGTTTTTGACGGCTGGGAGAAGGTGGAACTCAGAGGAAGGAGACCGGATGAAGACATCAAGCAATATCTGCGGAAGTGACACGAGTTCTCTGTGATAAAAAATTAATAAGATATAAAATACATACAAAACATGGAGCCGAGCATCACATGTCATAACACCTTTCTTCTTTGGTTTTTGTTGGAATATGGATCTGCACTCACTATGATGGTGGAGCCGATGATGATAGCTTTGTTACGAGGGTGATAATTTGTTCTTTGTTAAAACGAAAACAACCCACGTGTATAATATGACAAGTCGAATGAAGTGCGTCCTGAGTGTTCCCTCGTATTGCGTTTGCTTGTCTAAAATCCACTACACATCAGATCATTTATAAGATAATATTTTGATTTGATTGAAGACAAAATTTAACAATAATACCAATCCAATTAATTTATGTTTACTATTTTTATGTTGTGATGAGCTCATGGTGGCTTGATGAGATAGAATCAATAGTGCATATCTATCTCATTAGTGGGTTATATTTTGGCTCACTTAAATTAGCATAAAATAATATCGATTAAGATCTTGACGAATCAATCACTCATCTAATATATATTCGAAGCTTTCGACATATTGTCCACTCTTTTTAATATATTTTTTTATCTTTTGATAATTCATTCAAATCTATGGTATATCATTTTATCCTTCAGCAAATCATCAAATCCTTAAGTATATTAATTTCATCATGACATTTGATCTTTTAATACGATATCCAATCATTTCGATATGAAATTCGAACTTTTAGCATCTAGCACATCGACCAATCCTCTATCTCGATATTGAATTTTTGGCATTATAATCTTTTGACACAATGTCCAACTCTATTACTCAGTATTTTTGGTCATTCGATAGTCTGAGTCTATAATTAAAGTATTTTCTGTATTACTTATATTAAAAGCATATTAGTTTATTAAATTTATTAATTAATTTTATCATTAAAATTTAGAATTAACACTAGATTGTTTGCTAACCCATCCAGTAACTCCAAGCAGATAAATATTTGGCTTGAGCTTTTTTATGACTTGACATGGCCTAAACTTCTTTTGCTTAAGTTCACTATATGTCCCATAAGGTAATCTTTTTTTGAAATCATGACAAAATCATGAACTTATCATGAATGGTCTTAATGTGGGCAGCAAGCTCCTCTTCAAATTGACAACTTGTCGACAACTTGATTAAGGCTTTTTTTTTGTCATAAAACTAAGTCGGCAACTTGATTAAGGCTTTTTTTTCTGTCATAAACCACTTCAAATTGAGCTTTTTAATTGATCTGTTAGATAGTTATTGTAGGCAAATTTAGCTTTAGAAAGAATGAACTTTCATCTTTTAGGATTGTCCCCAACCAAGCTTCTTAATAAATTCTCAAGAGAGTGATTTATCACCTTACTTTGGCCATGGATGAGAGGCATTATTAGAAAACTCTAATTTAGTACCCACAAGCCTCCAAACTGTCTTCCAAAATTGATTGACAATTCACATATCATAATATGAAGTAATAGACCTTCAAACTATAGAATTACTTCTTTGAATAATAAATTGGCTACATGTAAGGTATCACGAGAATTTTTGTTTGTAAGGCAGGAAGTGAGTCATCTTTGAGAATTTATCAATAACCACTAAGATGCAATCATACTCATGATATATTTTAGGCAAACCAAAAACAAAATCCATTGATACATCCTCCCAATAAGTATTAGAAATAGGAAAGGGCTAGTATAAACTAGTGTTATGCGCTACTCATTTGGCCTTTTGATAAATATAACATCTTTATACAAAGCAAACAACATTCTGTTTCATATTAGGCTAAAAGTACTTTCTTTAACAAATGCTTCTATTTTATCTTACTCAAAATACCCTCCAAGCCCACCACCATGCAATTCTTTCATGATAAAAACTCATAAAGAATCTTCTAGCATGCAAAGCTAATTTCCTTTGAAAAGATAGCTATCCATGAGTGTAATCTTTATTTTGTCCTACTCCAACATTTGTAAGACTTTAGAGAGGAAAGGGTCAATTGTATACCTTTTTTTTGGTGAAAGATCAAATCCAACAATCTCATAAGAAAAAGTGATCAACAAGCTATATTTCCTACTGGCATCTGCTACCTTATTATATGAACCAGCCTTATGATTCAAAACAAAGCAGAAGCTTCCAAGTAAGCAAACATTTTGCATGCTGAGCATTAAGCTTCTTTTATACCTTCAGGAACCTTAAATTTTGATGGTCTAAATAAAGAACAAATTTCACTCCAATAATATACCATTTCCAATGCCACAAGGCTTAAATTATGTACCATATACAACTCTGTCATATGTTGAATATTTCAACATAGAGTCACTTATTTTCTTACTAAAATAATCAATTTCTCCCCCCTTCTTATATTAGGACACCCTTATTCCAATGGAATTATCACACTCAGATATATTATTTTATCTACCATATTCGAATTCACAACCAAATGTGTCTCTACATCCAACTACAATGTAAGCCCCTATGTAACAAAAAATAGACTTGATGGAAAGAATAGAATAATTATTGAAGAATCTTTATTGAAGAAGTGAAGTAACCTTAGTTTCAATACATTAACATGTCCCTCTTCTATTTATACAAATTAGGAGGGAAGATTTTCCTCAATAGAATAGAGGATTTTCCTCAACAGAGTAGAGAGATTTCCTCATATAGTTGAAGAAATCTTATCTGCTATCATGCCCCCGCAAGAGGTGCTCTTGTCAAGGATACCAATCGATTAATGCAAAGCAAACAGTTTACGAGCCAGAGGCTTCGTGAGTAGGGCAAGAGCAGATCGCTGTTGCTATTGTTGATGTTGTTGTTGTTGCGACTACAACGGTGACGGCTGCAATGGAGGAGAAAGCTACAGCAATAGAAAAAGCTATAGCAAAGGAATAAGCTGCAGTAGAGGAGGAAGTTGCAGCAGAGGAGGAATTTACAGTAATGTTACAGCAATGCTATTGTAGAGGAGGAAGCTATAGCAGAGGTGCAGCAGAGGAGAAACCTACAATAGAGATATAGCAGAGGAGGAAGCTGCAATAGAGGAGGAAGCTGCAACGATGCTACAATAGAGAAGAAGGCTACAGCAAAGGAGGAAAGGTGGGGTAGTGCTGGTGAGCGCAGCATTAGAGACGCCACAACGGAAGGGAATGGACGTTGGTATAGAGTGGCAGTGGAGAAGACAGTTTCTGTTCACCGAGGAGGAAAGATTTATCGCACCAACGGCCTAACGATGGAAAAGTAGTAGTAAAAAGCCTTTTCTTTTGTTGCCGGAGGTGGAGAAGCAACAGTGATGAGTCAACAGCGAGAAGAGAGCTTGCTCTAGGCAAGTGGCTCTGATACCATGATGGAAAGAATAGAAGATAAGAACAATTATTAAAGAAGCTTTATTGAAAAAGCTTTATTGAAGTAACTTTAGCTTCAAATATATTAACATGTCCCTCTCCTATTTATACAGATTAGGAGGGAGGATTTTCCTCAACAGAATAGAGGATTTCCCTCAATAGAGGAGAGATTTCCTTATATAGTTGAGGAAATCTTATCTGCTATCAAGACTGGTTTGTTTGAGAGAACCTTTTTCTATGATCATACTTAATCATGTTATGCATGAACAGGCTTCGTAAGATCCCATAGAATAAAATAAATGATGTGGCATGATTCAATGTTCTGTTTATTTCACTTCCTTATTTGTATGGTATAAATGCATTCAATTCCTCCGATCCCAAAAAAAAGTCTTCAAGATGTAGAGCAATGCTAATGCTAGTGTTTGTACAAGTCTTTTCTTCAATAATTTGAAACTTTTTTTAACTTTTTTGCTCCCTATAATCTCTTTGTTCTTCAAGACATCCATCGTAAGAGCAACAATGGTGCTACAATTTTTAATGAACCATTGATAAAATGATATCAAGCCATGAAAGATTTAAATATGAATAAAATTCTTAGGTGTAGGCCAATCAAGAAATCCATTTGCAAGCCACCTGCAGTTACCACATAGCCTAAAAATATAATTTTTTTAGTCATGAAATATCATTTTCTGAGATTATTATATAACTAATTGTTATGGAGGACCTTCAACATATTTTTTGAATATTCTAGATGATATAATTTCTTTTGACTATTGTTAGTGAATATAAGTACCATAGCTAATGAGTCAGCACGGTTAGGTCCGTGGGCCGATGTCGGGAGCTTCTTATGGAGTGAGTAGGATGATGAGGTGGTCGCACCCTCAGGAAGGAATGCTGGTTGGCGTTGGTCAAGCTAGCAGGGTCGTTTGGGCCCTCGCGAGAGGATGTTGACTAGCGTTCCTCGATCTGCCGACCCGGGCGTCGTCTGTGTTGGGTCGCATCCCTCCAACTTCGGGGTGAATGGCAGTGTGTCCTCGTGCATGGGATGGCAATTTCTGGGTTGAGACGCTTGCCGCTCGGGGGTGACCGCTTTCCTACAAAAATGGCCTTCGTCGGGTGTTCCTCGATTTCGACCCTTTCAACGAGCAAGTTAGTAAAGTGTTTTGTCTTTATTTTTCTTCTCTCCCCTTGGCCGGGCATCGGCCAGGGGCTTTTATACCATTGTGCGAGGATTGATTGCGCCTCAGTTCGGTGTGGCCGTTGACTTTTGTGGGATGGAACGGCTTCTCTGATGAGTTGACGTCTTTGGGGATGCTTGAGCGGCGTCAGACGACACCGTCCCGAGTTCTCAGGATGGTCATGTCGTATAGTGTATCGGTACGGAGCCTAACGTGGCATGCACCATGAGGTTCTGATGGCGTGTGGCATCAGATTCTAACATTGGTTGGGACGTGGCGTGTGACATCGATGGTGACTCATTTTCGGGGACCAAAATATGTCTTAACACTTCTCCCCCCCCCCCCCTCCCCCTCCGAGGCATGCTGTTGACTTCGTCGGGTGTTCCTACAAAAATGGCCTTCGTCGGGTGTTCCTCAATTTCGACCCCTTCAACGAGCAAGTTAGTAAAGTGTTTTGTCTTTATTTTTCTTCTCTCCCCTTGGCCGGGCATCAGCCAGGGGTTTTTATACCATTGTGTGAGGATTGGTTGCGCCTCAGTTTGGTGTGGCCGTTGACTTTTGTGGGATGGAACGGCTTCTCTGATGAGTTGACGTATTTGGGGATGCTTGAGCGGCGTCAGACGACACCGTCCCAAGTTCTCAGGATGGTCATGTCGTATAGTGTATCGGTACGGAGCCTAACGTGGCATGCACCATGAGGTTCTGATAGCGTGTGGCATCAGATTCTAACATTGGTTGGGACGTGGCGTGTGACATCGATGGTGACTCATTTTCGGGGACCAAAATATGTCTTAACACTTCTCCCCCCCCCCCCCCCCTCCCCCTCCGAGGCATGCTGTTGGGTTCCTAATGGGCCGAGAGGCATGCTTGGGGTTGAGGGACACGATCGTGCTGGCTGCTTGCATGGGAGAGCTGGACTGACTCGTCGGGGGGCGATTTAGAGGGGTGGTGCCCCGTGATTCGGGCACGGCCGACCCTGTTGATCGAACGGTAGGGGCTTGACGAGGCAAAATTGAAGTGTTGACACCGGTAAGTCGAGGCTTACATGGTGAATCCAACGTATTTTAGCTCAGATGATGGGTCTCGTATGGCTCGGAGTTATGATTGTCAAGTTCGCAAGTCAACGAGCAAGCCGGGGCAGCTCGGTTAGAGACTTTGACGGGTTACGAGTCGGGGATCGGCACAGAGTGACTTAGATAGCAAACTGGGCCGGCGATTTGGGCATTAGATCGACCGTGAGGTGTGGCTCGGGTGTTGTATCGGTCGAGATGTGTGGCTCAAACATTGGATTTGGCCGAGATATGACTCGGTTTGAAAGTTGGGTCTGTGGGCCGAGTGACTAAGTCCGAGCTCAGGTTTTTAGTGCCGGTAGGTTGCAAGTCATGAACGATCTAGAGCAACCCAGGCAAAGGCTGGATTTGGGGGCCATCTGACTAAGTTCGGCTCTGATTTGAATCTAGGGACCGAGTGAATAGGCTTGGCTTTGAATTGAATCTAGGGACTGAGTGAGTGAGCTCGACTCCGAATCGAATTTGGGGACCGAGTGAGTGAGCTCGGCTCCGAATTGAATCTGGGAACCGAGTGAGCGAGCTCGGCTCTGAATCGAACCTGGGGACCGAGTGAGCGAGCTCAGCTCCGAATCGAACCTAGGGACCAAGTGAGCGAGCTTAGCTCCGAATCGAACGTGGGGATCGAGTGAGTGAGCTAGGCTTCAAATTGAATCTGGGGACTAACTGAGCGAGCTCAGCTTCGAATTGGACCTGGGGACCGAGTGAGTGAGCTCGACTCCGAATTGAACCTAGGGATCGAGTGAGTGAGCTCGGCTCCAAATCGAACCTGGGGACCGAGTGAGTGAGCTCGGCTTCGAATTGAACCTAGGGATTGAGTGAGTGAGCTCGGCTCCGAATTGAATCTGGGGACCGAGTGAGCAAGCTTGGCTCTGAATCGAACTTGGGGACCAAGTGAGTGAGCTCGGCTCTAAATTGAATCTGAGGACTGAGTGAGTGAGCTCGGCTCCGAATTAAATATGGGGATCGAGTGAGTGAGCTCGGCTCTGAATTGAATATGAGGACTGAGTGAGTGAGCTCAGCTCCGAATCGAACTTGGGGACCGAGTGAGTGAGCTTGGCTCCAAATTGAATCTAGGGATCGAGTGAGCGAGCTCGGCTCTGAATCAAACCTGGGGATCGAGTGAGTGAGCTCGGCTCCGAATGGAATCTGGGGACCGAGTGAGCGAGCTCGGCTCCAAATCGAACCTCGGGACCGAGTGAGGGAACTCGGCTCCGAATTGACCCTGGGGACCAAGTGAGTGAGCTCGGCTCTGAATCGAACCTAGGGACCGAGTGAGCGAGCTCAGCTCCAAATCGAACCTAGGGACTGAGTGAGTGAGCTTGGCTCTGAATTGAATCTAGAGACCAAGTGAGCGAGATCGGCTCCGAATTGAACTTGGGGACCGAGTAAGTGAGCTCGGCTTCGAATTCAATCTGGGGACTGAGTGAGTGAGCTTGGCTCCGAATTGAACCTGGGGACCAAGTGAGTGAGCTTGGCTCTGAATTGAATTTGGGGACCATGTGAGCGAGCTCAGCTCCGAATCGAACCTGGGGACCGAGAAAGTGAGCTCAGCTCCGAATTGAATCTAGGGACCGAGTGAGCGAGCTCGACTCCAAATCGAACCTGGACACCGAGTGAGTGAGCTCAGCTCCGAATTGAATTTAGGGACTGCGTGAGTGAGCTCAGCTCCGAATTGAATTTGGGGACCGAGTGAGCAAGCTCGGCTCTGAATTGAACCTCAGGACCGAGTGAGCGAGCTCGACTCCGAATTGAATTTGCAACTTCGCCATCCTCTTTGCTTCAATCCCTCGCCTCGGACCCCGGACTTCTTTCTCACAACTCTGAGGTCGAGATGTCTCCGTCTTCATCTTCGTCTTCTTTTTCATCTTTGTCTTTGTTTTCATCCCCTTGTCCCTCTCCTTCTCCTTCTCCTTCACCTTCTCCTTCTACAAATTCCCGGGATGAGGTAGTGAGTGTGTCTTCAGGTAGCGCCTCCTCGGAGGCCTCAGAGGGTTTAGCCGAGCTTGAGGCCTTCAAGTCCTGGCATGATGTAGACTTGGTGGTGATCGAGGACCTTTTGACAGTACTCCGGGATCGCTACCACATCCCAGAGTGTTACAACCTATACGTCCCTCGTCCGGGGCAATCGCCGTACGACCAGTTTCCCAACGGATTCGGGTTAACTGTGGTGGCGCTGGAAGCCGGTTTGCGGTTCCCAGTGCACCCTATCATTAGGGATTGTCTTCACTTTTGGGGGATTTCCCCATCCCAAGTTTCGCCCAACTCCTAGCGCTACTTGGTGGCTTTTATCTGGGAGTGTCAGGGGGTTGGGATCGAGCCATCCCGGCCCCCCTTTTTGGCTTGCTTCTGCTTGGGCAAGGGACCTGGCAAGTATTACGTGATCGCTCATAGCGGTTTTAAGATCAGTGGCGTGCCCTCCTGTTAGGATCAAGAGCACTAAGAGGGGGGGGCGAATTAGTGCAGCAGAAAACTTTCAACGTTTAAAACTGCGTTCGTACGACAAAGCTGATTTCAGTAGAAAAGTCGATTTGTAAATTTTTTTAACTTAAGATTAGGCAAGAAGCAGTTAAAATAAATCAGTTAAGGTAGTTTGCAGTTGTGATGGAAATCAGAATATAAGCGCAAATTGAAATACGATGTTCGTACGAGAAAAGCGATTTACGTCTAAACACAATTCGGAAAATACTAAGCTTGGAAACGCAATCGTAAAAGCGCAAAAGGCAGTAAGCTATGAAGGAGGTTTGTAGTAAGGATAATTAGCTCAAAGTAAATGCAAACCAGAGAAGACAGGAGTTTACAGTGGTTCGGTCAATCGTGACCTACATCCACTCCTCTGATTCCTCTTCCGTCGAGGCCACCGGCATCCACTAACGATCTTCCTTTACTAGGTGAAGATTAACCTTCTTCTTACATCCCTCTTCTCCTTTTACTAGGTTTAGGAGACAACCCTTACAAGCACTCACTCTCCTCTCTTAAATAGAATTCTAACACTTAAGCTAGAGGAGATAAATTCTAGAGATTGCAGCAGTGTTTTCTCTCTTTTAATCTCTTTGTGCTTGTGTCTTTTACCCAGGGATTGGAGGGGTATTTATAGGCTCCAAACCAGTTTGAATTTGGAGCTCAAATATGTCATCTCCCGGAATTCTGGGGTCTGGCGGTTGCACTGCCTGACTGGAGCGGTTGCACTGCCTAACAGAGCTCGAAGACTGAGCCTCTAGGTGGTGCCACCGCTTGTCAGGGGCGGTTGCACCACCTGGCAGAACTCAGAGACCGAGCTTAGGCTGTGCCACCGCCTGATTCGGGCGGTTGCAAGGCCAAGCCAGAGCTCAAAGATCGAGCTCAGGCGATTGCACCGTTGTCAAAGGCGGTTGCACCGCCCAGTCTCGCTCGGAGACTGAGCCCTGGCGATGCCACCGCCTGCCTAGGGCGGTTGCACCACCCAGCTTCACCGGGAGATCCTCTCCTGGGTGGTGCCACCGCCGACCTTGGCGGTGCCACTGCCTACACTATTTCAGCTCACTGGTTGGGCTCCAAACTTAGCCCAAACCAGTCCGAACTTGGGCCCAATTGGCCCCTACTTTGGTTATAGGATTAACACCTAATCCTAACCCTAATTAACGTGCTAACTATGAATTTAAAGATATTTTCTAAGCTATTACAAAGTCCGCAAGTCAAGACTTCTTCTGGTGAGCTTCCGGCAAACCTCCGGCGGTCTTCCGATGAACTCTCGGAAACCATTCTGCGGACTCCCAGCAAGCTCCTAGGCTTCATGATTTGATCATAGCGAGTTCCAACGAGCTTCTTCGGCACGCTCCGATCTTTCTTGGCAAGCTCCGCAAACTTCCAATGAACCTTCCGGCGAGCTTCCGAAAAACCCTTCGGCAAGCTCCCAACTCATTCTCGGCTAGTTCCGGTAGCGTTCCCGACGAACCTTCGGACTTCCGTCGAACTCTTGAACTCACAACGAATCCTTCGCGCTTGACTCTGACACTTTATTTCGCTTTATGTCTTTATCGTTATCATAGTTAATCCTGCACAATTAAAACAAAACTTCGATCGAGATAATTAATTCTAAGCAATTAAATAAGTTGTCCGGCATGTCATTGGTCCCTCGACGCTTTGTCCGATTCTTCGGCGCATCTTCCTCTCCTGCGGCTTATTGCCCAATCGGCCAGTTGACTCCGCAACTCCGATATCCTTGGCGCAATACCCGCTCTTCTTGGCCCGATGCCCAAGTCCACGGCCTGAAGCCTTCTGTCGATACATCGACCAATCCATCGGCCCGACGTCCAATCTTATGACATGTTTCTTCGGCACAACATGATTTTTCCTACTTTAATTGTCTCATCCTGATCGAAGCATCCTGCATCACTCAAAACGCAAATTAAAACATAAACATAATTATCAATTGGTTTCATCATCAAAATACGAGATTCAACAATCTCTCCCTTTTTGATGATGACAACCAATTGATGACGGAGTTAAACTTAACTCCCGTAATTTAAACAAACTCCCCCTATCAATATGCCATATTGATAGAACCTTGAATTCAAACTGAATTCAAGTCATTGCAATATTCATCATGAATACTTGCAACACATCATCATGAACTTATGCATAAACTTATGCATAACATGTCATGACATCAACATACTTCTCCCCCTTTGTCATCAACAAAAAGGAGAAGTACCACAATCAAGTGTTTGGAATATTAGTTCAACTTATTGCATGAAAAACATAATATCAAGTTTTATAGCATACAAGATAGCACTTTTGGTAATGTTCAAGATAGCAAGTTCTACATCATGCAAGCTAGCAATATTATAACATTTTAGAACTTGCAAGCTATTAGTTTTGAGATGTTCAAGAAAGCAACTCTTGCTTCTTGAGATATGCAAATTTGTCAAGTTTTGCTAGATGTGCAAGTTAGCATTTTTGCCTCTTGAGATAGGCAAGATAGCATATTTGCTTCTTTTGAGATAGCAACTTTTTGCTTCTCTTTAGATTACAAGCTAGCAATTTTTACGATATACAAGTTTCACAATATACAAGCTAGCAAAAACTTCGAAAGCAAATGCAAGATAACTTTCTTGTGTAGGCTCATGATTCTTGCTTCCTATTGCAATGTGCAAGTTGCAAGTTTTGCTTCTTGAGATAGGCAAGCTAGCACTTTTGCAATTTTTGTTTCTTAAGATAGGCAGGCTTGTGATGTTCAAGATGACAAGCTCTTTCTTCTCTTTTGAGAAGTGTCATTTTTGCTTTCTTTGCAAAATGCAAGCTAGCAAAATGCCAAACTAGCAAGAGATAATGTTTTACATGAGGCAAGCAAACAATTTGACAAATTTTATATTTGCATCTTCTCTTTTGAGAAGTACAATTTTTGCTTTCATCTTGAATTATGCAAGCTAGCTAGTTTGCCTCTTTTCATGATGTTCACGCTAGAAATTCTTGCTCCCCCTTTGTCATTGTCAAAAACAAGAGAAGACCCTTATATCAATTTTCATATTATGACAAAGGTAAGTATCAATCTTATTTGTGCATCATTATATATTCAAATTAAAACATACATAATTTCAAAAACCTTATTTTTCATGCACGATACCGAAAAATAAATCAATCATCATTAATGGGCATATCATACATGATACTTAAACATTAAAATTTTTAAGCATTTATCAATATGTTGATCATGATACCAAACATTCATCATTTAAAGCATTCATGATACACATCATATGCAATACATCATGTATATCATTATCATAAGTATTGCATACATCATTTTAACTTCATGAATATTTCATCATTGTATGCATCATACCAAAACATTTCAAGCCATGCAAGCCATAAATACAAAGAAATCATGTCATGAAGGATAAAATCATTTGAATACCAAATGACATGATTCATATAGTAAATATCTTCTTTAAATAAAATATCAAGAAAAATCATAGGAGTACAAAGAAGAGATCTTGTTTTAAAAGAAAATCAAGTAATAACTCCAGGAACTCACAAGGAAAAATCATGATTTATTTAGAAAATCTCCTCTTAAGAGAATATCAAGTAAAATCATAGAAGATCGATTAATGAGAAATTTTGATTTATAATAAAATCTCATGTATCGAATGTTGAGAAATCAAAATGATGATTTATATGAAAAATATCACAAGTTATATTTAAGAAAAAAATCATCATTCAGTTTTAACTCAATCAATTTGTCACATCAATATTTTTTAGATATGCATGATACAAATCTTCAACATATAACATGCATAAATTCAAAAAATTGAAAGGAGAAGGGAAGAATTCAAAGGTATGAAGATTTCAACCATCTCATAAACAAATGTAAGACCAAGTCATGAATCCAAAATTCCATGAAACAAAATGATCATCAAAGGTAATCTCATGTTATTCCAAGAAATCAATATCATGATTTTGATAAAACTCATTTCAAATTTAAATCATCAAAATCACTTTTATGGTTCACAAAATTCATAACATAGGTAGATTCATGATTTCATTGATAATATATTTTCCCCCTTTTTTAAGTATTTGATTTCATGTTAGCATGCCTTTTCATTTATGTTAAACAAAAACATGCATCAACATTTATGATCGAAAAATGAATTTCATCATAGAACCATCAAGATCAATAGATTTTCAAAAATGAATTGTTATGGTCAAGAAAATCCGAAAATGAAATTTAACACTTTCATGCATTCGGACATAGTTTTGCCATATACACTCATAAGAATAACACATGCTTATCATCATGTATAACTTAAAATCTTATGCATAAAATTGTCAATCATTGTATTAAAAATATTTAATATTTTCATTACATCATTATGCATTACTTCAAATCAAACATGATTTCATTCAACAATGTTAATCAAGCATGATACACATTATGATTTCATATTTTCAATCAAAATCATTTTGTTTGTTTATAAAATATGCAATGTTATCATTTTCGAAATTACTAGCATGATCATAATTTTTGTATTTTTATTTTTAAACATGTAATTTTTAAGAAAATTAATTCTAAACTAAAAAAGAAAATACATCATGAAAGCATCAAGTAATTTCAAAATAAATCAGGGGGATTTTGATTACCTTTTCATTGAAGGCGGTTAAGGCGTAGTTTGCCACCTCGCCTTTCTTGATTTTCTCCTCGTCTTCGGAGGAGCTCGATTCATCCCACTTTGTGTTCTTCTTCTTTGGCCTCTTCCTTCGTTCAAGTTCATTGTTTATTTTAGATTTTTGTTTAATAAACTTATTAAGATTTAGTGTTCGAAGTTTAAGTTCATCATTGTCCTCATCACTTGAGTCTTCGCTCAAGTGGTATTCATTTGTCCGGGGTTCCAAATCCTTCCTGTTCTTTGGAAGATTGTTTTGTTCATCGTGTTCATCATGTGCATTGTGCACCATTTCATATGTCATCAATGAACCAATTAATTCTTCAAGTGGTAAGTTATTTAGGTTTTTAGCTTCTTGTATTGCAGTTATTTTTGAATCCCACTTCTTAGAAAGTGAACGTAAAATCTTATTTACGAGTTCAAAATCCGAAAAACATTTGCCAAGAGCTCTTAAACCATTGACGACATCCGTGAAACGAGTGTAAATGTCAACAATGGTTTCGCAAGTCTTCATTCGAAAAAGTTCGTAAGAATGCACGAGAATGTTGATTTTGGACTCTTTCACTCGGCTAGTGCCTTCATGAGTGATCTCAAGAGTTCTCTAAATATTAAAAGCCGAATCACACGTTGAAACGTGATTAAATTCATTTTTGTCAAGTGCACAAAATAAGGCATTCATAGCCTTTGCGTTTAAAGAAAATTACTTCTCCTCTAAATCCGACCATTCGTTCATCGGTTTAGAGGGAAGTTAAAAACCGTTTTCAACAATATTCCATAAATCCAAATTCATAGAAATCAAGAAAACTCTCATTCAAGTTTTCCAATAAGTGTAGTCTAATCCGTTAAACAACGGTGGACGAACAAACGAAAAACCCTCTTGAAAGCCATGAAGAGCCATTTCTCTCGGGTGTAAATCTGAAAAGAGAAATACTGGGCTCTGATACCAATTGTTAGGATCAAGAGCACTAAGAGGGGGGGGGGGGGGGGCGGGGTGAATTAGTGCAGCGGAAAACTTTCAACGTTTAAAACTTCGTTCGTACGACAAAGCCGATTTCAGAAGAAAAGTCAATTCGTAAATTTCTTTAACTTAAGATTAGGCAAGAAGCAGTTAAAATAAATCTGTTAAGGTAGTTTGCAGTTGTGATGGAAATCAGAATGTAAGCGCAAACTGAAATACGATGTTCGTACGAGAAAAGTGATTTATGTCTAAACACAATTCGGAAAATACTGAGCTTAAAAACGCAATCGTAAAAGTGCAAAAGGCAGTAAGCTATGAAGGAGGTTTGCAGTAAGGATAATTAGCTTAAAGTAAATGCAAACTAGAGAAGACGGGAGTTTACAGTGGTTCGGTCAATCGTGACCTACATCCACTCCTCCGATTCCTCTTCCGTCGAGGCCACCGGCATCCACTAACGATCTTCCTTTACTAGGCGAAGATCAACCTCCTTCTTACACCCCTCTTCTTCTTTTACTAGGTTTAGGAGACAACCCTTACAAGCACTCACTCTCCTCTCTTAAACAGAATTCTAACACTTAAGCTAGAGGAGGGAAATTCTAGAGATTGCAGTAGTGTTTTCTCTCTTTTAATCTCTCTGTGCTTGTGTCTTTTACCCAGGGATTGGAGGGGTATTTATAGGCTCCAAACCAGTTTGAATTTAGAGCTCAAATCTATCATCTCCCGGAATTCCAGGGTTTGGCGGTTGCACCGCCTGACTGGGGCGGTTGCACCGCCTAACAGGGCTCGAAGACTGAGCCTCTGGGCGGTGCCACCGCTTGTCAGGGGCGGTTGCACCGCCTAGCAAAGCTCGGAGACCGAGCTCAAGTGGTGCCACCGCCTGACTGGGGCGGTTGCATCGCCCAGCTAGAGCTCGGAGACCGAGCTCAGGCGGTTGCACAACTGTCAGAGGCGGTTGCACAACTGTCAAATGCGGTTGCACCGCCCAGTCTCGCTCGGAGACTGAGCGCTGGCGGTGCCACCGCCTGCCTGGGGCGGTTGCACTGCCCAGCTTCGCTAGGAGATCCTCTCCTAGGCGGTGCCACCGCCTACACTATTTCAGCTCATTGGTTGGGCTCCAAACTTAGCCCAATCCAGTCCGAACTTGGGCCCAATTGGCTCCTACTTGGGTTATAGGATTAACACCTAATCCTAACCCTAATTAATGTGCTAACTATGAATTTAAAGACATTTTCTAAGCTATTACAAAGTCTGCAAGTCAAGACTTCTTCTGGTGAGCTTCTAGCAAACTTCCGGTGATCTTCCGATGAACTCTCGGAAACCATTCTACGGACTCCCGGGAAGCTCCTAGACTTCACGATTTGATCTTAGCGAGTTCCAACGAGCTTCTTTGGTAAGCTTTGATCTTTCTCGGCGAGCTCCGCGAACTTCCAATGAACCTTTCGGCGAGCTTCCGAAAAACCCTTCGGCAAGCTCCCAACTCATTCTCGGCTAGTTCCGGTAGCGTTCCCGACGAACCTTCGGACTTCCGTCGAACTCTTGAACTCGCAACGAATCCTTCGCGCTTGACTCCGACACTTTATTTCGCTTTATGTCTTCATCGCTATCATAGTTAACCCTACACAATTAAAACAAAACTTCGATCGAGACAATTAATTCTAAGCAATTAAATAAGTTGTCCGGCATGTCATTGGTCCCTCGACACTTCGTCCGATTCTTCGGCGCATCATCCTCTCCTGCGACCTATTGCCCAATCGGCCAGTTGACTCCGCAACTCCGATATCCTTGGTGCAATACCCACTCTTCTTGGCTTGATGCCCAAGTCCACAGCCCGAAGCCTTCTGTCGATATGTCAACCGATCCATCGGCCCGACGTCCAATCTTCTGACATGTTTCTCCGGCACAACATGATTTTTCCTGCTTTAATTGTCTCATCCTGATTGAAGCATCCTGCATCACTCAAAATGCAGATTAAAACATAAACACAATTATCAATTGGTTTCATCATCAAAATACGAGATTCATCACCTCCAACAACAAATGTTGGAAGAGGCATTTCTTCTATGTTAGTTATGACCAACAGTGGGGCTTTAGCACCGGGTGGGCATTTCGGACCATTGATAATGCCCCCCCGTCACTCTCTGCTAGAGATGTAGCAGTCGTGGATCATCTGAGGGGCATCCTGTCCTCTTCTCGGGTAATTAAGGAGATGACCAAGGAGTGGATGGTTGAAGCGGAGCTAAGCCCTACCACCAGGGGTATGGCCATTTGTATATAATGGCTCGTTCATTCGTCCCAAACCATTTGACCGCTATCTGTTTTTGCAGAAATTGTGGACCTGCGTTCGATGAAGAAGATGACCAGCGCCAAGGCTGTCAAGCTCCCGTCCTAAGGCGGGGTTGTCCCTGTTAGGACTCTAGCTAGGAGAGTCCTAATTGAGAGGGACATTCATGTAAAACCTACTTAAGCCGACCCCTATTAAAGAGGTGAAGAGGCCGACTAGGGTTAGGAGATTATTTCTTAGAGATAAATTAGGAGTTGTAAAGAAATAGGAGTCTTGATTAGAAGTTCTATTAGGAGTTGATTAGAAGAAGGAGTCTTGAGTAGGAGTCTTGATTAGAAGTTCTATTAGGAGTTGGTTAGAAGAAGGAGTCTTGAGTAGGAGTCCTATTAGGAGTTAGGGTTTAGAAACCCTATAAATAGCCATGTATTCCTCCTCTTTTCATAAGCAATAGATGAATCTTTTCTGCAGCATTTGAGCAACAACTTGGAGGGAGGAACCCCTATAGAGTTCCAAGGAGGCTGATCCCCTAAAGAGATCAACCCCAAGTTAGAATCTGCAAGGGTTCTAACACCTGCCTTTGAGCAGCAACTTGGAGGGAGGAACCCCTATAGAGTTCCAAGGAGGTCGATCCCCTAAAGAGATCAACCCCAAGTTTAGAATCTGCAAGGGTTCTAACACCTAGTATCAGAGCAGCGTTCTTGGCATCTCGCTGTCCTTCTACAGCCATCTATCAACCCTCCACAACCATCCAAAGCAATTTCCATAATTGCTTAAAAGATCGTCGCCGAATTCCGCCATCATCTCCACCACCGCGGATCATCCTTTTATCTCTCCGTGAATTGCAACAGGTTCTGGTTTCCTACCTTACTGCTACTGCAATTTAGTTATCCTTATTTGAAAATCCCAAAAAATTTATTCCTATACTGCTGCATATACTTTTCGTCATAAAGATTTCATCTCTACGACGAAAGATACATTGCAGAATTCCAACCGTATAGCACCGTCTGTTTGATCTTGCTACTGTGTTTTTTCTATCCAAATTTCTACGAAATTTTTATGACATCTTTGAAACTTCCTACCAGTGGATTTCCCTTTGGTTTCATCGAAAAATTCTTAATATAAACCACTGATCTTTTACGTCCAATCTGCTATACTTAAAAATCTGTGCTGCAGAAAATTTCAGCCACATATTGTTTCCTTAACCCATCTATTTGCAATCCTTTTTGAATGAAATTTCTTATACACTTCATAGATCATCTTGGCTTCTATCTAAGATTGATCTATTAAGAAAATTCATCTCAAAAAATGATTTTATGTTGCTGCAAATTTTCGTCGTAACCTGCTGAAATTTTTCGACGAGAATTCTGCAATTGCAACTTGCACCAATTTCCTTGTTGTTATACTGCCAAAATTTTCTTGATTAAATTAGATATCATTGCTGTCATATAAAATGTAATTTTGCTATCAATTCCCTCCTCAATTCTCTCAAGTTTTTGGTGGAAATTACGTCGAGAAACCTTTGTTTCTTCGACGACAATTCTACTCTTACAAGACAGCACATACTTGCTGCAACTTCCACTGTTTCTATCAAACCTTTGCTACCATCTACCACAGATCCAAAACTTTCATCTATAGCCCTAAAACTCTACCAAACCACACCCTCAAACTGCACCCAAAATAGCCACAAAACAAGCCTAAACCGTAGCCTACATCTACCAATCCATCGACCCTTTCGACCATCACCTCTCTCAACCTATACACGCCTTTAACCCGACAACAAAAGAGAGATCTTAACATCATAGATTTGGGGGCATATACTATGGCATCTGAGGAGGTAATCAATGCTAAATTTGAAGCCTTGGAGGTGCGAATGGAAGATAAGATTTGGACGCTCTTTACCGAACTCAGATTGGGCCGACCACTAAGCCCAAAGAAATCACATCAAGGAGAGAGCTTTGCCCAATCGCACCAAGCCCAAAGATATGACTTCCAAGAGAGGGGAAGCTCTATGACCAACCTCAACTATCCATGCATGAGAGTGGACTTCCCTAGATGGGAAGAAGGAGACCCGATTGGTTGGATCTCGCGTGTGGAGCGATATTTTCGGTACCACAAAACCGAGGATGCATCTATGGTGAAAATTGCAGCTATACATCTTGAAGGGGATGCTATACAGTGGTTTGACTAGTTTGAACATACTTATGGAGTCCTTTCATGGCGACAATTCAAAGAAGGACTGCTGATCCGCTTCAAACCAACCGATTACGAGAATATTGACGGACAACTAGCAAAGATCCGACAAACCTCCACCATTCAGGAGTACCAAACCAGGTTTGAAAGGTTATCTAATCAAACTCATAATTGGTCTCAAAAACAGCTATTGAGGACCCTTATTGAGGGCTTGAAGCCGGAGATCCGAAGAGAAGTTAAAGCGCGACAACCGTATATGCTTATGGTAGCCATCTCTTTCGCACGAAATCAAGAGGAGCAATTGAACTATGAAGCTCGGAGGACTAGGGTTACTCCTCAACCAGCAATATTGAAGCCCTCAACCCCCCCTACTATCAACCAAGTCCCTACACCAAAGAGGTTAACAAGAGAAGAGCTTCGGGAGCGATATGCGAAGGGGTTATGTTGGCATTGTGATGAGCCGTGGAGCCGTGAGCATCGCTGTGATAAAGGGAGACTTCTTATGATTGAACCAATAGAATAAGAGGTTATTGAACATCCAGAAGAGAGCCTTGAACATGAAGAAAAAGATGCAGAAGAAGAGCCACAACCGACTGAAGTTACGGTACATACACTAGCCGGCTACTCAAACCCACAAACGATGAAAGTTGGAGGCCTTCTCAAACAACAATCGATCAATGTTCTTATCGACATGGGCAGTACTAATAACTTTCTAAACAGTAAGGTTGCTGTCTAGATGGCTTTACGTATCGAGAATTGCAGCAGGTTTGACGTTAAGGTCACCGATGGACGGATTTTGAATTATGATCGTAGGCGCCCGCAGGAGAAACTATTGCTGGAGGACCGAGAGATAATTGCAGATTTCTTCCTTCTCCCTCTTTACAATCATGAGGCCATGCTTAGAATTAAATGGTTGACGACATTAGGTGATATTTCCTGGAATTTTATGAAACTAATTATGAAATTTTATAGTAAGGAGAAACAGGTGATATTGCACGGGAAACGTGGGGGCGACATAACAACGATTTGCACACAACAAATGGAGAAGGTTTTGCATAAAGTATGCAGCAGCTTTTTGGCACAACTTGAGCAGCAAACTAAGGGAGAGCCAACAGAATTTGAAGATCCAAATCTACTTCCTTTGCTTGCTGAATTTTCAAATATATTTGACGAACCGCGCAACCTACCTCTTACCCGTCGGTATGATCATTGTATAACGATCCTTCCAGGCAAATCTTCAGTAAATGCTCAGCCATATTAGTATCTACATCTCTAGATGGATGAAATAGAAAGGATTATAAAAGAGATGCTTGAAACAGGAGTTATTCGGCCAAGTTGTAGCCCCTATTCCTCACTGGTGCTACTTGTACGCAAGAAGGACGGAACTTGGCGGATGTGCATCGACAACCGAGCTTTAAATGGCATCACTGTCAAAGACAAGTACCCAATACCAGTGGTGGATGAACTTCTTGATGAATTAAAAGGAGCTCGAGTCTTTACGAAGTTGGACCTCCGATCCGGTTACCACCAAATTCGGGTATGTGACGATGACATTCCAAAAACTGCATTTCACACACATAATGGCCATTATGAATTTTTGGTAATGCCTTTTGGACTCACTAATGCTCCTTCAACCTTTCAAAGTCTCATGAACGATATTCTTCGAAGCTTTCTTCGTAAATTTGTGCTGGTATTTCTCGATGATATTCTCGTTTACAGCCTTTCTCTTGAGACTCACTTTCAGCAATTACGGATTGTTTTGACGATCCTTCGGGAGAATACTCTTTTTGTAAAGTAACCAAAGTGCGCTTTCTTTAGCAAAAAGTAGAGTACCTTGGGCATATAATATCAGAAGGAGTGGCGGTAGACCCAACAAAAATTGAGGCAATGCAAGGCTGGCCGAAACCTACAAACGTGAAATTACTACGGGGGTTCCTTGGACTAACGGGCTACTACCGAAAATTTGTTAAGGACTATGGGAAGATCAGTGCACCACTCACTTCTTTACTGAAAAAAGATGCTTTCCAATGGTCGGACAAAGCCTCTGTTGCCTTCGACAAACTTAAAGCAGCCATGACAACGATGCCGGTGCTTGCGCTACCAGATTTCAATAGACCCTTCATCATTGAGGTCGACGCATCTGGAGTCGGAATTGGAGCCGTTCTCATGCAAGATGGTCGACCACTCGCATACACTATCAAGGCATTATCTCCCTCCCATCAAAATAAGTCAACATATGATAAGGAGATGCTTGCCATTGTGCGCGCAGCAACGAGGTGGAGACCCTACTTGATTGGTAGACGATTTCAAACAGACCATAAAAGCCTCAAGTACTTTTTGGAGCGAAAGATATCATCCCCTGAGCAGCAAAAATGGGTAACAAAACTTCTTGGATTTGATTATGAAATAACTTACAAAAAGGGGAAAGAGAATATTCTTGCAGATGCGCTTTCGCAACTACCAGAGCAAGGTGAAGTGTCAGCCGTTTCACTTCCGACCAGCAACTTCCTTAAGGATATTAAGATGGAATGCCAGGAAGATTCAGAGACTAGTAAGATTATAAAAAATTTGGAGGAAGCACCAAGCTCCGTGGCTCATTACAATTGGGACTAAAAAAAATTACACTATAAAGGGCGCATTGTGCTTATAATAAATTCTACTTGCATCTTCACGAGCAGATTTTGGACAAAGTTATTCCATATGCAGGGTACTAAATTAAAAAGGAGTACGGCATATCACCCACAAATCAATGGCCAGACAAAAGTTGTAAATAGGTGCTTGGAGACAACCCAAAGCCACCCACCAAATATGACTATCCAAGAAGAACTCCAGACCCAGCCAAGTGCCATTATTGATCGACGAATCGTGACTCGACGACGATGACCCACTACTAAAGTGCTAATACAGTGGCTGAATCTACCAACAGAAGATTCCACTTGGGAGAACTATGACGACTTGAAGATCAAATTCCCAAAATTCATGAATCGTCAGCCTCGAGGACAAGGCTGATTTGAAGAGGACGGGTCTGTTAGGACTCTAGCTAGGAGAGTCCTAATTGAGAGGGACATTCATGTAAAACCTACATAAGCCGACCCTTATTAAAGAGGTGAAGAGGCCGGCTAGGGTTAGGAGATTGTTTCTTAGAGATAAATTAGGAGTTGTAAAGAAATAGGAGTCTTGATTAGAAGTTCTATTAGGAGTTGGTTAGAAGAAGGAGTCTTGAGTAGGAGTCTTGAGTAGGAGTCTTGATTAGAAGTTCTATTAGGAGTTGGTTAGAAGAAGGAGTCTTGAAGTAGGAGTCTTGAGTAGGAGTCCTATTAGGAGTTAGGGTTTAGAAACCCTATAAATAGCCATGTATTCCTCCTCTTTTCATAAGCAATAGATGAATCTTTTCTGCAGCCTTTGAGTAGCAACTTGGAGGGAGGAACCCCTATAGAGTTCCAAGGAGGCCGATCCCCTAAAGAGATCAACCCCAAGTTAGAATCTGCAAGGGTTCTAACACCTGCCTTTGAGCAGCAACTTGGAGGGAGGAACCCCTATAGAGTTCCAAGGAGGCCGATCCCCTAAAGAGATCAACCCCAAGTTAGAATCTGCAAGGGTTCTAACACCTGCCTTTGAGCAGCAACTTGGAGGGAGGAACCCCTATAGAGTTCCAAGGAGGCCGATCCCCTAAAGAGATCAACCCCAAGTTAGAATCTGCAAGGGTTCTAACACCTGCCTTTGAGCAGCAACTTGGAGGGAGGAACCCCTATAGAGTTCCAAGGAGGCCGATCCCCTAAAGAGATCAACCCCAAGTTTAGAATCTGCAAGGGTTCTAACAGTCCTGTTGGAGGGCATGCCAAAGAGGGCGCCGACGTCACCGACATTAGAGCGCCCTCATAAGAAGACGAAGATGGTGGTCCGAAAGACGCCAACGAGCCAAACCACCCACTCAAGCGCCTCCCTAGAATCGCTCGGGGCCACTACCCAAGGGGAGGGCTCGAGTGATTTGAAGGGGAAAGGGTCGGCCGGGTCATCCAGTAATGACCTTTCCAAGAGGGCGCCGACGCGCCCCTTGTCAGTGCGAGAACTGTGCCGCATCTATTCCTAGCCCGAGGGTGGGCAATACCAAGCCCAGCATATGGCCAATCTTCTAGCCGAGGAGTCGGGGGCCCCCTATGCCGCTCGGTGGCCGACTCTCAAGGCCGACAGCCGTCTTTAGGGCTATGGGCTAACCGCCCAGGAGTTCATCCGAGGGGCGCTACACCCGCCCTAGCCAAGGACCTCTACAGCTCCACCTCTGAAGTCCTGGTAGAGCGGGCTGCCAAGTCGCTCATTTGGGTAAGTAATGGCTTCCTTTTCCTACCCGATCCCCTCTTTCTTGGGTGCTGACACCGATCCTCATGCAGAGCCAGCACTATAGTATGGCATTGATCGACCGGGTCCTTGACACCGAGCGGGTGATTGGGCGCCAATTGGAGATCGACGTCGCCCTCCGGCTAAAGAACCTAGAGCTGTGAGCTAAGGGGGTCTAGAGGCTGTTGTCACGACCGAAGAGCGGGCCACGACACTAGGTGAGGAGGTGGCTCGTTTAAAGACCAAGCTAAAAGAAAGCCGGTCACACATCCGTTCACTGGATAACGAGTTGTTGACCCTCTACCAAAACGTCGAGACCGCTAGGTCGGTGGTCCGGGCCGCAGAGGAGGCCCTAGAGGAGGAGCAGTTGGGGTTGCCTAAAAGGGTCGAGGAGGCGGTCACCGGGTATAAAGCATCCACCAGGTTCGAGCATGGCTTGGTGAGGTCGGGCGAGGTCACGTATGAGTGTGGGTACCGGGTGGCTTGTGCTCGCTTCTGGGTGAAGTACCTAGACCTAGAGCTAGAGTCGGACCCATTCGTCGACAACCTGGTAGACCAAGACGTTGATATGCCGGTGAACGTCCCCTTCGACGATGGGCCAGTGACTCTGTTGGGAAATCAATGGGGGCGACATCACATGCGCAGCGGAAGAACAAGAAAACAAAATCCCCGATTCCCAAAAAGATGTTCGTCGTCGTGCGAAGATTGGTGCGAAAAATCCGCGAAACATAAAACTGCGTATATTGATTGTGTTACCTAGGGAGATCGTATATCCCTATTTCCTTGCAGATCCTTAGGAGAGGGTGAAGGAGGTCAAGCGTCCTCCTCTCTAGCGGTGATCCACACAGTAGGGTTACGACGACGCTCCTCAAAACTCCAGGCCTACTCTGAGGTGGAGAGGGAGAGGAGAATAGGAAAGGCAAGCAAAGACTCTAGCCTATGAGGCTGTGAATCCCTCCTATTTATAGAGATCCCGTGTCAAACCCTAATGGGTCCTTCCCTAGTGGGTATTGGATCTGCATCCAATAAGACAAGGGCTCCGTCGGATATCTCATATCCGAACCTCTACTCATCGCAATGCCTACCATATGTGTGTGACCCTCTAGGCCCAATATCGAGCTGGCCGTGAGTCATACCTATCAGAACTCCTTCTAACTCGGTGAATTATTATCTCTGTAATAATTCACTCGACTCATCGACTACGGACGTACTAGGCCATTACGCCGTAGTCCCCAGACGATACAGGGGAATCCAATCCATTGGACCTGTCTGTCCTCAGTTACCGTATACCTATAGTCCCTCATCCATCTAATATCTCAGAGACCGTATATCGAGCATGGTGCTGTCAGACCCATACGGTTTCTACTCGAGTCTCGCTCTAATCGGATTCTCCCGGAGAACTCTTTCTCTCTCAACCCGAATGACCCTAGCCAGGGATTTGTCTGAGAGTGGATGATCCTCTATTGACACTCAATAGCCCTCGTAAGGTCGACTACCACTCACAATGACCAGTTGTACTAGATCTGGGGACAGCCAAACCTATAAGTCTGATATCAAAGAGTGGAGCACTCATACAGGACATCCTTGGTGTCTCAAGTCTAAGGACTAGATACACCACTAGGACTACGGAATCACTGTCTGACAATAAGGCATCATCAACCATCCAGTATTCCGTAAGCGGATCAATCAGTGAACTCATTCTCCAATGAGCACCTGTACTGTATCCCTAGTGTCCCTACACGAGCAGCTATGAGACCAGCTGCATCCATCATATGAACGGGTATACAGCACACCAGTCTATCCGGTTATCACGATGTCCCTCTCGAGTAACCTATGACCGGGATTATTTAGGATATGTGTTTAAAGGTGAATCGATCTCATTATCGTGATCTCATCACGATCCGATTCCCATTGCACAAATCCAAGGACATCACAATATATGTTTGCATTTATGCAATAGTTATAAAGTGATATATGCCAAAATATAATAAGCAAAAAAGATTCTGTATCAAGTCACACGTGCCATCACTCACGTGATTGGCTTGCTGGGCAACTATGACTAGCAATCTCCCACTTGACCTAAAGCCAATCACCTATGTGTCTGATCCCCATCAGACCCCTATGACGCTCAAAGACAATCTGAGACAACGGCTTTGTCAGTGGATCTGCAATGTGATCTTCGGATGGAACTCTTTCCACTGCTACATCTCCTCGGGCTACGATCTCTCTGATAAGGTGGAACCTCCTCAGAACATGCTTAGATTTCTGATGAGACCTAGGTTCCCTTATTTGAGTAATCACCCCATAGTTGTCGCAATATAAGGAAGTCAACTTGTCACTATTTGTATCGACTCCCAAACTCCCTCCTTTGCTGCATCTAATGCGGCAATGTACTCCGCCTCTGTGGTCGAGTCAGCAGTGGTATCTTGCTTGGAACTCTTCCAGCACACTGCTCCTCCATTCAAGGTGTACACATACCCTGAATTTGACTTGCTATCATCGACATCAGACTGAAAACTTGAGTCAGTGTAGCCTTCAATCTTAAGGCTATTACCTCCATATACTAGTAAAAGATCCTTAGTCCTTCTCAAGTACTTAAGGATACACTTTACTGCTTTCCAGTGCTCCAAGCCTGGATCCGCCTGATACCTGCTCGTGACACTCAGAGCATGCGCTATATCAGGCCTAGTACATAGCATGGTATACATGATAGACCCTATTGCTGAGGCATAAGGTATCATATTCATGTTTGCCCTTTCTTCTGGAGTCTTTGGGGACATACTCGTAGAAAGCGATATCCCATGTCTCATTGGTATGAGACCTCTCTTGGAATTTTCCATACCAAACCTTTTGACAATGGTTTCTATGTACCGGGACTAGGACAAGCCAAGCATCCTTTTGGATCTATCTCTATAGATTCTAATCCCCAAGATATAGGATGCTTCCCCTAAGTCCTTCATGGAGAAGTGTCTAGATAACTAAGCCTTTACTATGGATAGTATTCTTACATCATTCCCAATGATGAGGATGTCATCCACATATAACACCAAAAAGGTGATAGCGCTCCCACTTACCTTTCTGTATACACAAGGCTCATCTTCGTTCTTAACGAAGTCATAAGATCTGATTGCCTTATCAAATCTTATGTTCCAACTTTGGGAAGCTTGCTTTAGTCCATAAATGGATCTAAGCAACCTACACACCTTATCTGGGCAGTTCTTGGACACGAATCCCTCAGGTTACATCATATACACCTCCTCCTCGAGGTTCCCATTGAGGAATGCGGTTTTCACATCCATCTGCCAGATCTCATAATTATAGTGTGCTACAATAGCCAATAGAATTCTGATGGATTTTCGCATTGCTACGGGTGAGAAGGTTTCGTCGTAGTCAACACCTTGCCTTTGACGATACCCCTTAGCCACTAGCCTTGCTTTATAGGTCTCTACCTTTCCATCTACTCCGATCTTTTTCTTAAAGATCCACTTGCAACCGATGGGTACAATACCTTCGGGCGCATGAACTAGGTTCCAAACCTTATTGGAGTACATAGAATCCATCTCAGAATTCATGGCTTCTTGCCACTTCCCGGAGTCTATACTCATAATAGCCTCCTCGTAGGTCTGAGGATCAATATCCTCCACATCCTCTCCTCTAATATGTCCCACATATCTCTCAGGAGGATGGGATACTCTATCAGACCTGCATAAAGTTAATACTTGTGTATTAGGTACCTGAACAGACTCGGGCTGTAGAGTGGTGCTTGAGCTTGGTTCTCCAACCTCGCTCAACTCTATCATTCTCCCACTATCTCCGCCAAGAATGTGTTCCTTCTCAAGGAACACTTCTCTCTTAGCTACAAAGACCTTTTGGTCCTCGAGATGATAGAAATAATACCCACAAGTTTCCTTAGAGTATCCCACAAATTTGCATCGCTCTATCCTTGATTCTAACTTATCGGGGTTGTGTCTTTTAACGTGGGCTGGGCAGCCCCAAATCTTAACAACCTTAAGATCAGGCTTCTTCCCTTTCCATATCTCATATGGTGTAGACACTACCGACTTAGTTGGAACTCTGTTCAGAAGGTAAGCTGTGGTTTCTAGGGCATATCCCCAGAATGAGATGGATAGGTCAGCGAAACTCATCATGGACCGTACCATATCTAATAATGTACGATTTCTCCTTTCAGAGACACCATTGAGCTGAGGTGGATAAGGAGGTGTCCATTGGGATAATATCCCATGGTCCTTGAGGAACTGAGTAAACTCTGTACTTAAGTACTCACCTCCTTGATCTGATCGAAGAGTTTTGATACTCTTTCCAGTCTGGTTCTCCACCTCATTCTTATACTCTCTGAATTTCTCAAAAGGCCTCGGACTTGTACTTCATTAAGTACACATATCCATACTTTGAGAAATCATCAGTAAATGTAATGAAGTAGGAGTAACCTCCAATGGCATGAGTTGACATGGGTCCACATACATCACTATGTATGAGTTCCAACAACTCAGTGGCTCTCTCTCCAATTCCACTAAATGGAGAGTTGGTCAATTTTTCACGAATGCAAGGTTCACAAGTTGCATATGACACGTAGTCGAATGGATCTAGATATCCATCATTTAGTAACTTTTGAATCCTTCTTTCATGGATGTGACCTAGCCTACAATGCCACAGGTATGCACTGTTCACTTTATCTCGTTTCCTCTTAGACACATTTACATTCATGATATGTGGAGTAGTGTCTAACATAAATAAACCATTATACAATGTTCCTTTCGTGATGATCTTATCATCTAATAATATTGAACAACCATTGTTCTCAAAAACAAATTTATATCCACTAACTATTAAACATGAAATGGAGATAATGTTTTTGATAATAGAAGGAACAAAATAACATGCATCTAATGCAATAAAAGCTCCACTAGGCAGATGTAGGGGGACCTCGCCAACAGCTAATACAGCAACTTTTGCTCCATTACCCATCTTGAGGTCCATCTCGCCTCTCTCTAGTCTCCTAGGCCTTGCTAGAACCTACAACGAATTGCATATATGATAAGCACTACCGGTATCCAATACCCATGTGTTATCATAAGAGTTTGACAAATGGAGACTAATCATGAATGTACCTGAAGCTTCATCAAGCTTTTGTTTCGCCCTTTCTGCAAGGTACTCTTTGCAGTTCCTCTTCCAGTGCCCATCTTTACCATAGTGGAAGCATTGGCCTTTGTCCTTTACTGGGTCTTTCTTAGCAACTTTTGCTTTACTTGGTCTGCCCTTGCCCTTTCCCTTCTTAAGGGACCTTTCTGATTTCCTTTTCTTTCTGGTCTCACCAGTGTAGAGAACTGGCTTCTCTTTCTTAATAGTACTCTCTGCCTCCCTCAACATATTGAGGAGCTCTGGGAGAGTCACCTCAAGCTTGTTCATATTAAAATTCATTATGAACTGTGAAAAGGAATCTGATAGGGACTGAAGCACAATGTCCACACACAAGTTATCCTCTAGGACCATTCCTAGACCTGTGAGTTTCTCTATCCACTCAATCATCTTTAGGACATGGTTCTGAACCGGTGTCCCCTCAGTTATCCTAGCACGGAAAAGACTCTTGGATATATCATATCGTTGAGTCCTTCCCTATTCCTCAAACAATTTACGAACATGTAGGAGAATGGATCTGGCATCCATCTTTTCATGTTGTCTCTGTAACTCAGGAGTCATAGAGCCCAACATATAGCACTGAGCGAGAGTGGAGTCATCAATGTACTTCACGTAGCGAGCGATCTCATCCTCGTTTGCCCCTTCTTCGGGCGTAGGCATCACTGTATCAAGGACGTACACGATTTTCTCCGCTATGAGAACAATTCTCAAGTTACGGAGCCAATCCGTATAATTTGGACCAGTGAGGCGGTTGACATCAAGTATACCACGTAAGGGATTTGAAAGCGACATTTTCTGAAAATAAAGAAGTAGCAGAAATGAATAACATGCAGATTTTGCAAGAAATAAACTATCAAGATATGGACTTCTATCTTAATATGCTCCCACTATTTTACTATCGAGTCACGCGACACCCTCAGCACGTAAAACGGAAGTCTCCGGCAGACTTCTAGTGGGGATCAGGATCCAATCAGCATCTTAGTGTAACCTCGAGGGACTCGACCAATCACACTAAGCCTAAAAGGTAGGCAACTCTTGCCGATCACAACTCCTTGTGATTCCCGTCCTGTTCGGCCTCCGAATCACCATGGCCTCGAGGGACTCGACCAACCATGATGCTCGGTTAAGTCAACACCTTCGTTACAAGATGAGTCTGATTTGATGATATACCCTCAAGGGACTCGACCAAGCATACCATGCCCTCAGGTCACCGGTGACATCTCTATGTCGTAAGCAAGATAGCGAATCGCGATATAGGTGAGTCTCGAGGGACTCGACCAACTCAACCTACACTGGGAATCGGTTCCTACTCATAACGATGGAAGGCCACGTGGGTCAATCTAATTGCCTCACGTTTACCGACTTAATATTATCAAGAGATGTTTCTATGATTTGGTCTCCTAATATGACATATCACACATATACATATTTAATATATATCTACATCGCATGCAAATATATATACATATCTAGTATGTGTATAAGCAATAACACCAGATGATCATGGACCACAACCTAATATGATTAGGCCCGAGCCAGTAGGCCTAATCACTTACATCAAGATCTATGTGTGCAACGGTGCATCTCCATGCCCTGTGATCGTCCATCTCGTCCTCGTCGGTTCCGTCGACATCTTGATGCATCTTCATACATCACGATCGTCCGTCTCATGGGTCCCGCTATCGCATCCACGCTCCCGCTGCGCCTTATCATGTGATTATAACTTAATCATAGGCACGCAGGCCCGACAATAAACGAGAAATATAATGGAGGTTCGCAGACCTCAATAATAATAATCACAAGTACACACATCACACGGTCCATGATCATCCGTCCACACATCATACATCACATATATAAATAATCATCATCATGTAGGACTACTAGATAATAAAAAATAATAATAAACTAAACCTTTTAATTAATTAATATTTTCAAAAATCAGGGACATATAGGGAATTTCTGAATTCATAAGGGTATTTTCGTAATTTTGACAAAAGATAGAAACAAGAATTTCTCAAATTCCGAGGGGCAAAACTATCTTTTTGCCCAGAAAACCCTAATGCCCTTCTCCCCCTTGCTGCTGCGCCGCCGCCGCCGCCACCCTGCTGGCGGCGGCCTGTGCGGCGAGGGCGAGGGCACTGCCCTCGCCTGTAGGCGGCACGCCCGCTGGGGGCACTGCCGCTGCAGGTGGGCACCCCCGCGGGGGCCGCCGCCTCCGCGGGCGGTTCTGCCTGCGAGTCAGCGCCCGCAGGTGGTGCTGCCTCGCTGGCGGCCGCCCCTGCGGGGTTTTTGCCCGTGGGAGCAGCGGCCACAGGCGCCGCTGCCCTGCGGTGCCTCAGCCCGCGCTGCTGCCCCGCGGCGCCTCTGCGCGCGGGCTCAGCGGCCGCAGGCGCTTCTACCGCGCGGGCTGCCAGCCCCGCCGGCCACACGCCTGCTGCAAGCAGACCGCCGGCCGGCTGCTGCAGGCACAGCGCTTGCGCATGCGCCGGCGCTGTGCTGCCTAGCTGCGGCTGCGGCTGGCTGCAGGCATGCAGATAGAGGGCAACAACAGTTGCTGCCCTTCCTCGCTTTTGCGTCAACGATTTTGACGTCAAAATTCTTCCTAAACACAACACACGCAGTTCAAAACCAATCATTCACATGAACAACCTGGCTCTGATACCACTGTTGGGAAATCAATGGGGGCGACATCACATGCGCAGCGGAAGAACAAGAAAACAAAATCCCCGATTCCCAAAAAGATGTTCGTCGTCGTGCGAAGATTGGTGCGAAAAATCCGTGAAACATAAAACTGCGTATATTGATTGTGTTACCTAGGGAGATCGTATATCCCTGTTTCTTTGCAGATCCTTAGGAGAGCGTGAAGGAGGTCAAGCGTCCACCTCTCTAGCGGTGATCCACACAGCAGGGTTGCGACGACGCTCCTCAAAACTTCAGGCCTACTCTGAGGTGGAGAGGGAGAGGAGAATAGGAAAGGCAAGCAAAGACTCTAGCCTATGAGGCTGTGAATCCCTCCTATTTATAGAGATCCCGTGTCAAACCCTAATGGGTCCTTCCCTAGTGGGTATTGGATCTGCATCCAATAAGACAAGGGCTCTGTCGGATATCTCATATCCAAACCTCTACTCATCGCAATGCCTACCATATGTGTGTGACCCTCTAGGCCCAATATCGAGCTGGCCGTGAGTCATACCTGTTAGAACTCCTTCTAACTCAGTGAATTATTATATCTGTAATAATTCACTCGACTCATCGACTACGGACGTACTAGGCCACTACGTCGTAGTCCCCAAACGATACAAGGGAATCCAATCCATTGGACCTATCTGTCCTCAATTACCGTGTACCTATAGTCCCTCATCCATCTAATATCCCAGAGACCGTATATCGAGCATGGTGCTGTCAGACCCATACGGTTTCTACTCGAGTCTCAGTCTAATCGGATTCTCCCGGAGAACTCTTTCTCTCTCAACCCGAATGACCCTGGCCAGGGATTTGTCTGAGCAAGAACACATAGGATATTCCTCTCATGACGCCGAGAGTAGATGATCCTCTATTGACACTCAATAGCCCTCGTAAGGTTGACTACCACTCCCAATGACCAGCTGTACTAGATCTGGGGATAGCCAAACCTATAAGTCTGGTATCAAAGAGTGGAGCACTCATACAGGACATCCTTGGTGTCTCAAGTCTAAGGACCAGATACACCACTAGGACTACAGAATCACTGTCTGACAATAAGGCATCATCAACCATCCAGTATTCCATAAGCGGATCAATCAGTGAACTCATTCTCCAATGAGCACCTGTACTATATCCCTAGTGTCCCTACACGAGCAGCTATGAGACCAGCTGCATCCATCATATGAACGGGTATACAGCACACCAGTCTATCCGGTTATCACGATGTCCCTCTCGAGTAACCTATGACCGGGATTATTTAGGATATGTGTTTAAAGGTGAATCGATCTCATTATCATGATCTCATCACGATTCGATTCCCATTGCACAAATCCAAGGACATCACAATATATGTATGCATTTATGCAATAGTTATAAAGTGATATATGCCAAAATATAATAATCAAAAAGATTCTGTATCAAGTCACACGTGCCATCACTCACGTGATTGGCTTGTTGGGCACCTATGACTAGCAGACTCCTCCCCTGAGCTAGGGGCTGTGCCCCCTCTCCTTTTGCGTGTTGTCTTTTTTTTTTTTGTTCCGGTCGGGTTCGGGGTCGTGCTACCCGACCGCCATGTGTACCTCCTTTATGATCAAGAAGCACTTTTATTTTGAAATTCTAACTTGCTCTTCTCCTCGACTATGGGTGCGCTGGCTCCCCATATCTTTTCTGTCCCGACTAGCCTCCTTTATAGGTAGAATTTCTTCAGGTTTGTCGCATTCCACATTCTCAGCAGGGGACTTCCCTCCATAGTCTCGAACCGGTAGGTTCCTTCTCGGACCATGTTATAGACTCGATAGGGGCCTTCCCAGTTGCTAGTCATAGGTGCCAGCAAGCCAATCACGTGAGTGATGGCACATGTGACTTAATACAGAATCTTTTTGCTTATTATATTTTGGCATATATCACTTTATAACTATTGCATATATGCACATATATATATTGTGATATCCTTGGATTTGTGCAATGGGAATCGGATCGTGATGAGATCACAAAAATGAGATCGATTCACCTTTAAACACATATCATAAATAATCCCGGTCATAGGTTACTCGAGAGAGACATCGTAATAACCGGACAGACTGGTGTGCTGCATACCCATCCATATGCTGGATGCAGCTGATCTCATAGCTACTCATGTAGGGACACTAGGGATATAGTACAGGTGCTCATTGGAGAATGAGTTCACTGATTGATTCGCTTACGGAATGTTGGATGGTTGATGATGCCTTATATCTGGTCCTAGTGGTATATCTGGTCCTTAGACTTGAGACACCAAGGATGTCCTGTATAAGTGCTCCACTCTTTGATACCAGACTTATAGGTTTGGCTATCCCAGATCCAGTACAGTTGGTCATTGGGAGTGGTAGTCGACCTTACAAGGGCTATTGAGTATCGATAGAGGATTATCCACTCTCAACGTCATGAGAGGAATATCCTATGTGTTCTTGCTCAGACAAATCCCTGGCCAGGGTCATTCGGGTTGATAGAAAAAGAGTTCTCCGGGAGGATCCGATTAGAGCGAGACTCGAGTAGAAACCGTATGGGTCTGATAGCACCATGCTGGATATACGATCTCTGGGATATTAGATGGATGAGGGACTATAGGTACATGGTAACTGAGGACAGACAGGTCTAATGGATTGGATTCCCCTATATTATATGGGGACTACGACATAGTGGCCTAGTACGTCCGTAGTCGATGAGTTGAGTGAATTATTACAGAGATAATAATTCACTGAGTTAGAAGGAGTTCTGACAGGTATGACTCACGGCCAGCTCGATATTAGGCATAGAAGGTCACACACATATGGTAGGCATTGCGATGAGTAGAGGTTCGGATATGAGATATCCGACGGAGCCCTTGTCTTATTGGATATCCAATAAGCCCCTAAATTATTGGATCCCATGGAAGAGATCCAATAAGAGCCCATGAGAGATTATTGGACAGAGATCCACTAATCTAAAAGACTTGGGTTGTTGGATGCAGATCTAATACCCACTATGGGAGGATCCATTAGGGTTTGATAGGGGACCTCTATAAATAGGAGGGATTTAGAGCCTCATAGGATAGAGCCTTTACTTGTCTCTCCTATTTTCCTTCCCCCCTCCACCTCTTGAAGTTTTGAGGAGTATCATCGCAGCCCTGCTGTGTGGATCACCGCTAGAGAGGAGGACACTTGACCTCCTTCACCCTCTCCTAACGATCTGCAAGGAAATAAGAATATATGATCTCTCAAGGTAACACAATCTACTCTATATGTAGTTTTTCAGTTTCGCGGATTTTGCACATCAATCTTCGCACAACGACAAACATCTCTTTAGGAATCGGGGATTTTGTTTTCTTATTCTTCCGCTGCGCATGTGATGTCGCCCCCAAGATTTCCCAATAGTGGTATCAGAGCCAGGTTGTTCGTACGAATGATTGGTTTTGAACTGCGTGTGTTGCGTTTAGGAAGAATTTTGACGTCAAAATCGTTGACGTAAAAACAAGGGCAGCAACAGTTGCTGCCCTTGATCTGCATGCATGCAGCCACCTACAGCGGCAGCTGTAGCCAGGCAGCACAGTGCCGACGCATGCGCAAGAGCTATGCCTGCAGTAGGCTTGTGGCCGGCGGGACTGGCAGCCAGCGGGCAAAGGTACCGCAGGACAGCGGCGCCTGCGACCGCTGCTCACGCGGGGTGACACGCCGCAGGGCAGCGGCGCCTATGGCCGCTGCTCCCATGGGCAAAAACCCCGGCGAGGCAGCACCGCCTGCGGGCGCTGCCTTGCGAGCAGAACTGCCCGCGGAAGGGGCGGCGCCCACAGGGGCGCCCGCCCGCGGTGGCAGCGCTACCCACCTGCAGGGGCGACGCCCCGGCCCCGTTGCACCTACCGCCGCCGTGGCAGCGCTACCCACATGCTATTGATGCAAGCAATGTCGTGGGATCATAAATTATTTATTATTGTATGACTCATATAAGTCGTAGTTCCGCTCTTGCTCCCAGTAGTAATAGGTTTAAAGTGCAGGAGCTCGACTCTAATACTCCTTTGCCCACTTAAGTCTTTATTTCGTATCTTGTTCTTAAACTCCTTGGTTTAGGTCTACTGTTTTAGCCTCACAACTTCTATGGTTTAGCTTGCTTTTCCCACTATCAGTCCATGTACTCTGTCTTCGATTCTGACTTAACTAGTTAGCGTTCTTACTGTACCTTCTCTAAGCCCTAATCACCCGACTTTCTTTCTATAGTTCCAGTTAAGGTCTTCCGCTCCTAGGTTTCAAACAGGGTTTCCTTTCTTTCATTAATAGATGCTTACTAGTTTGGAGGTTTGGTAAGAATTAGTGGCCTAAGTCATAATCGAACTCCTCAGGTACAAGATAAGAGTCCTATAATAAGGGGCGACCTAGGCCCTAAACCGTGTGCTGCCTTCCATTCCTGTGTTTTTAGTATGCCCTCGTTAGCAGCAGTTCCACTCTTGATAGTAGAAGTATCGGCCTTGTTGGTAGTGTTTTCAGTGACTCAATTCTTTCTTTCGGTGTCTTATAGGCACCTTATAGTGTAGGGCTCCTATCTTTCTAGTTGAATTATGAAAACTCACCTTCCCGAACCATACCTTGACCTGGAGTAGCAACCTCTTCTTCTTATGATTATGATTCTATTATTATAGTGCAATAGTTCATTCTCTTACTTAGCATTTGAATTCCTGTGAGTGGTGTTTACACTCTTTCTGGTATAGCATTAAGTCAATACTCTTTTCTTATTCTTATAAAGTATTCCATCAATTATTGTGTTAGTAGCGATATCAGCCTTGTTAGTGCTAGTTCGATTCTATCCCTTTTATACGATATATCATCAATAGTCTGACCATTGACTAAGAAGAAACTAAGCAGTTACAGTTTGAAGCTCGTAAGTAAGAATGCGAGTAAGTAGTATAGTTTCTAGTAGGGAGCGGCATAGTGATATAAGGGAGGTCAAGAATGAATAGAAGTAGCTTCAGACTTGGATAAGTACACCACTAGCATTAAAGCGCGGAGCCTAAGACTCACCCAAAGGTGCAGAAGGCAAGCTAACTTATGTGTTTAGGTCTGCTACTTATTAGGATACTGGACTTTAGTCTGCTACTTACTTGTTTGATTCTCTATTATGAGATAAGAGGAGATAAAGCCCCAGCTAGGCAGTGGTTCCGAGTAGTAGTCCATTCTTCCCAACAGGATCCCGATTCTTATAGGGTAGTGTTTCAATCTGCAAAGACGTAAGCGTCAATAAAAAATGAAAAAAAGCGATTTATTGGTTTTGACTCTTACAAGTGCCCTTGGTAACCGAGTTCTTATTATTGGTAGTTGGCTTCCCTTAAACTATTAGATGCAATGGTATCAGTCTCGCTTTTGCTAGTTTAGTTCTATAGCTGTTGGATCCGGTCCATATGTGAGCTTAGACAAATTTGGGCCATGAGCCCAAATCAAAGAAATCAAGAGAGAGAGAGAAAGGGCAAAATTGGGTGATGGCTGCGTGTGCAGTGAGAGGGCAGCGTGTGTTGTGAGATTGCACATGAGCGTGCGGCGGAGGAAAGATGAGAGAAAAATAGAGAAAGAAAATGATTAGGTTTCTGAGATTTCTGCTTAACGATCGGTGGCCAAACGTTGTCAGTTTTGGCCCAAATTTTATGTGGAGAATCCTTGCAGTAAACTCTACAATCTTAATGGTGTTGATCTATAGTTTACCCTCTCTAAGGTACTTTCCTGTGATATCCATTCTGTGAGACCTAGAATTCTCTTTTGAGGAGATCGGTCATGATGAAGATATGTTATTCTTGAGCCAAGATCTATGATCTTGATGTTATTCTGATCCTCTAGTTATTCTAGAGAAGACCTACTATAAACCTGTTATCATTATTATTGATAGTGGAAGTTTGAGGTGGACTACGGTCCCGTGGTTTTTCCCACATTGGGTTTTCCACGTTAAAAAGATTTGGTCTCACTGTGTGATTGATTTATTGCTCTATTGTTTATGCTGTGCTGATTGATATTAGCATTTTGATATCAAGTTAGTATTTTGATGAGGAACCTATTTTAATACACAAAGAGGGAAAAGAATTATTCCGCATTAACAGGTTTTCTTCCCAACAAGTGGTATCAGAGCATCAGGTTGTTTGGTGCTAGTTTTCTTGTGTGATTGAAATGGAGCAGTCAGATGGTATGATTAAATTGAACTCATCAAATTATTCCACTTGGAGGCATCTGATGGAAGATTTGCTCTATTGCAAAGATTTGTATAAGCCTATCAAGATTAAAGATAAACCTTCTATTATGGACGATGAAGAATGGGAAGTTCAACATAGAAAAGCTATTGCCTATATTAGAAGATGGATGGATATAAACTTGCATGAGCATATTTCAGATGAAATCAGAGCTGATGTTGTTTGGCAAAGGTTAGAAAATCTCTTTGCGAAAAAGACAGTGGGAAATAGAATTTCTCTCCTCAGAAGGCTTGTAAATTTGAAGTATAAAGATGGTGGTGGTAACATTGTTGAGCACATAAGCCTATTTCAGAGTCTTGCAAACAAGTTGGTTGCTATGAAAATGAATATAGATGATTAGATGCAGGGATTATTACTTCTCAGCTCTTTACCAGAAAGTTGGGAAACGTATGTTGTGACTATTTGTAACTCCACGCCAGAGGGGACTCTAACCATAGATATGGTTAAAGACAGTTTGCTAAATGAAGATGCCAGAAGGAAAGAACAGGGTGAATCTTCTTCTGGGGCATTTGTTACTGAAAAACAAGAAAGACGTGGAAGAAGTCATAGCAGAAATCCATATGGTTATAGAGGAAGATCCAAGTCTAGAAGAGATATCAAATGTTTTCACTGTAATAGGCCAGGTCACATGAAGAAAGAATGTAGGTTTTGGAAGCGAGAACAGAATGAAATGAAGAAAAATGAGAAAGAGACCAATACAGTTGCTGCTGAAGGTAATATCACTATTGTTTGTGATGAAGGGTGTGTTAGCCTTGTAGCTCAGGACAGTAATTGGGTAATTGACTCTAGCGCTTCATTTCATGTTACTTCTCATGGTGATTTCTTTAGATCTTACAGTGCTAGTGATTTTGGTAATGTCAGAATGGGAAACAATGGTACATCTAAGATTGTGGGTATTGGAGATATTTGCTTGGAGACCAGTATTGGGAGCAAATTAATACTCAAAGATGTAAGGCATGTTCCAGATATTCGTCTTAACTTGATATCTACATGTAGACTTGATGATGAGGGCTTTGCACATTATTTTGGTGAAAGTAAATGGAAACTCACTAAAGGTTCTCTAATTGTGGCAAAAGGAAAGAAGATGAACTCTTTTTATGTCATGGAAGCTAAGCTACACAAAGGAGAGATTAATGCAATTCGAAAAGGTGAAAGTATAGATCTTTGGCATAAGAGGCTAGGACATATCAGCGAGAAGGGACTTCAAACTCTTGCTAGAAAGCAGTTCTTACCAGAGTTGCAAGGTACATTTCTTAAATCTTGTGATCATTGCTTAGTTGGAAAAACACATAGAGTTGCATTTCAGACATATCCATCATCTAGAAGATCTGATGTTATTGATTTAGTTCATACTGATGTTTGTACTATGCAAACTAGAACTCTTGGAGGTGCTCTTTATTTTGTTACTTTTATTGATGACCATTCTAGAAAAGTTTGAGCTTTTGCTTTGAAATCTAAAGACCAAGTACTCGATGCTTTCAAAGAGTTTAATGTCAATGTTGAAAGAGAAACTGGCAAAAAGCTAAAGTGTGTTCGATCAGATAATGGTGGCGAGTACAGGGGTCCTTTTGAGAATTATTGCAGGTTTCATGGTATCAGGCTTGAGAAAACAGTTCCTAAAACTCCTCAGCAGAACGGAGTGGCAGAAAGGATGAACAGAACCATTGAAGAAAGGATTAGGTGTATGCTTTCTCACGCCAAGTTACCAAAGTCATTTTGGGGGGAGACTATGAGAACTACAGTTGATCTGATAAATCTTTCTCCATCAGTTCCTTTGAAATGTGATGTTCTAGAGAGAGTATGGGGTGCTTCACGAACTTTACTTTCCCTTAGGCTTCACCTACCTTTAGTTGAGTAAAACAAATATCAATACATATAAGTTAACAGAAGAATTAATGTATATGAAAAGAATAATTAATACAGATAAGTGAATGGATTACTACTTAATTAAAGAATAAAATAAAGGAAAGGTAGGCTAAGCTACCCATAATGAGAAAAGTGGAAAAAGTAAGGAAAGGATGAGGTAGGAGCCAATGCTTCATACTAATGAGAAAAAGAATCAATATAGGAGTAAAGAATATAAGTAGTCAGCCCCCCTATAAGTCAGAAGTAAACTCATAGCTCTAACATAGGAATTCGACTACTATCTCTAAGACAACAGCTAGGAACTCCACCTTGCCACTACTGACTTGAAAGCTTGTTTTACCGGCTCTTATCCTCACGCCGCTACTGCTAAGGCTTCTGTTGCTTCCTCATAGCCTGCTACTCTCTTCTATTCCTTGATCTCAGGTTTACTCTATCTTGTCCGGTATTCTTACTACCAAACTGACACCGCTACTAACGATACTTTCACTAATGACAGGGAACTCAGCTGCTACTGATGGGAGTATGCTACTGCAAGCAGAAAACAACTCGGAACTCGCAATTGAACCGCCGATAACAAGGTTAACGCGCTGACATCTAAATATGAAATGACACTAGATCGGGCCTACTACCTTGACTCTAACTCTGAAACTGCTTACCCTTATTCTTGAGACCAATACTAGCTGGAATGGAACTACTATTTACAATAATCGCTAGGGGCATAGAAGAATGCAATTGCAAACCAACCCCAACTTATCTTATATTACAAGGAGAAGGAGCTACAGCGGGACAAGATGTTGACGACAATAGGCTTGGACAAGAAGTTCCATATCTAGCCCAGTACAGAGGTTTGTCTTAACTTAATTAGTTCCTGTTCCTAAACTATACTACCCTTAACATAAAGTAAGCCAATCATGCAAAGGGGGAAATAAACACTAAAGGATAGGATAGTCAGAATTGGATAAGGGGGGAGTGGCATAGTAGTAACTTGTCTGGTCTCGTGAGCACACTAGTTGGTTTCTTTATTGTAATAAGGGTATTAAAAGCACTCAATACAGAATGCAACTAGCGCTTCTAATACAACAACTAGAACATAGAAATAAGGAAAAGCAAATACAGAATTAACTGATGGTACCCAAGCCTAACTTATTTAAGTATCTTTGCTTGTTTTAAGCATTTATCACCTAACCAATACTAATACCGCTAGTGGGGGAATGAAATGCATTTTGTTTCCAGTGTTCTATATGCTGACACTAGTATTCTATTTCTTTTCTCTACTTCGCCCGACAAGCATTAGTGAGTCAAGTGAGTTCAGTAGTCATTAGTGAGTCAAGTGAGTTCAGCAGTTCAATTTCATGTAAGCCTACTTACTGGCACATTATGTAACATTCGCTTTTCTTTCCTATAGCCGTAATCGACTCGACGCTTCCACCAGATAGGATGATACTGATTCACGTACCTGCCGAGATCGTATTGTTATCTTGGCTACCTACCCGGACTTTCAACTTATGATTCTATGGTCTACTTGACTCGCACCCGAATGCGACCTTCAAATGAAACTGGACGTCTACCTTACGACTTTATCACCGCTTATTACATTGAGACCACTAATGATCCAACATCTTAGAAAAACCCTGCATTCTTCTTTTTAAGGGCATTGATTAATTGATTTCTACTCCTGTTTGTTAGTACATCCATCCTGTTTGTTACTAATAAGTGAAAGGCCTCCCCTTGCTCTAAACCACCAAGCACTACTATGAGAACGAACCCAGTGCCTATCATAATTAACTGGAGTAGTAACCCAGCCTACATCCTTGAGCACCGGATCTCTCTTTCCCATATCTCTTAGCCTCGCGCTACTGACCTCACATCTTACTATCTCCGCTTTCACTCTTACATCAAATCTGCATCTGTTGACTCAACCTAAAACTCCCTGCTCTAAGTTTGTATTGCCCCTCTAAGGATTTAGGCTCCTTGCTTCCATTCCCGAACCTGCTTCTTTGCTTCTTAGATGAGTGCTAACATTACTTTCTCTTAGCTCAAAGCAAAAGGGAGTCTGTCATTACTTGATCTCAGGCTTACTATACCGTATTATAGGTTACCTTTACCTACAAAGTTATAAGTCTTACTATATCTTCTCTCGTCCTGGCGCTTCCTTACCTTCAAATTGGCGCTTAATGCTTTTCATGCTTTACCTTACAATATAGAATTTCATTCTTAGGTATGATCCAGCACATTCGGGAGAATCGAACTACTCTACTGATAACAAGAAAGGAAAGGGATTACTAACAATAAGATTGGAACTAGTATTTCCAAGCCTTATTGCCTCTTCTCAAAGCTCGACTCCAACTCTCACTACTCGGGCACTTATTCCTTGTCTATGCTTTCAACCTATCTTTCCTCTTTTTAGGGCTTTTACTCTCATTTATGTAAGGCTAACTGACCTGTGGAGTTCAATTATGATATCTACCATTTCCATTCTTATATCCACTACTAGATGTCTTATAGCACCCAGAACGGCATCCTGTATTCCTAGTTGAAATCTTTGACTCTGGGGTTTTCTTCTTAGAAACAGTAGTTAAGGTCTGAGTTACATGTTAGGGTCTTACTACCGGAGAGGAGACTAGTGAATTCTGCAGCACTGGATGTATTCTGGGATGCACTAGCCAAATTCTTTAGTTGCAAGGAATTTCTTTAGTTTAGAGTTAAGCCTCGCTAGTACGAGTTGAATCCTAGGTTCCTAGGTGTAGTCTCATAAGCAGTATTTACAAAACGAAAAAGGTGTGTTCAGTATTGGCTTGTAGCCAGGGATGTCATACTTAAAGTCTAGAAGCAAGGCTGAGGCAAGGATAAGTAAGGCTATAGCTGACAAGTAAGGTTCTAACCCCCCCGGTAATCTGATAGACGTTAGTGGTAGACTCTAACCCAAAGTCAGTACTGGCAACCTTCAAAGTGGTAGCACAAATCTGGATTATAGTAAGTAAAAGTATGAGATCCGAGTCTGAGATTATTCCACCGAGTCAAAGTCTTATCGGCAGTACCTTGTTCCTGTTCCCCTGAGGCGGGATTCAATTCTTAGAAACGCTGTTTCCATTCTCTGTTTTGTGTTACTCATCCTTTCTCGTAGTAGTAGTAGTTTTAGTATGAGAAACAACTTAGTTCATTCTATTCCTGTAGCAAAGTTTTCTTTCTTTTTTGATATTAGTAGATGCACGAGACCATACCACTAGGTATTATACTTCTCTTTATAGTTAGTAGAAGAACAGCAGACAGTTTACGCACCAAGACACTCAAACTTAACTGCCATACTAAAAAGGCAAGTCCTAATCCAAAGGCAAGCAACTAACAGATATGAGTCACAACGACCACTTTACTGCCTATGAGTCTGACACGACTACTTCTAATACGAGAACTTGGAACTCCACCGGGCAACTACAACTTAGTAAGCATTAATAGGGGAGCTCATTCCTACCACCCTTTTGCATTCTGTATTATGCGCGTTTAAATCGGTATTCCCAAACCATCCTGTGAGTTCTGCTGTTCGAAGTGAATTCTGTAGTTCGAGCTAAAGTCTTTCTTCCCTCTCTCTTATACGGATAACGAGTCCGAACCCACTACTTACTCTCTTTACAAACTTCCTGTGTTATAGGCATCAAATGAATTAGAAGTTCTCTCATGCATATGACATGTAGTATTTGCTATCAACACGAAATAAGTGCTGTTCAAGTGCATTTATGATTAATCACATGGGCCCTTTGCCTTTACATACCTTCCTTCAAACTTAACTACGATTGACTACTACGATATTTACTATTCAATCGGATAAGCTAAGTGTTGGCACCCATTCATTCTATAAGGAGTACTAACTCGAGGGATGGATCCGGCTACTGCTTCTCGGAACCAACCTAATAATAAGGAATATGCATATTACTTATCATAATCAAACTCGTGAGTCCAAGCCCTACTTCCAATACTAAGCACCTTACTCCTTTCTTACATTCTGACTCTATTTTATAGAAGTCTCGGTGTTCCTCCTTTGATCCCTTATTACAACTAACAGACTCACCTTTGCTCTGCTCTTCTTCAACTCTGCCCTTATGCGCGTATCAACAGGTTTTGTATGTCCCTCAACATGTAGCTACTGCCTATTAGATTAGACACTCAAAGCGGAGCTATTGACTGTTGAGATTTGATTCATAGTTATCTATCTAGATAGTTATCATGATTTAGTGGTTACAGGATGATTTCAATAACCACCTCAATCATGATCTAGTAGTTATAGGGTGGTTTCAATAACTACCTCAATCTAATAATTATAGGGTAGTTGTCACTAAATCCTATAAATAGGACCGTAGTTCATGAATAGATATGTGTGTATTTGGTATCTTGTAAGTGTTCTTATCAATCCTCCTGTTTTTTAATACTACATCAGTTTTCTTGAGTCGAAAGGCTTCTTTTTACTTGCATCGTAGTATTCTAACTTTTAATAGTAATTCTATGTTTCAACCCCTTATCCCTATCTTCTCGGGTAAAAACTATGAATTTTGGAGTATCAAGTTGAAGACTCTATTCAAATCTCAAGATCTTTGGGACTTAATAGAGAATGGATATGCGAATCCAAATGACGAAATCAGGTTGAGGGAGAATAGAAAGAATGACTCAAATGCATTGTTCTTCATTCAACAAGTTGTAAATGAGACAATCTTCTCAATAATTACAACAGTGACAACCTTAAAGCAAGCTTGGTTGATACTTCAAAATGAATTTCAAGGCTCATCAAGGGTGATTACGGTAAAACTTCAAACCCTTCGTCGTGAGTTTGAAATTTTGTTCATGAAAAGCAATGAATCGATACAAGATTTTCTTTCTCGAGTGATTGAAATTGTTAGTCAAATGAAATCTTATGGTGAACATCTTTTTGATCATATAATTGTTGCAAAAGTTTTGAGAAGTTTAACTTCGAAATTTGATCATGTTGTTGACGCAATTGAGGAATCAAAATATTTATCTACATATTCATTTGATGAACTAATGGGTTCCTTGCAAGCACATGAAGTAAAGTTGAACAGGTCACTTGAAAAAAGTGAAGAAAAAACATTTTAGGTTAAGGAGGAATCTTCTACTTCAAAAGAAGACAAAAAATCAGTAGGAAGAGGACGTGGTAGAGGAGAATTTCATGTAGAGGAAATGGAAGAGGATGAGGATACTTTGATGGGCATGAAGAACAAGGGCAATTAAATTATGATAAAAAAATTACAAAAGTGGAATTCAATGTCACTATTATAAAAAGTTTGGTCACATGAATACAGATTGCTGGAAAAGAGAAAAGCAAGTAAGCTATATGGAGAAAAATGAAGAAAATAATAAGTTGTTTATGACTCATTCACAAGTTCATAATATCTCAAATGATATTTGGTTTTTGGATAGTGGATGTTCTAATCATATGTCAGGTATAAAATCAATATTTAGAGATATTGATGAAACTCACAAGTTGAAAGTTAGACTTGGAGATAGCAAACAAATCCAAGTGGAAGGGAAAGGAACAATTGAGGTGAAGACAAATCAAGGGAAGGTAAAATACCTTGATAATGTTTTCTTTGTTCCTACTTTATCACATAACTTGTTGAGTATTGGACAATTGATAAATGATGGATATTCAGTAATATTTGATGATGGTTCATGCACTATTAGAGATAAAAAATCTGGTTTAATTATAGTAAATGTTTGCATGACACAAAGCAAGATGTTTCCACTTGATGTGTCAAATATTAAAAGGCATGCGCTTATCACAACTCAAAAGAATGAGTCTTGTTTATGACATTTAAGATATGGACATCTTAACATTAAGGGTTTAAGGTTGTTAAGTCAAAAAGGAATGGTTTTCGGATTGCCCAAGATTAATACACTTGATGTATGTGAAGGATGCATTTATGGCAAACAAAGTAAAAAATCATTTCCTATTGGAAAAGCATGGAGAGCATCCAATTATCTTGAATTAATTCATACTGACTTATGTAGACCTATGAATACAAAATCATTTGGTAGAAGTCAATTTTTTTATTGTTTATGGATGATTATAGTTGCATGAGTTGGGTATATTTTTTGAAATTGAAATCTAAAACATTTGACAATTTTTGAAAGTTTAAGGCAGTTGTAGAAAGACAAAGTGGTAGATAAATAAAGACACTTCGGACAGATAGAGGTGGTGAATTTTTATCTAATGAGTTTAATTCTATTTGTGAAGAAAATGGTATTCACAGAGAATTGATAGCACCATATACACCGGAGCAAAATGGTGTAGTTGAACGTAAGAATCGGACTGTCGTTGAAATGACAAGAAGTTTGCTTAAAGGAAAACATCTTCCAAATCAGTTTTGGGCAGAAGTAATTGCAACAGTAGTTTATTTGTTGAATATTTCACCAACAAAGGCTGTTATGAATCGAACTCCTTTTGAGGCTTGGTACGATATGAAACCTAGTGTTAGACATCTAAGAATTTTTGGTTGTATTGCTTATGCTTTAGTGAATTCATAAAATCATCACAAGCTTGATGAAAAATCTGAAAAATTCATCTTAATTAGTTATTCCTTAGAATTAAAAGCATATCGATTATATAACCCTGTTAGTGGCAAAATTATTATTAATAGAAATGTTATGTTTGATGAAAGGGCAAGTTGGAATTGGGAGACCAATAAAGGTGAAACACAAATGTAGATTCCAGCAGAACTAGACACTCCGCAGAATCAAGTGACAAATCCTGCTCCAACAAGTTCATCGTCAACCTCACCCAATAGCAATTCAAATGCAGATTCCTCAGATGAAACCCCTCTAAGAAATTTCAAATCACTGATAGAAATTTATAACTCAACATTTGCTTTGTTTATTTCAGATCCAACAACTTTTGAGGAAGCAGTTAAAAAAGAGGAATGGAGAAAAGCAATGAAGGAGGAAATCAAGTCAATTGAGAAGAACAAAGCATATAGAGATACGCTATCATTTCATCCGAGAGCTTGTAGCAAGTGGAGTCATAACAATGAAGTATTATGGAATGGATGAATAAGTTATGGATATCCTCAACAAATCGCTTCCAGTTCGAAAGCATGTTTATTTTATGTCGCAAATTAGTGTATACAACTATGAATCAAGGGGGAGTGTTGAGATTTGATTCATAGTTATCTATCTAGATAGTTATCATGATTTAGTGGTTACAGGATGATTTCAATAACCACATTAATCATGATCTAGTAGTTATAGGGTAGTTTCAATAACTACCTCAATCTAGTAGTTATAGAGTGGTTGTCACTAGGTCCTATAAATAGGACCGTAGTTCATGAAGCAAGTAGATAGATATGTGTGCATTTGGTATCCTATAAGTGTTCTTATTAATTTTTCTGTTTTTTAATACTACATCAGTTTTCTTAAGTCAAAAGGTTTCTTTTTACTTGCATCATAGTATTCTGTTTTTTCCTTGCTCCTCCATCCCCAACACTGACTATATCTAAGACTTAAATGAGAGTACCAATATAAGGACTCGAGCCCGGGCTAACAATATTTGCTCTTATAATGTCAAATTGAATGGGTGCTCCCAAGGCTACCTTTATTTTCTCCTAATCTGCCCCTACTCGCTTCCAAACCCCGACTAGGTATTTGCTTTCTTTGATGACTAGCTCTAGCTCTAAGATAGTAGAGGCGGTAAACAAGAGTGAAACTCCTGTCTTAAGGAATCCATGAAGAAAAGAAGAAACCCAAGTAGTGATAGCCCTAAACCAACCTCTCTACAAAAATGCCTACGTTCACCTCCGAGTCTTACCTGTTTGTATGAGCCCACCTCCATTGACTCCAACTCCAACTATCCTGGCTTTGATCTTTACTTGTTTATTTCATTCACTTGATGCTTACTTATATTCTTTAGCTCCACTACCTGGATTACTTCACTAAAGTAAAGCTACCTCGCATATTATAGTTTGATCCTTGAAAGGAGAAGTCGGTAAGTTGGGTTTTTAGAAGTCAAATAAGCAGTCCACATTCTTATTAGCAGTAGTTCTATTTAGTAGGCCTCGTTAAGGGCATAGGTCTTGTTATCACCAGTTATATTCTTTGCCTTACTTGATCAATTCGAACTTCCTATTAGTAGATGTACTACTACATCATCGTATTATTATTCTCCTATCATGAGGTTGGTTCCTTAACTAACAAGTAAGAACCAGTGCCGACTGTGATAGAATTAAAGTGATAAGACCCTAAAGTCTTATCGAGAAATGGGGATGATCACTTCGAGGGGATCGGCCCTCCTTGATCGCTTCGAGGGGATCGGCCTCCTAGGGTTTGTCAAAAGATAGAATAATATTTTTCATAGATTATTGAAAAAAAATAGTTACATCCCTATTTATAGAGTTCCACCCAGAGTTCATCAGGACTTGAACTCTAATAATAAATAAATATTAAATAAACCTCTACTTGACTCTAACTGAACCAAACTGACTCAATAAACAATTGGACTAAACAGACTCAATAAACATTATTCAAAAGCTCAGAAAAAAAATCATAATAGTTCCTCCCTCTTCAAATCAGCCTTGTTCTCAAGACTGAGCAGCATCAATCTCGGGGAGCTTCTCTTTTAGCACTTTAGCTAAAGACTATCTGCAACGCATCACAACCCGTTGATCAAGTAAGTATGGTCTCCACTTTTTGATAGTGTAAGCAACAAGTCGGTCTTTCAGTGTAGTAATCGTTGCATGAAACTTCTGGCCTTGTATAATCAATTTTATCTTTGAACCTTTGCTATCAAAAATGAAAATTCGTCAATCAACGATCTTTACTTCGAATTTATCATAGTCTTCAATGTGGTGGGCCAATCGATCAACAATCTCACTGTCCATAAAATTGTTAGTGCTACCAGTATCAATCAAAATTATAATAGGCTGATGCTCTAGAGTTTCGACAACTTCCATAGTTTGCGGGTTAGAGTAGTCGGCTAATGTATGCATTGTATATACGGTAGGTTCAACGTCTTCATTAGAATTTATACCTTCATGATCGAAGTCAATATTCTTAGCTTTCGGCTCCTCCCCAATTGGTTCAATCATCAAAAGTTGCCTTATTTACATCGGTGCTCCATACTCCATTTTTCATCATAGTATAAACCCTTTGCTGATCTTTCATTGAGTTCTTCTTGGGTTAGTCTTCAGGTGTCAAGGCTTTGGTTGGGAATAGATGGAGCCAATGGCTTACTGATCATCTGGTTGTTGTCACTTCTGTTTCCATGATTTTCCCTATTGATTTTTTTCTCATGTAGATGTGCGAATGAGATTGTAGCTATCATAGTGCGGGGTTGACGAGCCTTAACTTCATACCGAATCTCTAGAATAAGCCTTTCAATAAATGTATCCAGAAGTTGTCGTTCTGACCAATCTCTAGCTTGATTTGACAATCTTTCAAACCTACTATGATATTCCAACACTATAGAAGTCTGACAAATTTTGGCGAGCTATCCATCCACCTTCATGTACGAGTAGATTATGTCACAATCTTGGAGCCCTTTTTTAGTATTTATAGATCTGTGCAATATAGAACTTGAGCTCCCACCTTGTTGAAATTTACTAAAGCTCCCCAGTAAGTCCTTTTTGAAATCATTAAGTACTTCTTGTAACCGGTTCTCAATTCTGATTTCCAATGCTTCCATTTGTGCTTTCACTGAGTTATCAGTGGCCATTGCGTAAGATTGCAAATCTATAATCTCAACTCCTGTTTTTGGTGTCGGTCAAAGGCATCAACACTTTCGATGCGAAGTTGCCGAGAAGGTGGACGCCAAGGACAGTGCTGTGGTCGCTGCGTTGGAGGAAGAGTAGCTGCCTTTTTTCTATCACTGCGTGGGGTGAGAGCGCAGGGGTTGGAAGGTGATTGTGTTGATGTGGCTGTAGCTGCTGCGACCCAAGGGGCAATCGCTGAGCAACGGGGTTGAAGCTGCGGTGATGGCAACCTGTGGTGATGGCAACCTATGGTTGTGGCAAAATATGCTAAGCAAGGGGGAGGCGGTGTTGATGCAGTCGAGGTTGAGAAGAGGAATCGATGTTGCGCGCGCTGCTGGGGTTGAGGCAAGGCAGCGTACTTGCTGCGGTTGCTGCGTTCACTTTTGGAGGGCGGCTACTGCAGAATGAGGGGTTGGTTGTTGGCCGAGAGCGATGACGGTGGTTACAATCGGCGGCTACGGCAGCAGAGGGTGCCACTATTTTTGTTGCTGCGTGGTGGTTGCTGCATACTCTGTTTTTCTCACACAACCGAAGGAGTTGGCCGGAAGGATCACGAGCGGTTGAGGAGAAGGCTGCAGTGGTTGGCAGCAGCGGTGGTCGCTGGCCGGAGCGCAGCGTTGGCGGTGGAGAAAAAGGCAGCGAGCGTCGTCGCTGGCCGGGAAGTTGCGATGCTGGAGATGGGAAACAGGGTGCTCTATTTCTATCGCACCACAGCCTGAGCCGCTGGCGATGCTGGCAACGGCGGAGCGGCGGTGATCGTGCAGCCGAGAAGCAGCGGCAGCAGTGGAGAAGGAGTCGGCGGTGTCACGGTTGGGAACAAGGGCAACCGGTGAGTTGGGAGGCATTGGGAGGATCGGCTGTTGGGAGGCGTGCGACAGTCGTCGCACGGTGGCCCGCAACCGTGATGGGTCGGTTGGGTGGCGACGGTGTTGGAGGGGAAGAGGAGTGCTGGAGGCGGCGCAGCTGGTGGAGGTGCGGCTGCGATCGACGAGGAGCTGCGGCAACAGAGGAACTCTGTTTCTGCAACCATTGCAACGAGAGGCTGCGGCAACAGGCGGCTGCGGAGAGGCAACGGTGGTGGCACGGCTGGGAGCAGCGTCACCAACGATCGCCGAGGAGGAGAGGTCGAGCGGCTGCGCTGCGGAAACAATGACAATGGTGAAAAAAGAGTTGCCTTGTAGTGGTGGTGGGGAAGAAGGGAAGCAATACTGTGGTGGGCTGCGCCAAGGATCGTTGCTCTGATACCAAATGATAAGACCCTAAAGTCTTATCGAGAAATGGGGATGATCACTTCGAGGGGATCGGCCTCCTTGATCGCTTCGAGGGGATCGGCTCTACTTGATCGCTTCGAGGGGATCGACCTCCTAGGGTTTGTTAAAAGACAGAATAATATTTTTCATAGATACTGAAAAGAAGCAGTTAAATCCCTATTTATAGAGTTCCACCCAAAGTCCATCAGGACTTGAACTCTAATAATAAATAAATATTAAATAAACCTCTACTTGACTCTAATTGAATCAAACCGACTCAATAAATAATTGAACTAAATAAATTCAATAAATATTATTCAAAAGCTCAAAAAAAGGGTCATAACATAAAGATAAGGTAATACACACTTAAGTCAAGAGAGCCAACTCACTAGTCGGGGATCAAGAAAACAAGTGTCAGACTCATGGACAGTGACTAGTGGTATAAATAAGAATCATACAGGAGATACGGAATGGAAGCAAGAAAGTCAGTAGCCTAAGCCTTACATAAAGTCAATTCAATTGGTATTGGTTCTATTCTTTCCAGTATAGTATTAGGTCTTGTCAGCCTTCTTGTTAGTAGTGATATCAGTACGAAGGCAATCAGTGTAAGGCCCATAGGCATTAGTTAGCTCCTATAGCGAAAGTCTTAAAAGCAACAGTTCGAGTCGTTAGTGCAGTTGTTCTTATTTAAGTCGTTAGTGCAGTGTTTGATTATGACATTAGTATTAGTCTACTTAGCACGGCTCTACTCTTATAGCTCGTACCCGGAGCAAGAAATGGTAGTTTGAAAGTAGGAATGGAGCTACTACTTCTAAGAATGAAAGGATAAGTATAGTAAAGGTTCGGTAACGACATAATTCACCTAAGAAAGTAAGGCAGGAGTCTCAGTTTGAAGATGGGGAAAGGCAGTCTTGTTGACATTGGTTTGATTCTGCTCTTGGTAGGTGATCCCAATAGTGTTTTATTACTCTCCTTTTTCTTATTCTTATATTTGTTTTAGTTGGGCTCTTCTTCTTACTTTCAACTCTAAAGTAAGGATACCTTTCTAAGGAAACCAATATGAATATAGCCCTATAAGACTAATAGTGAGAAGTATTAGACCTAAGCACATAAGTCACAGGCCTAACCACATAAGCCAGTCTACCTCTCTTTGTGCCAACTCCAACTACCTCGACTTTAACCTCAAACTTACTGTTTATCATTTCCAAACTGCATGCTATCAAACTGAAACTAATGCCCTTCACTCTGAGACTCAGTACTGTAATTCTTGATTAACCCATTAGCTTAGCCTTACTTGTTTCATATTTCCCCCCTAAGGAACTAGTGTACCTTCTTGGCTTTCTACTTATTGAATTCTTTGACTTACCGTATTCTTAGTATGAATCTCCTTACTTGCATTTCATATCCCACTGATATACTACTTGGTAGAATTCTGATTGTTCGAATGAATTATCATTATAGTGGCAATTGGCTTTGTAAGGGCATCCTAACTTAACTGACTTACAACAACTTTTCACTGGGAAGAAACCCTACCCCTATTAGAATAGAATTGGTGTTGACCAGAATTGAGCTAGCACTAACAGGAATTTCACTATTACTTAAGAGAATGGAATGGATGCATGTAAGAATTAACTGACGGGTAATCAATCTTACTGATCTACTCCACATGCCAAGCTATACTCGTACCTTGCACTATGCCTTTCCCGATCTCATATCTGTAGTTCACCCATACCTCCCCTTGCTCGCATTACGTATTTGACTTATTTGGGCTTGCTTTCCTTACAATACTCACTACTTACTTGCAAACTACCATTCCCGCCATTGAGCCTGTGACCTTCCATCATCTAAGTCTAACTATCTCCCTGGCTTTTCATTTGACACGTAGGCGCTTTTCATGTTCTATCTTATTAGAATAAAGAAATCAATCGGTACTTCTCATAATGGAACTAGTGTAGTGGCAAACAGAACAGGCTTAACTTAACTACTCCACTAGAATAGAGCCATTGACAACCAGGCTATAACTCATAGCTAGGAAATCCGCTAGTAACCAACAAGGATAAAACCAGTGTCTATTACATGAGAATGCAATTACAAACTAGAGGAATCTCACTTATAAGTAAGAGCCAAGCGAAGCCTCAAAGCAACTACCCTGTCACTACTTACTTTAAATGCTTAGCTTTAGTTCGAAACTCCTTTATCTTATTCTTACATTTGGACCTACACTAGTTTAGAGTTAGAGTAGTGCTCGTTAGCTTCGTTCTGAGACTCCCGCCCGGCATTCCCTCACCATCCTATGGTATTCAGTTCATCTATATAAGATTCATTTGTATTTTAGAGTATTTTATTAGGGCAAGAAACTAGACGCCAAGACGGCAAGTAACTAGAGAATCAAAACCCGCAGCTATAGAATGTAAAGTAGAATGTTAAAAGAAGTACTAGTAGCCAGAGGATAGGTAGTCAATAAAGTCATAAAGAGAGGTCTCTATAATTAATCAGTTGAGGGTCGGCAAGGTAAGCAGTTAATAGTTGTAAGAGAGGGCCATGAACACAGGACTCGTTCACTAAAACCCAAGAAAAAAGGTAGCCAAGGAATTTCCGCTAATAAATGACTCAAATTACCTTCAAAAGTGGGCGAAACCCGGGTTTTTTAGTAGCCAAGGAATTTTCCCTAATAGACAGAGAAAATTGAATGACGAACACAGGACTTCCTCATAACTCACTAACATTCGTTACTGGACTGTCGCATAACTAACTATGTTGTTTGGCCCTGCTGCACAACATTAGTAGTTATTTGACCCTCATAACTCTGGCTCCGGGTACCTCATAATTTCGTTATTCGTGGCTACCACGCAACATTAGCAGTTGCTTGGCCGTTCGTTATTCGACTGTCACATCACAGTAGTCGTGACTTGGCTGACTGAAACATGGGTTTTTTTTGTAGCAAAGGAGTTTTCCCTCCTGGACCAATCTGTTAGGATCAAGAGCATTAAGAGGGAGGGGGGGGGGGGGGGGGGGGTGAATTAGTGTAGCGAAAAAAACTTATAATGATTAAAACTGCTTTTATACGATAAAATCATTTCCGACGTAAAATCGTTTTCGGAAACTTAACTTGAAAGCAAGTTTGTAAGAGAGTGCAGCAAAAGAAATAAGAAAGTAAAGCACATATGGAGGTTTGCAGTAAGGTAAGCAGCAAGAAGAAATGCAAACTAGAGAGCACCATAATTTTAGAGTAGTTCAGTCAATCTTGACTTATATCCACTTTTGGCTTCCTCCTCCGACGACGTCACCGACGTCCACTAGAAGCCTTCCTTCAATAGGCGAAGGCCAACCACCCTTTTACAGTTTCACTCCTTTTGACGGGCTTAGGAGACAACTCTTACAAAATTTTCACTCCTCTCTTGAATGATCGAAACTTGAAAGAAAAGAGGGAGGAGAACTTTTAGCTTATACAACACTTTTGAGCTCTAAAAATCACAGAGTAAGATTGGATTTTTGGTGCCCTTTCATGCAAGAGAAGGTGGGGTTTATATAGGCCCCAAATTGGTTTGAATTTGGAGCTAAAAAATATCATCTCCTGGATTTTCAGGATCCTGACGATACTATCGCCATAACTGAGCGGTACTACCTCTCGGAGACCGAGCTCAGGCGGTACCACTACTTGACAGGGGCGGTACCACCGCCTAGTCTTGCTCGAAGACTGAGCCCAAGCGATACCACCGCCTGACAAGGGTAGTACCACCGCCTAGTCTCGCTCGAAGACTGAACCCAAGCGGTACCACCGCCTGACCTGGGCAGTTGCACTGCCCAGCTTTCCTGAGCTCTTGGGTGGTACCACTGCCGGCCAGGAAATCTGGGTTTGAATGGGCTAATCCATTCGGCCTAATTTAGGTCTGTCAAGGGCCCTATTGCCCCTAGATTAAATTAATGGGATCATCTCTCATTCCTAGCTTAATCTACATGCTAACTATGATATTTTTTAAGACATTTACTGCAACTTGCTCCGGTATGTCAATTACTTCTTACGGCGAGCTTCCGGTGAACTTCCGGTGAATATCCGATGAACCCTCAACGATGCTCCGGCGGACTTCTGTCAAACTCCTGGACTTACGACAATCCACTTGGCGAGTTCCGACGAGCTTCTTTGGCAAACTCCTAGACTTCTCGGATTTGTTCTTGTAGAACCTCCGACGACTGTCCGGACTTCCACCGAACTCTCGAACCCCCAACGTGATCATGATCTTGACTCTAGCGCAACTCCTGCTGCATGTCTTACTGCCATCGTAATTAATCCTGCACACTTATCTCAACATATGGATTAGATAACATATGACAATTGACTTCATCATCAAAATCCGAGATTCAACAATCTCCCCCTTTTTGATGATGATAATCAATTGATAATGGAGTTAACCTTAACTCCCCCTATCTATATGCCATACTTGAGATAAGTCATTCTTGAATTCAAGAGACATACTGATAAGTTAAGATCATTTAACCTTATCAATACTCCCATCATAATTCTTATCATGATGTATTTCTCTGAAAATGATGTCAAGGCTTGACATCCATTTTCAGGTTTTACATTTCAAATGTGAAAGATAGCAATCGTAGCAATTCATCATATGGTAAGATGATTAAAACTTATGATGATTAAAACTGCGTTTGTACGATAAAATCGTTTCCGACGTAAAATTGTTTTCGGAAACTTAATTTGAAAGCGAGTTTGTAAGAGAGTGCAGCAAAAGAAATAAGAAAGTAAAGCACATATGGAGGTTTGCAGTAAGGTAAGCAGCAAGAAGAAATGCAAACTAGAGAGCACCACAATTTTAGAGTAGTTCGGTCAATCTTGACTTATATCCACTTTTGGCTTCCTCCTCTGACGAGGTCACTGACGTCCACTAGAGGCCTTCCTTCAATAGGCGAAGGCCAACCACCCTTTTACAGTTTCACTCCTTTTGACGGGCTTAGGAGACAACCCTTACAGAATTTTCACTCCTCGCTTGAATGATCGAAACTTGAAAGAAAAGAGGGAGGAGAACTTTTAGCTTATACAACACTTTTGAGCTCTAAAAATCATAGAGTAAGATTGGATTTTTGATGTCCTTTCATGCAAGAGAGGGTGGGGTTTATATAGGCCCCAAATTGGTTTGAATTTGGAGCTCAAAAATATCATCTCCTGGATTTTCAGGATCCTGGCGATACTATCGCCATAACTGAGCGGTACTACCTCTCGGAGACCGAGCTCAGGCGGTACCACTGCTTGACAGGGGCGGTACCACCGCCTAGTCTTGCTCGAAGACTGAGCCCAAGCGATACCACCGCCTGACAGGGGCAGTACCACTGCCCAGTCTTGCTCGAAGACTGAACCCAAGTGGTACCACCGCCTGACCTGGGTAGTTGCACTGCCTAGCTTTCCTGAGCTCTTGGGCGGTGCCACTACCGACCAGGAAATCTGGGTCTGAATGGGCTGATCCATTCGGCCTAATTTGGGTCTGTCAAGGGCCCAATTGCCCCTAGATTAAATTAATGGGATCATCTCCCATTCCTAGCTTAATCTACATGCTAACTATGATATTTTTTAAGATATTTACTGCAACTTGCTTCGGTGTGTCAATTACTTCTTCCAGCGAGCTTCCGGTGAACTTCCGACGAACATCCGATGAACCCTCAACGATGCTCTGGCGGACTTCCGTCAAACTCCTGGACTTACGACGATCCACTTGGTGAGTTCTGACGAGCTTTTTTGGCAAACTCCTAGACTTCTCGGATTTGTTCTTGTAGAACCTCCGACGACTGTCCGGACTTCCATCGAATTCTCGAACCCCCAACGTGATCATGGTCTTGACTCTAGCGCAACTCCTGCTGCATGTCTTACTGCCATCGTAGTTAATCCTGCACACTTATCTCAACATATGGATTAGATAACATATGACAATTGACTTTATCATCAAAATCTGTGATGATGACAATCAATTGATAATGGAGTTAACCTTAACTCCCCCTATTTATATGTCATACTTGAGATAAGTCATTCTTGAATTCAAAGCCTTTGAATTCAAGAGACATACTAATAAGTTAAGATCATTTAACCTTATCAATACTCCCATCATAATTCTTATCATGATGTATTTCTCTGAAAATGATGTCAAGGCTTGACATCCATTTTCAGGTTTTACATTTCAAATGTGAAAGATAGCAATCGTAGCAATTCATCATATGGTAAGATATCAACATATAAAATTATGATGTAAATTCTTGATATCTTAACATAATGCAAATATTTCATGTGTTTAGCAATCATAGCATTTCATCATATGACTAGATATCAATTTGTAGAATTGCGATGTAAGCTCTAGATATCTTAACATAGTGCAAATATGGCAATAACTTTGTTGATGACAAAGGGGGAGAATAATGTGCAAAAGATTGATGACTTGTGCAAATATGAAATTAGCATGACTTATATGTATCGTATTGCAATAACTTATATGTTGTATAATGTAATGAAAAATGTCTTATATATGTTATATTCTTTAAAAGCATCGTAAAACTTTTTGAGCATATCACATATGAAAATTTTTAGATTGGTTGTCATATTATGTTTATCATTTATATATATATATATGATAAGTAATCATCTCATGATCATATGAAATCATGCCTTGCATTTATATCATGAGATCCATGTTGAAATTTTAAATTATTATTATTTCTTATCAAAATGATAATTATATTTTATCATTCGGCTTGAAAATAATTTTCATACCTTGAAATTATGAGAAATATGAAGTTTCGTATTTGCTCATGCTTATTAAGAATAATGATAAGTTTGACGGATAAAACTTATCGGTTTAGGCTTGAATTAAAAGAGATTGAATTCAAGTGTTTTTATCTTCTCATAATATGGCATATAGATAGGGGGAGTTATGATTAACTTCGTCATCAATTGATTGTCATCATAAAAAAGGAGAAGATTGTTGAATCTCGGATTTTGATGTTAAGTCAATTAATAAGTTAATTGATCTAATTCATATTATTAAGTTATGTGTGGGGGCACTGCCGCTGCAGGTGGGCACCCCCGCGGGGGCCGCCGCCTCCGCGTGCGGTTCTGCCTGCGAGTCAGCGCCCGCAGGTGGTGCTGCCTCGCTGGCGGCCGCCCCTGCGGGGTTTTTGCCCGTGGGAGCAGCGGCCACAGGCGCCGCTGCCCTGCGGTGCCTCAGCCCGCGCTGCTGCCCCGCGGCGCCTCTGCGCGCGGGCTCAGCGGCCGCAGGCGCTTCTACCGCGCGGGCTGCCAGCCCCGCCGGCCACACGCCTGCTGCAAGCAGACCGCCGGCCGGCTGCTGCAGGCACAGCGCTTGCGCATGCGCCGGCGCTGTGCTGCCTAGCTGCGGCTGCGGCTGGCTGCAGGCATGCAGATAGAGGGCAACAACAGTTGCTGCCCTTCCTCGCTTTTGCGTCAACGATTTTGACGTCAAAATTCTTCCTAAACACAACACACGCAGTTCAAAACCAATCATTCACATGAACAACCTGGCTCTGATACCACTGTTGGGAAATCAATGGGGGCGACATCACATGCGCAGCGGAAGAACAAGAAAACAAAATCCCCGATTCCCAAAAAGATGTTCGTCGTCGTGCGAAGATTGGTGCGAAAAATCCGTGAAACATAAAACTGCGTATATTGATTGTGTTACCTAGGGAGATCGTATATCCCTGTTTCTTTGCAGATCCTTAGGAGAGCGTGAAGGAGGTCAAGCGTCCACCTCTCTAGCGGTGATCCACACAGCAGGGTTGCGACGACGCTCCTCAAAACTTCAGGCCTACTCTGAGGTGGAGAGGGAGAGGAGAATAGGAAAGGCAAGCAAAGACTCTAGCCTATGAGGCTGTGAATCCCTCCTATTTATAGAGATCCCGTGTCAAACCCTAATGGGTCCTTCCCTAGTGGGTATTGGATCTGCATCCAATAAGACAAGGGCTCTGTCGGATATCTCATATCCAAACCTCTACTCATCGCAATGCCTACCATATGTGTGTGACCCTCTAGGCCCAATGTCGAGCTGGCCGTGAGTCATACCTGTTAGAACTCCTTCTAACTCAGTGAATTATTATATCTGTAATAATTCACTCGACTCATCGACTACGGACGTACTAGGCCACTACGTCGTAGTCCCCAGACGATACAAGGGAATCCAATCCATTGGACCTATCTGTCCTCAATTACCGTGTACCTATAGTCCCTCATCCATCTAATATCCCAGAGACCGTATATCGAGCATGGTGCTGTCAGACCCATACGGTTTCTACTCGAGTCTCAGTCTAATCGGATTCTCCCGGAGAACTCTTTCTCTCTCAACCCGAATGACCCTGGCCAGGGATTTGTCTGAGCAAGAACACATAGGATATTCCTCTCATGACGCCGAGAGTAGATGATCCTCTATTGACACTCAATAGCCCTCGTAAGGTTGACTACCACTCCCAATGACCAGCTGTACTAGATCTGGGGATAGCCAAACCTATAAGTCTGGTATCAAAGAGTGGAGCACTCATACAGGACATCCTTGGTGTCTCAAGTCTAAGGACCAGATACACCACTAGGACTACAGAATCACTGTCTGACAATAAGGCATCATCAACCATCCAGTATTCCATAAGCGGATCAATCAGTGAACTCATTCTCCAATGAGCACCTGTACTATATCCCTAGTGTCCCTACACGAGCAGCTATGAGACCAGCTGCATCCATCATATGAACGGGTATACAGCACACCAGTCTATCCGGTTATCACGATGTCCCTCTCGAGTAACCTATGACCGGGATTATTTAGGATATGTGTTTAAAGGTGAATCGATCTCATTATCATGATCTCATCACGATTCGATTCCCATTGCACAAATCCAAGGACATCACAATATATGTATGCATTTATGCAATAGTTATAAAGTGATATATGCCAAAATATAATAATCAAAAAGATTCTGTATCAAGTCACACGTGCCATCACTCACGTGATTGGCTTGTTGGGCACCTATGACTAGCAGACTCCTCCCCTGAGCTAGGGGCTGTGCCCCCTCTCCTTTTGCGTGTTGTCTTTTTTTTTTTTGTTCCGGTCGGGTTCGGGGCCGTGCTACCCGACCGCCATGTGTACCTCCTTTATGATCAAGAAGCACTTTTATTTTGAAATTCTAACTTGCTCTTCTCCTCGACTATGGGTGCGCTGGCTCCCCATATCTTTTCTGTCCCGACTAGCCTCCTTTATAGGTAGAATTTCTTCAGGTTTGTCGCATTCCACATTCTCAGCAGGGGACTTCCCTCCATAGTCTCGAACCGGTAGGTTCCTTCTCGGACCATGTTATAGACTCGATAGGGGCCTTCCCAGTTGCTAGTCATAGGTGCCAGCAAGCCAATCACGTGAGTGATGGCACATGTGACTTAATACAGAATCTTTTTGCTTATTATATTTTGGCATATATCACTTTATAACTATTGCATATATGCACATATATATATTGTGATATCCTTGGATTTGTGCAATGGGAATCGGATCGTGATGAGATCACAAAAATGAGATCGATTCACCTTTAAACACATATCATAAATAATCCCGGTCATAGGTTACTCGAGAGAGACATCGTAATAACCGGACAGACTGGTGTGCTGCATACCCATCCATATGCTGGATGCAGCTGATCTCATAGCTACTCATGTAGGGACACTAGGGATATAGTACAGGTGCTCATTGGAGAATGAGTTCACTGATTGATTCGCTTACGGAATGTTGGATGGTTGATGATGCCTTATATCTGGTCCTAGTGGTATATCTGGTCCTTAGACTTGAGACACCAAGGATGTCCTGTATAAGTGCTCCACTCTTTGATACCAGACTTATAGGTTTGGCTATCCCAGATCCAGTACAGTTGGTCATTGGGAGTGGTAGTCGACCTTACAAGGGCTATTGAGTATCGATAGAGGATTATCCACTCTCAACGTCATGAGAGGAATATCCTATGTGTTCTTGCTCAGACAAATCCCTGGCCAGGGTCATTCGGGTTGAGAGAAAAAGAGTTCTCCGGGAGGATCCGATTAGAGCGAGACTCGAGTAGAAACCGTATGGGTCTGATAGCACCATGCTGGATATACGATCTCTGGGATATTAGATGGATGAGGGACTATAGGTACATGGTAACTGAGGACAGACAGGTCCAATGGATTGGATTCCCCTATATTATATGGGGACTACGACATAGTGGCCTAGTACGTCCGTAGTCGATGAGTTGAGTGAATTATTACAGAGATAATAATTCACTGAGTTAGAAGGAGTTCTGACAGGTATGACTCACGGCCAGCTCGATATTAGGCATAGAAGGTCACACACATATGGTAGGCATTGCGATGAGTAGAGGTTCGGATATGAGATATCCGACGGAGCCCTTGTCTTATTGGATATCCAATAAGCCCCTAAATTATTGGATCCCATGGAAGAGATCCAATAAGAGCCCATGAGAGATTATTGGACAGAGATCCACTAATCTAAAAGACTTGGGTTGTTGGATGCAGATCTAATACCCACTATGGGAGGATCCATTAGGGTTTGATAGGGGACCTCTATAAATAGGAGGGATTTAGAGCCTCATAGGATAGAGCCTTTACTTGTCTCTCCTATTTTCCTTCCCCCCTCCACCTCTTGAAGTTTTGAGGAGTATCATCGCAGCCCTGCTGTGTGGATCACCGCTAGAGAGGAGGACACTTGACCTCCTTCACCCTCTCCTAACGATCTGCAAGGAAATAAGAATATATGATCTCTCAAGGTAACACAATCTACTCTATATGTAGTTTTTCAGTTTCGCGGATTTTGCACATCAATCTTCGCACAACGACAAACATCTCTTTAGGAATCGGGGATTTTGTTTTCTTATTCTTCCGCTGCGCATATGATGTCGCCCCCAAGATTTCCCAATAGTGGTATCAGAGCCAGGTTGTTCGTACGAATGATTGGTTTTGAACTGCGTGTGTTGCGTTTAGGAAGAATTTTGACGTCAAAATCGTTGACGTAAAAACAAGGGCAGCAACAGTTGCTGCCCTTGATCTGCATGCATGCAGCCACCTACAGCGGCAGCTGTAGCCAGGCAGCACAGTGCCGACGCATGCGCAAGAGCTATGCCTGCAGTAGGCTTGTGGCCGGCGGGACTGGCAGCCAGCGGGCAAAGGTACCGCAGGACAGCGGCGCCTGCGACCGCTGCTCACGCGGGGTGACACGCCGCAGGGCAGCGGCGCCTATGGCCGCTGCTCCCATGGGCAAAAACCCCGGCGAGGCAGCACCGCCTGCGGGCGCTGCCTTGCGAGCAGAACTGCCCGCGGAAGGGGCGGCGCCCACAGGGGCGCCCGCCCGCGGTGGCAGCGCTACCCACCTGCAGGGGCGACGCCCCGGCCCCGTTGCACCTACCGCCGCCGTGGCAGCGCTACCCACATGCTATTGATGCAAGCAATGTCGTGGGATCATAAATTATTTATTATTGTATGACTCATATAAGTCGTAGTTCCGCTCTTGCTCCCAGTAGTAATAGGTTTAAAGTGCAGGAGCTCGACTCTAATACTCCTTTGCCCACTTAAGTCTTTATTTCGTATCTTGTTCTTAAACTCCTTGGTTTAGGTCTACTGTTTTAGCCTCACAACTTCTATGGTTTAGCTTGCTTTTCCCACTATCAGTCCATGTACTCTGTCTTCGATTCTGACTTAACTAGTTAGCGTTCTTACTGTACCTTCTCTAAGCCCTAATCACCCGACTTTCTTTCTATAGTTCCAGTTAAGGTCTTCCGCTCCTAGGTTTCAAACAGGGTTTCCTTTCTTTCATTAATAGATGCTTACTAGTTTGGAGGTTTGGTAAGAATTAGTGGCCTAAGTCATAATCGAACTCCTCAGGTACAAGATAAGAGTCCTATAATAAGGGGCGACCTAGGCCCTAAACCGTGTGCTGCCTTCCATTCCTGTGTTTTTAGTATGCCCTCGTTAGCAGCAGTTCCACTCTTGATAGTAGAAGTATCGGCCTTGTTGGTAGTGTTTTCAGTGACTCAATTCTTTCTTTCGGTGTCTTATAGGCACCTTATAGTGTAGGGCTCCTATCTTTCTAGTTGAATTATGAAAACTCACCTTCCCGAACCATACCTTGACCTGGAGTAGCAACCTCTTCTTCTTATGATTATGATTCTATTATTATAGTGCAATAGTTCATTCTCTTACTTAGCATTTGAATTCCTGTGAGTGGTGTTTACACTCTTTCTGGTATAGCATTAAGTCAATACTCTTTTCTTATTCTTATAAAGTATTCCATCAATTATTGTGTTAGTAGCGATATCAGCCTTGTTAGTGCTAGTTCGATTCTATCCCTTTTATACGATATATCATCAATAGTCTGACCATTGACTAAGAAGAAACTAAGCAGTTACAGTTTGAAGCTCGTAAGTAAGAATGCGAGTAAGTAGTATAGTTTCTAGTAGGGAGCGGCATAGTGATATAAGGGAGGTCAAGAATGAATAGAAGTAGCTTCAGACTTGGATAAGTACACCACTAGCATTAAAGCGCGGAGCCTAAGACTCACCCAAAGGTGCAGAAGGCAAGCTAACTTATGTGTTTAGGTCTGCTACTTATTAGGATACTGGACTTTAGTCTGCTACTTACTTGTTTGATTCTCTATTATGAGATAAGAGGAGATAAAGCCCCAGCTAGGCAGTGGTTCCGAGTAGTAGTCCATTCTTCCCAACAGGATCCCGATTCTTATAGGGTAGTGTTTCAATCTGCAAAGACGTAAGCGTCAATAAAAAATGAAAAAAAGCGATTTATTGGTTTTGACTCTTACAAGTGCCCTTGGTAACCGAGTTCTTATTATTGGTAGTTGGCTTCCCTTAAACTATTAGATGCAATGGTATCAGTCTCGCTTTTGCTAGTTTAGTTCTATAGCTGTTGGATCCGGTCCATATGTGAGCTTAGACAAATTTGGGCCATGAGCCCAAATCAAAGAAATCAAGAGAGAGAGAGAAAGGGCAAAATTGGGTGATGGCTGCGTGTGCAGTGAGAGGGCAGCGTGTGTTGTGAGATTGCACATGAGCGTGCGGCGGAGGAAAGATGAGAGAAAAATAGAGAAAGAAAATGATTAGGTTTCTGAGATTTCTGCTTAACGATCGGTGGCCAAACGTTGTCAGTTTTGGCCCAAATTTTATGTGGAGAATCCTTGCAGTAAACTCTACAATCTTAATGGTGTTGATCTATAGTTTACCCTCTCTAAGGTACTTTCCTGTGATATCCATTCTGTGAGACCTAGAATTCTCTTTTGAGGAGATCGGTCATGATGAAGATATGTTATTCTTGAGCCAAGATCTATGATCTTGATGTTATTCTGATCCTCTAGTTATTCTAGAGAAGACCTACTATAAACCTGTTATCATTATTATTGATAGTGGAAGTTTGAGGTGGACTACGGTCCCGTGGTTTTTCCCACATTGGGTTTTCCACGTTAAAAAGATTTGGTCTCACTGTGTGATTGATTTATTGCTCTATTGTTTATGCTGTGCTGATTGATATTAGCATTTTGATATCAAGTTAGTATTTTGATGAGGAACCTATTTTAATACACAAAGAGGGAAAAGAATTATTCCGCATTAACAGGTTTTCTTCCCAACAAGTGGTATCAGAGCATCAGGTTGTTTGGTGCTAGTTTTCTTGTGTGATTGAAATGGAGCAGTCAGATGGTATGATTAAATTGAACTCATCAAATTATTCCACTTGGAGGCATCTGATGGAAGATTTGCTCTATTGCAAAGATTTGTATAAGCCTATCAAGATTAAAGATAAACCTTCTATTATGGACGATGAAGAATGGGAAGTTCAACATAGAAAAGCTATTGCCTATATTAGAAGATGGATGGATATAAACTTGCATGAGCATATTTCAGATGAAATCAGAGCTGATGTTGTTTGGCAAAGGTTAGAAAATCTCTTTGCGAAAAAGACAGTGGGAAATAGAATTTCTCTCCTCAGAAGGCTTGTAAATTTGAAGTATAAAGATGGTGGTGGTAACATTGTTGAGCACATAAGCCTATTTCAGAGTCTTGCAAACAAGTTGGTTGCTATGAAAATGAATATAGATGATTAGATGCAGGGATTATTACTTCTCAGCTCTTTACCAGAAAGTTGGGAAACGTATGTTGTGACTATTTGTAACTCCACGCCAGAGGGGACTCTAACCATAGATATGGTTAAAGACAGTTTGCTAAATGAAGATGCCAGAAGGAAAGAACAGGGTGAATCTTCTTCTGGGGCATTTGTTACTGAAAAACAAGAAAGACGTGGAAGAAGTCATAGCAGAAATCCATATGGTTATAGAGGAAGATCCAAGTCTAGAAGAGATATCAAATGTTTTCACTGTAATAGGCCAGGTCACATGAAGAAAGAATGTAGGTTTTGGAAGCGAGAACAGAATGAAATGAAGAAAAATGAGAAAGAGACCAATACAGTTGCTGCTGAAGGTAATATCACTATTGTTTGTGATGAAGGGTGTGTTAGCCTTGTAGCTCAGGACAGTAATTGGGTAATTGACTCTAGCGCTTCATTTCATGTTACTTCTCATGGTGATTTCTTTAGATCTTACAGTGCTAGTGATTTTGGTAATGTCAGAATGGGAAACAATGGTACATCTAAGATTGTGGGTATTGGAGATATTTGCTTGGAGACCAGTATTGGGAGCAAATTAATACTCAAAGATGTAAGGCATGTTCCAGATATTCGTCTTAACTTGATATCTACATGTAGACTTGATGATGAGGGCTTTGCACATTATTTTGGTGAAAGTAAATGGAAACTCACTAAAGGTTCTCTAATTGTGGCAAAAGGAAAGAAGATGAACTCTTTTTATGTCATGGAAGCTAAGCTACACAAAGGAGAGATTAATGCAATTCGAAAAGGTGAAAGTATAGATCTTTGGCATAAGAGGCTAGGACATATCAGCGAGAAGGGACTTCAAACTCTTGCTAGAAAGCAGTTCTTACCAGAGTTGCAAGGTACATTTCTTAAATCTTGTGATCATTGCTTAGCTGGAAAAACACATAGAGTTGCATTTCAGACATATCCATCATCTAGAAGATCTGATGTTATTGATTTAGTTCATACTGATGTTTGTACTATGCAAACTAGAACTCTTGGAGGTGCTCTTTATTTTGTTACTTTTATTGATGACCATTCTAGAAAAGTTTGAGCTTTTGCTTTGAAATCTAAAGACCAGGTACTCGATGCTTTCAAAGAGTTTAATGTCAATGTTGAAAGAGAAACTGGCAGAAAGCTAAAGTGTGTTCGATCAGATAATGGTGGCGAGTACAGGGGTCCTTTTGAGAATTATTGCAGGTTTCATGGTATCAGGCTTGAGAAAACAGTTCCTAAAACTCCTCAGCAGAACGGAGTGGCAGAAAGGATGAACAGAACCATTGAAGAAAGGATTAGGTGTATGCTTTCTCACGCCAAGTTACCAAAGTCATTTTGGGGGGAGACTATGAGAACTACAGTTGATCTGATAAATCTTTCTCCATCAGTTCCTTTGAAATGTGATGTTCTAGAGAGAGTATGGGGTGCTTCACGAACTTTACTTTCCCTTAGGCTTCACCTACCTTTAGTTGAGTAAAACAAATATCAATACATATAAGTTAACAGAAGAATTAATGTATATGAAAAGAATAATTAATACAGATAAGTGAATGGATTACTACTTAATTAAAGAATAAAATAAAGGAAAGGTAGGCTAAGCTACCCATAATGAGAAAAGTGGAAAAAGTAAGGAAAGGATGAGGTAGGAGCCAATGCTTCATACTAATGAGAAAAAGAATCAATATAGGAGTAAAGAATATAAGTAGTCAGCCCCCCTATAAGTCAGAAGTAAACTCATAGCTCTAACATAGGAATTCGACTACTATCTCTAAGACAACAGCTAGGAACTCCACCTTGCCACTACTGACTTGAAAGCTTGTTTTACCGGCTCTTATCCTCACGCCGCTACTGCTAAGGCTTCTGTTGCTTCCTCATAGCCTGCTACTCTCTTCTATTCCTTGATCTCAGGTTTACTCTATCTTGTCCGGTATTCTTACTACCAAACTGACACCGCTACTAACGATACTTTCACTAATGACAGGGAACTCAGCTGCTACTGATGGGAGTATGCTACTGCAAGCAGAAAACAACTCGGAACTCGCAATTGAACCGCCGATAACAAGGTTAACGCGCTGACATCTAAATATGAAATGACACTAGATCGGGCCTACTACCTTGACTCTAACTCTGAAACTGCTTACCCTTATTCTTGAGACCAATACTAGCTGGAATGGAACTACTATTTACAATAATCGCTAGGGGCATAGAAGAATGCAATTGCAAACCAACCCCAACTTATCTTATATTACAAGGAGAAGGAGCTACAGCGGGACAAGATGTTGACGACAATAGGCTTGGACAAGAAGTTCCATATCTAGCCCAGTACAGAGGTTTGTCTTAACTTAATTAGTTCCTGTTCCTAAACTATACTACCCTTAACATAAAGTAAGCCAATCATGCAAAGGGGGAAATAAACACTAAAGGATAGGATAGTCAGAATTGGATAAGGGGGGAGTGGCATAGTAGTAACTTGTCTGGTCTCGTGAGCACACTAGTTGGTTTCTTTATTGTAATAAGGGTATTAAAAGCACTCAATACAGAATGCAACTAGCGCTTCTAATACAACAACTAGAACATAGAAATAAGGAAAAGCAAATACAGAATTAACTGATGGTACCCAAGCCTAACTTATTTAAGTATCTTTGCTTGTTTTAAGCATTTATCACCTAACCAATACTAATACCGCTAGTGGGGGAATGAAATGCATTTTGTTTCCAGTGTTCTATATGCTGACACTAGTATTCTATTTCTTTTCTCTACTTCGCCCGACAAGCATTAGTGAGTCAAGTGAGTTCAGTAGTCATTAGTGAGTCAAGTGAGTTCAGCAGTTCAATTTCATGTAAGCCTACTTACTGGCACATTATGTAACATTCGCTTTTCTTTCCTATAGCCGTAATCGACTCGACGCTTCCACCAGATAGGATGATACTGATTCACGTACCTGCCGAGATCGTATTGTTATCTTGGCTACCTACCCGGACTTTCAACTTATGATTCTATGGTCTACTTGACTCGCACCCGAATGCGACCTTCAAATGAAACTGGACGTCTACCTTACGACTTTATCACCGCTTATTACATTGAGACCACTAATGATCCAACATCTTAGAAAAACCCTGCATTCTTCTTTTTAAGGGCATTGATTAATTGATTTCTACTCCTGTTTGTTAGTACATCCATCCTGTTTGTTACTAATAAGTGAAAGGCCTCCCCTTGCTCTAAACCACCAAGCACTACTATGAGAACGAACCCAGTGCCTATCATAATTAACTGGAGTAGTAACCCAGCCTACATCCTTGAGCACCGGATCTCTCTTTCCCATATCTCTTAGCCTCGCGCTACTGACCTCACATCTTACTATCTCCGCTTTCACTCTTACATCAAATCTGCATCTGTTGACTCAACCTAAAACTCCCTGCTCTAAGTTTGTATTGCCCCTCTAAGGATTTAGGCTCCTTGCTTCCATTCCCGAACCTGCTTCTTTGCTTCTTAGATGAGTGCTAACATTACTTTCTCTTAGCTCAAAGCAAAAGGGAGTCTGTCATTACTTGATCTCAGGCTTACTATACCGTATTATAGGTTACCTTTACCTACAAAGTTATAAGTCTTACTATATCTTCTCTCGTCCTGGCGCTTCCTTACCTTCAAATTGGCGCTTAATGCTTTTCATGCTTTACCTTACAATATAGAATTTCATTCTTAGGTATGATCCAGCACATTCGGGAGAATCGAACTACTCTACTGATAACAAGAAAGGAAAGGGATTACTAACAATAAGATTGGAACTAGTATTTCCAAGCCTTATTGCCTCTTCTCAAAGCTCGACTCCAACTCTCACTACTCGGGCACTTATTCCTTGTCTATGCTTTCAACCTATCTTTCCTCTTTTTAGGGCTTTTACTCTCATTTATGTAAGGCTAACTGACCTGTGGAGTTCAATTATGATATCTACCATTTCCATTCTTATATCCACTACTAGATGTCTTATAGCACCCAGAACGGCATCCTGTATTCCTAGTTGAAATCTTTGACTCTGGGGTTTTCTTCTTAGAAACAGTAGTTAAGGTCTGAGTTACATGTTAGGGTCTTACTACCGGAGAGGAGACTAGTGAATTCTGCAGCACTGGATGTATTCTGGGATGCACTAGCCAAATTCTTTAGTTGCAAGGAATTTCTTTAGTTTAGAGTTAAGCCTCGCTAGTACGAGTTGAATCCTAGGTTCCTAGGTGTAGTCTCATAAGCAGTATTTACAAAACGAAAAAGGTGTGTTCAGTATTGGCTTGTAGCCAGGGATGTCATACTTAAAGTCTAGAAGCAAGGCTGAGGCAAGGATAAGTAAGGCTATAGCTGACAAGTAAGGTTCTAACCCCCCCGGTAATCTGATAGACGTTAGTGGTAGACTCTAACCCAAAGTCAGTACTGGCAACCTTCAAAGTGGTAGCACAAATCTGGATTATAGTAAGTAAAAGTATGAGATCCGAGTCTGAGATTATTCCACCGAGTCAAAGTCTTATCGGCAGTACCTTGTTCCTGTTCCCCTGAGGCGGGATTCAATTCTTAGAAACGCTGTTTCCATTCTCTGTTTTGTGTTACTCATCCTTTCTCGTAGTAGTAGTAGTTTTAGTATGAGAAACAACTTAGTTCATTCTATTCCTGTAGCAAAGTTTTCTTTCTTTTTTGATATTAGTAGATGCACGAGACCATACCACTAGGTATTATACTTCTCTTTATAGTTAGTAGAAGAACAGCAGACAGTTTACGCACCAAGACACTCAAACTTAACTGCCATACTAAAAAGGCAAGTCCTAATCCAAAGGCAAGCAACTAACAGATATGAGTCACAACGACCACTTTACTGCCTATGAGTCTGACACGACTACTTCTAATACGAGAACTTGGAACTCCACCGGGCAACTACAACTTAGTAAGCATTAATAGGGGAGCTCATTCCTACCACCCTTTTGCATTCTGTATTATGCGCGTTTAAATCGGTATTCCCAAACCATCCTGTGAGTTCTGCTGTTCGAAGTGAATTCTGTAGTTCGAGCTAAAGTCTTTCTTCCCTCTCTCTTATACGGATAACGAGTCCGAACCCACTACTTACTCTCTTTACAAACTTCCTGTGTTATAGGCATCAAATGAATTAGAAGTTCTCTCATGCATATGACATGTAGTATTTGCTATCAACACGAAATAAGTGCTGTTCAAGTGCATTTATGATTAATCACATGGGCCCTTTGCCTTTACATACCTTCCTTCAAACTTAACTACGATTGACTACTACGATATTTACTATTCAATCGGATAAGCTAAGTGTTGGCACCCATTCATTCTATAAGGAGTACTAACTCGAGGGATGGATCCGGCTACTGCTTCTCGGAACCAACCTAATAATAAGGAATATGCATATTACTTATCATAATCAAACTCGTGAGTCCAAGCCCTACTTCCAATACTAAGCACCTTACTCCTTTCTTACATTCTGACTCTATTTTATAGAAGTCTCGGTGTTCCTCCTTTGATCCCTTATTACAACTAACAGACTCACCTTTGCTCTGCTCTTCTTCAACTCTGCCCTTATGCGCGTATCAACAGGTTTTGTATGTCCCTCAACATGTAGCTACTGCCTATTAGATTAGACACTCAAAGCGGAGCTATTGACTGTTGAGATTTGATTCATAGTTATCTATCTAGATAGTTATCATGATTTAGTGGTTACAGGATGATTTCAATAACCACCTCAATCATGATCTAGTAGTTATAGGGTGGTTTCAATAACTACCTCAATCTAATAATTATAGGGTAGTTGTCACTAAATCCTATAAATAGGACCGTAGTTCATGAATAGATATGTGTGTATTTGGTATCTTGTAAGTGTTCTTATCAATCCTCCTGTTTTTTAATACTACATCAGTTTTCTTGAGTCGAAAGGCTTCTTTTTACTTGCATCGTAGTATTCTAACTTTTAATAGTAATTCTATGTTTCAACCCCTTATCCCTATCTTCTCGGGTAAAAACTATGAATTTTGGAGTATCAAGTTGAAGACTCTATTCAAATCTCAAGATCTTTGGGACTTAATAGAGAATGGATATGCGAATCCAAATGACGAAATCAGGTTGAGGGAGAATAGAAAGAATGACTCAAATGCATTGTTCTTCATTCAACAAGTTGTAAATGAGACAATCTTCTCAATAATTACAACAGTGACAACCTTAAAGCAAGCTTGGTTGATACTTCAAAATGAATTTCAAGGCTCATCAAGGGTGATTACGGTAAAACTTCAAACCCTTCGTCGTGAGTTTGAAATTTTGTTCATGAAAAGCAATGAATCGATACAAGATTTTCTTTCTCGAGTGATTGAAATTGTTAGTCAAATGAAATCTTATGGTGAACATCTTTTTGATCATATAATTGTTGCAAAAGTTTTGAGAAGTTTAACTTCGAAATTTGATCATGTTGTTGACGCAATTGAGGAATCAAAATATTTATCTACATATTCATTTGATGAACTAATGGGTTCCTTGCAAGCACATGAAGTAAAGTTGAACAGGTCACTTGAAAAAAGTGAAGAAAAAACATTTTAGGTTAAGGAGGAATCTTCTACTTCAAAAGAAGACAAAAAATTAGTAGGAAGAGGACGTGGTAGAGGAGAATTTCATGTAGAGGAAATGGAAGAGGATGAGGATACTTTGATGGGCATGAAGAACAAGGGCAATTAAATTATGATAAAAAAATTACAAAAGTGGAATTCAATGTCACTATTATAAAAAGTTTGGTCACATGAATACAGATTGCTGGAAAAGAGAAAAGCAAGTAAGCTATATGGAGAAAAATGAAGAAAATAATAAGTTGTTTATGACTCATTCACAAGTTCATAATATCTCAAATGATATTTGGTTTTTGGATAGTGGATGTTCTAATCATATGTCAGGTATAAAATCAATATTTAGAGATATTGATGAAACTCACAAGTTGAAAGTTAGACTTGGAGATAGCAAACAAATCCAAGTGGAAGGGAAAGGAACAATTGAGGTGAAGACAAATCAAGGGAAGGTAAAATACCTTGATAATGTTTTCTTTGTTCCTACTTTATCACATAACTTGTTGAGTATTGGACAATTGATAAATGATGGATATTCAGTAATATTTGATGATGGTTCATGCACTATTAGAGATAAAAAATCTGGTTTAATTATAGTAAATGTTTGCATGACACAAAGCAAGATGTTTCCACTTGATGTGTCAAATATTAAAAGGCATGCGCTTATCACAACTCAAAAGAATGAGTCTTGTTTATGACATTTAAGATATGGACATCTTAACATTAAGGGTTTAAGGTTGTTAAGTCAAAAAGGAATGGTTTTCGGATTGCCCAAGATTAATACACTTGATGTATGTGAAGGATGCATTTATGGCAAACAAAGTAAAAAATCATTTCCTATTGGAAAAGCATGGAGAGCATCCAATTATCTTGAATTAATTCATACTGACTTATGTAGACCTATGAATACAAAATCATTTGGTAGAAGTCAATTTTTTTATTGTTTATGGATGATTATAGTTGCATGAGTTGGGTATATTTTTTGAAATTGAAATCTAAAACATTTGACAATTTTTGAAAGTTTAAGGCAGTTGTAGAAAGACAAAGTGGTAGATAAATAAAGACACTTCGGACAGATAGAGGTGGTGAATTTTTATCTAATGAGTTTAATTCTATTTGTGAAGAAAATGGTATTCACAGAGAATTGATAGCACCATATACACCGGAGCAAAATGGTGTAGTTGAACGTAAGAATCGGACTGTCGTTGAAATGACAAGAAGTTTGCTTAAAGGAAAACATCTTCCAAATCAGTTTTGGGCAGAAGTAATTGCAACAGTAGTTTATTTGTTGAATATTTCACCAACAAAGGCTGTTATGAATCGAACTCCTTTTGAGGCTTGGTACGATATGAAACCTAGTGTTAGACATCTAAGAATTTTTGGTTGTATTGCTTATGCTTTAGTGAATTCATAAAATCATCACAAGCTTGATGAAAAATCTGAAAAATTCATCTTAATTAGTTATTCCTTAGAATTAAAAGCATATCGATTATATAACCCTGTTAGTGGCAAAATTATTATTAATAGAAATGTTATGTTTGATGAAAGGGCAAGTTGGAATTGGGAGACCAATAAAGGTGAAACACAAATGTAGATTCCAGCAGAACTAGACACTCCGCAGAATCAAGTGACAAATCCTGCTCCAACAAGTTCATCGTCAACCTCACCCAATAGCAATTCAAATGCAGATTCCTCAGATGAAACCCCTCTAAGAAATTTCAAATCACTGATAGAAATTTATAACTCAACATTTGCTTTGTTTATTTCAGATCCAACAACTTTTGAGGAAGCAGTTAAAAAAGAGGAATGGAGAAAAGCAATGAAGGAGGAAATCAAGTCAATTGAGAAGAACAAAGCATATAGAGATACGCTATCATTTCATCCGAGAGCTTGTAGCAAGTGGAGTCATAACAATGAAGTATTATGGAATGGATGAATAAGTTATGGATATCCTCAACAAATCGCTTCCAGTTCGAAAGCATGTTTATTTTATGTCGCAAATTAGTGTATACAACTATGAATCAAGGGGGAGTGTTGAGATTTGATTCATAGTTATCTATCTAGATAGTTATCATGATTTAGTGGTTACAGGATGATTTCAATAACCACATTAATCATGATCTAGTAGTTATAGGGTAGTTTCAATAACTACCTCAATCTAGTAGTTATAGAGTGGTTGTCACTAGGTCCTATAAATAGGACCGTAGTTCATGAAGCAAGTAGATAGATATGTGTGCATTTGGTATCCTATAAGTGTTCTTATTAATTTTTCTGTTTTTTAATACTACATCAGTTTTCTTAAGTCAAAAGGTTTCTTTTTACTTGCATCATAGTATTCTGTTTTTTCCTTGCTCCTCCATCCCCAACACTGACTATATCTAAGACTTAAATGAGAGTACCAATATAAGGACTCGAGCCCGGGCTAACAATATTTGCTCTTATAATGTCAAATTGAATGGGTGCTCCCAAGGCTACCTTTATTTTCTCCTAATCTGCCCCTACTCGCTTCCAAACCCCGACTAGGTATTTGCTTTCTTTGATGACTAGCTCTAGCTCTAAGATAGTAGAGGCGGTAAACAAGAGTGAAACTCCTGTCTTAAGGAATCCATGAAGAAAAGAAGAAACCCAAGTAGTGATAGCCCTAAACCAACCTCTCTACAAAAATGCCTACGTTCACCTCCGAGTCTTACCTGTTTGTATGAGCCCACCTCCATTGACTCCAACTCCAACTATCCTGGCTTTGATCTTTACTTGTTTATTTCATTCACTTGATGCTTACTTATATTCTTTAGCTCCACTACCTGGATTACTTCACTAAAGTAAAGCTACCTCGCATATTATAGTTTGATCCTTGAAAGGAGAAGTCGGTAAGTTGGGTTTTTAGAAGTCAAATAAGCAGTCCACATTCTTATTAGCAGTAGTTCTATTTAGTAGGCCTCGTTAAGGGCATAGGTCTTGTTATCACCAGTTATATTCTTTGCCTTACTTGATCAATTCGAACTTCCTATTAGTAGATGTACTACTACATCATCGTATTATTATTCTCCTATCATGAGGTTGGTTCCTTAACTAACAAGTAAGAACCAGTGCCGACTGTGATAGAATTAAAGTGATAAGACCCTAAAGTCTTATCGAGAAATGGGGATGATCACTTCGAGGGGATCGGCCCTCCTTGATCGCTTCGAGGGGATCGGCCTCCTAGGGTTTGTCAAAAGATAGAATAATATTTTTCATAGATTATTGAAAAAAAATAGTTACATCCCTATTTATAGAGTTCCACCCAGAGTTCATCAGGACTTGAACTCTAATAATAAATAAATATTAAATAAACCTCTACTTGACTCTAACTGAACCAAACTGACTCAATAAACAATTGGACTAAACAGACTCAATAAACATTATTCAAAAGCTCAGAAAAAAAATCATAATAGTTCCTCCCTCTTCAAATCAGCCTTGTTCTCAAGACTGAGCAGCATCAATCTCGGGGAGCTTCTCTTTTAGCACTTTAGCTAAAGACTATCTGCAACGCATCACAACCCGTTGATCAAGTAAGTATGGTCTCCACTTTTTGATAGTGTAAGCAACAAGTCGGTCTTTCAGTGTAGTAATCGTTGCATGAAACTTCTGGCCTTGTATAATCAATTTTATCTTTGAACCTTTGCTATCAAAAATGAAAATTCGTCAATCAACGATCTTTACTTCGAATTTATCATAGTCTTCAATGTGGTGGGCCAATCGATCAACAATCTCACTGTCCATAAAATTGTTAGTGCTACCAGTATCAATCAAAATTATAATAGGCTGATGCTCTAGAGTTTCGACAACTTCCATAGTTTGCGGGTTAGAGTAGTCGGCTAATGTATGCATTGTATATACGGTAGGTTCAACGTCTTCATTAGAATTTATACCTTCATGATCGAAGTCAATATTCTTAGCTTTCGGCTCCTCCCCAATTGGTTCAATCATCAAAAGTTGCCTTATTTACATCGGTGCTCCATACTCCATTTTTCATCATAGTATAAACCCTTTGCTGATCTTTCATTGAGTTCTTCTTGGGTTAGTCTTCAGGTGTCAAGGCTTTGGTTGGGAATAGATGGAGCCAATGGCTTACTGATCATCTGGTTGTTGTCACTTCTGTTTCCATGATTTTCCCTATTGATTTTTTTCTCATGTAGATGTGCGAATGAGATTGTAGCTATCATAGTGCGGGGTTGACGAGCCTTAACTTCATACCGAATCTCTAGAATAAGCCTTTCAATAAATGTATCCAGAAGTTGTCGTTCTGACCAATCTCTAGCTTGATTTGACAATCTTTCAAACCTACTATGATATTCCAACACTGTAGAAGTCTGACAAATTTTGGCGAGCTATCCATCCACCTTCATGTACGAGTAGATTATGTCACAATCTTGGAGCCCTTTTTTAGTATTTATAGATCTGTGCAATATAGAACTTGAGCTCCCACCTTGTTGAAATTTACTAAAGCTCCCCAGTAAGTCCTTTTTGAAATCATTAAGTACTTCTTGTAACCGGTTCTCAATTCTGATTTCCAATGCTTCCATTTGTGCTTTCACTGAGTTATCAGTGGCCATTGCGTAAGATTGCAAATCTATAATCTCAACTCCTGTTTTTGGTGTCGGTCAAAGGCATCAACACTTTCGATGCGAAGTTGCCGAGAAGGTGGACGCCAAGGACAGTGCTGTGGTCGCTGCGTTGGAGGAAGAGTAGCTGCCTTTTTTCTATCACTGCGTGGGGTGAGAGCGCAGGGGTTGGAAGGTGATTGTGTTGATGTGGCTGTAGCTGCTGCGACCCAAGGGGCAATCGCTGAGCAACGGGGTTGAAGCTGCGGTGATGGCAACCTGTGGTGATGGCAACCTATGGTTGTGGCAAAATATGCTAAGCAAGGGGGAGGCGGTGTTGATGCAGTCGAGGTTGAGAAGAGGAATCGATGTTGCGCGCGCTGCTGGGGTTGAGGCAAGGCAGCGTACTTGCTGCGGTTGCTGCGTTCACTTTTGGAGGGCGGCTACTGCAGAATGAGGGGTTGGTTGTTGGCCGAGAGCGATGACGGTGGTTACAATCGGCGGCTACGGCAGCAGAGGGTGCCACTATTTTTGTTGCTGCGTGGTGGTTGCTGCATACTCTGTTTTTCTCACACAACCGAAGGAGTTGGCCGGAAGGATCACGAGCGGTTGAGGAGAAGGCTGCAGTGGTTGGCAGCAGCGGTGGTCGCTGGCCGGAGCGCAGCGTTGGCGGTGGAGAAAAAGGCAGCGAGCGTCGTCGCTGGCCGGGAAGTTGCGATGCTGGAGATGGGAAACAGGGTGCTCTATTTCTATCGCACCACAGCCTGAGCCGCTGGCGATGCTGGCAACGGCGGAGCGGCGGTGATCGTGCAGCCGAGAAGCAGCGGCAGCGGTGGAGAAGGAGTCGGCGGTGTCACGGTTGGGAACAAGGGCAACCGGTGAGTTGGGAGGCATTGGGAGGATCGGCTGTTGGGAGGCGTGCGACAGTCGTCGCACGGTGGCCCGCAACCGTGATGGGTCGGTTGGGTGGCGACGGTGTTGGAGGGGAAGAGGAGTGCTGGAGGCGGCGCAGCTGGTGGAGGTGCGGCTGCGATCGACGAGGAGCTGCGGCAACAGAGGAACTCTGTTTCTGCAACCATTGCAACGAGAGGCTGCGGCAACAGGCGGCTGCGGAGAGGCAACGGTGGTGGCACGGCTGGGAGCAGCGTCACCAACGATCGCCGAGGAGGAGAGGTCGAGCGGCTGCGCTGCGGAAACAATGACAATGGTGAAAAAAGAGTTGCCTTGTAGTGGTGGTGGGGAAGAAGGGAAGCAATACTGTGGTGGGCTGCGCCAAGGATCGTTGCTCTGATACCAAATGATAAGACCCTAAAGTCTTATCGAGAAATGGGGATGATCACTTCGAGGGGATCGGCCTCCTTGATCGCTTCGAGGGGATCGGCTCTACTTGATCGCTTCGAGGGGATCGACCTCCTAGGGTTTGTTAAAAGACAGAATAATATTTTTCATAGATACTGAAAAGAAGCAGTTAAATCCCTATTTATAGAGTTCCACCCAAAGTCCATCAGGACTTGAACTCTAATAATAAATAAATATTAAATAAACCTCTACTTGACTCTAATTGAACCAAACCGACTCAATAAATAATTGAACTAAATAAATTCAATAAATATTATTCAAAAGCTCAAAAAAAGGGTCATAACATAAAGATAAGGTAATACACACTTAAGTCAAGAGAGCCAACTCACTAGTCGGGGATCAAGAAAACAAGTGTCAGACTCATGGACAGTGACTAGTGGTATAAATAAGAATCATACAGGAGATACGGAATGGAAGCAAGAAAGTCAGTAGCCTAAGCCTTACATAAAGTCAATTCAATTGGTATTGGTTCTATTCTTTCCAGTATAGTATTAGGTCTTGTCAGCCTTCTTGTTAGTAGTGATATCAGTACGAAGGCAATCAGTGTAAGGCCCATAGGCATTAGTTAGCTCCTATAGCGAAAGTCTTAAAAGCAACAGTTCGAGTCGTTAGTGCAGTTGTTCTTATTTAAGTCGTTAGTGCAGTGTTTGATTATGACATTAGTATTAGTCTACTTAGCACGGCTCTACTCTTATAGCTCGTACCCGGAGCAAGAAATGGTAGTTTGAAAGTAGGAATGGAGCTACTACTTCTAAGAATGAAAGGATAAGTATAGTAAAGGTTCGGTAACGACATAATTCACCTAAGAAAGTAAGGCAGGAGTCTCAGTTTGAAGATGGGGAAAGGCAGTCTTGTTGACATTGGTTTGATTCTGCTCTTGGTAGGTGATCCCAATAGTGTTTTATTACTCTCCTTTTTCTTATTCTTATATTTGTTTTAGTTGGGCTCTTCTTCTTACTTTCAACTCTAAAGTAAGGATACCTTTCTAAGGAAACCAATATGAATATAGCCCTATAAGACTAATAGTGAGAAGTATTAGACCTAAGCACATAAGTCACAGGCCTAACCACATAAGCCAGTCTACCTCTCTTTGTGCCAACTCCAACTACCTCGACTTTAACCTCAAACTTACTGTTTATCATTTCCAAACTGCATGCTATCAAACTGAAACTAATGCCCTTCACTCTGAGACTCAGTACTGTAATTCTTGATTAACCCATTAGCTTAGCCTTACTTGTTTCATATTTCCCCCCTAAGGAACTAGTGTACCTTCTTGGCTTTCTACTTATTGAATTCTTTGACTTACCGTATTCTTAGTATGAATCTCCTTACTTGCATTTCATATCCCACTGATATACTACTTGGTAGAATTCTGATTGTTCGAATGAATTATCATTATAGTGGCAATTGGCTTTGTAAGGGCATCCTAACTTAACTGACTTACAACAACTTTTCACTGGGAAGAAACCCTACCCCTATTAGAATAGAATTGGTGTTGACCAGAATTGAGCTAGCACTAACAGGAATTTCACTATTACTTAAGAGAATGGAATGGATGCATGTAAGAATTAACTGACGGGTAATCAATCTTACTGATCTACTCCACATGCCAAGCTATACTCGTACCTTGCACTATGCCTTTCCCGATCTCATATCTGTAGTTCACCCATACCTCCCCTTGCTCGCATTACGTATTTGACTTATTTGGGCTTGCTTTCCTTACAATACTCACTACTTACTTGCAAACTACCATTCCCGCCATTGAGCCTGTGACCTTCCATCATCTAAGTCTAACTATCTCCCTGGCTTTTCATTTGACACGTAGGCGCTTTTCATGTTCTATCTTATTAGAATAAAGAAATCAATCGGTACTTCTCATAATGGAACTAGTGTAGTGGCAAACAGAACAGGCTTAACTTAACTACTCCACTAGAATAGAGCCATTGACAACCAGGCTATAACTCATAGCTAGGAAATCCGCTAGTAACCAACAAGGATAAAACCAGTGTCTATTACATGAGAATGCAATTACAAACTAGAGGAATCTCACTTATAAGTAAGAGCCAAGCGAAGCCTCAAAGCAACTACCCTGTCACTACTTACTTTAAATGCTTAGCTTTAGTTCGAAACTCCTTTATCTTATTCTTACATTTGGACCTACACTAGTTTAGAGTTAGAGTAGTGCTCGTTAGCTTCGTTCTGAGACTCCCGCCCGGCATTCCCTCACCATCCTATGGTATTCAGTTCATCTATATAAGATTCATTTGTATTTTAGAGTATTTTATTAGGGCAAGAAACTAGACGCCAAGACGGCAAGTAACTAGAGAATCAAAACCCGCAGCTATAGAATGTAAAGTAGAATGTTAAAAGAAGTACTAGTAGCCAGAGGATAGGTAGTCAATAAAGTCATAAAGAGAGGTCTCTATAATTAATCAGTTGAGGGTCGGCAAGGTAAGCAGTTAATAGTTGTAAGAGAGGGCCATGAACACAGGACTCGTTCACTAAAACCCAAGAAAAAAGGTAGCCAAGGAATTTCCGCTAATAAATGACTCAAATTACCTTCAAAAGTGGGCGAAACCCGGGTTTTTTAGTAGCCAAGGAATTTTCCCTAATAGACAGAGAAAATTGAATGACGAACACAGGACTTCCTCATAACTCACTAACATTCGTTACTGGACTGTCGCATAACTAACTATGTTGTTTGGCCCTGCTGCACAACATTAGTAGTTATTTGACCCTCATAACTCTGGCTCCGGGTACCTCATAATTTCGTTATTCGTGGCTACCACGCAACATTAGCAGTTGCTTGGCCGTTCGTTATTCGACTGTCACATCACAGTAGTCGTGACTTGGCTGACTGAAACATGGGTTTTTTTTGTAGCAAAGGAGTTTTCCCTCCTGGACCAATCTGTTAGGATCAAGAGCATTAAGAGGGAGGGGGGGGGGGGGGGGGGGGTGAATTAGTGTAGCGAAAAAAACTTATAATGATTAAAACTGCTTTTATACGATAAAATCATTTCCGACGTAAAATCGTTTTCGGAAACTTAACTTGAAAGCAAGTTTGTAAGAGAGTGCAGCAAAAGAAATAAGAAAGTAAAGCACATATGGAGGTTTGCAGTAAGGTAAGCAGCAAGAAGAAATGCAAACTAGAGAGCACCATAATTTTAGAGTAGTTCAGTCAATCTTGACTTATATCCACTTTTGGCTTCCTCCTCCGACGACGTCACCGACGTCCACTAGAAGCCTTCCTTCAATAGGCGAAGGCCAACCACCCTTTTACAGTTTCACTCCTTTTGACGGGCTTAGGAGACAACTCTTACAAAATTTTCACTCCTCTCTTGAATGATCGAAACTTGAAAGAAAAGAGGGAGGAGAACTTTTAGCTTATACAACACTTTTGAGCTCTAAAAATCACAGAGTAAGATTGGATTTTTGGTGCCCTTTCATGCAAGAGAAGGTGGGGTTTATATAGGCCCCAAATTGGTTTGAATTTGGAGCTAAAAAATATCATCTCCTGGATTTTCAGGATCCTGACGATACTATCGCCATAACTGAGCGGTACTACCTCTCGGAGACCGAGCTCAGGCGGTACCACTACTTGACAGGGGCGGTACCACCGCCTAGTCTTGCTCGAAGACTGAGCCCAAGCGATACCACCGCCTGACAAGGGTAGTACCACCGCCTAGTCTCGCTCGAAGACTGAACCCAAGCGGTACCACCGCCTGACCTGGGCAGTTGCACTGCCCAGCTTTCCTGAGCTCTTGGGTGGTACCACTGCCGGCCAGGAAATCTGGGTCTGAATGGGCTAATCCATTCGGCCTAATTTAGGTCTGTCAAGGGCCCTATTGCCCCTAGATTAAATTAATGGGATCATCTCTCATTCCTAGCTTAATCTACATGCTAACTATGATATTTTTTAAGACATTTACTGCAACTTGCTCCGGTGTGTCAATTACTTCTTACGGCGAGCTTCCGGTGAACTTCCGGTGAATATCCGATGAACCCTCAACGATGCTCCGGCGGACTTCTGTCAAACTCCTGGACTTACGACAATCCACTTGGCGAGTTCCGACGAGCTTCTTTGGCAAACTCCTAGACTTCTCGGATTTGTTCTTGTAGAACCTCCGACGACTGTCCGGACTTCCACCGAACTCTCGAACCCCCAACGTGATCATGATCTTGACTCTAGCGCAACTCCTGCTGCATGTCTTACTGCCATCGTAATTAATCCTGCACACTTATCTCAACATATGGATTAGATAACATATGACAATTGACTTCATCATCAAAATCCGAGATTCAACAATCTCCCCCTTTTTGATGATGATAATCAATTGATAATGGAGTTAACCTTAACTCCCCCTATCTATATGCCATACTTGAGATAAGTCATTCTTGAATTCAAGAGACATACTGATAAGTTAAGATCATTTAACCTTATCAATACTCCCATCATAATTCTTATCATGATGTATTTCTCTGAAAATGATGTCAAGGCTTGACATCCATTTTCAGGTTTTACATTTCAAATGTGAAAGATAGCAATCGTAGCAATTCATCATATGGTAAGATGATTAAAACTTATGATGATTAAAACTGCGTTTGTACGATAAAATCGTTTCCGACGTAAAATTGTTTTCGGAAACTTAATTTGAAAGCGAGTTTGTAAGAGAGTGCAGCAAAAGAAATAAGAAAGTAAAGCACATATGGAGGTTTGCAGTAAGGTAAGCAGCAAGAAGAAATGCAAACTAGAGAGCACCACAATTTTAGAGTAGTTCGGTCAATCTTGACTTATATCCACTTTTGGCTTCCTCCTCTGACGAGGTCACTGACGTCCACTAGAGGCCTTCCTTCAATAGGCGAAGGCCAACCACCCTTTTACAGTTTCACTCCTTTTGACGGGCTTAGGAGACAACCCTTACAGAATTTTCACTCCTCGCTTGAATGATCGAAACTTGAAAGAAAAGAGGGAGGAGAACTTTTAGCTTATACAACACTTTTGAGCTCTAAAAATCACAGAGTAAGATTGGATTTTTGATGTCCTTTCATGCAAGAGAGGGTGGGGTTTATATAGGCCCCAAATTGGTTTGAATTTGGAGCTCAAAAATATCATCTCCTGGATTTTCAGGATCCTGGCGATACTATCGCCATAACTGAGCGGTACTACCTCTCGGAGACCGAGCTCAGGCGGTACCACTGCTTGACAGGGGCGGTACCACCGCCTAGTCTCGCTCGAAGACTGAGCCCAAGCGATACCACCGCCTGACAGGGGCAGTACCACTGCCCAGTCTTGCTCGAAGACTGAACCCAAGTGGTACCACCGCCTGACCTGGGTAGTTGCACTGCCTAGCTTTCCTGAGCTCTTGGGCGGTGCCACTACCGACCAGGAAATCTGGGTCTGAATGGGCTGATCCATTCGGCCTAATTTGGGTCTGTCAAGGGCCCAATTGCCCCTAGATTAAATTAATGGGATCATCTCCCATTCCTAGCTTAATCTACATGCTAACTATGATATTTTTTAAGATATTTACTGCAACTTGCTTCGGTGTGTCAATTACTTCTTCCAGCGAGCTTCCGGTGAACTTCCGACGAACATCCGATGAACCCTCAACGATGCTCTGGCGGACTTCCGTCAAACTCCTGGACTTACGACGATCCACTTGGTGAGTTCTGACGAGCTTTTTTGGCAAACTCCTAGACTTCTCGGATTTGTTCTTGTAGAACCTCCGACGACTGTCCGGACTTCCATCGAATTCTCGAACCCCCAACGTGATCATGGTCTTGACTCTAGCGCAACTCCTGCTGCATGTCTTACTGCCATCGTAGTTAATCCTGCACACTTATCTCAACATATGGATTAGATAACATATGACAATTGACTTTATCATCAAAATCTGTGATGATGACAATCAATTGATAATGGAGTTAACCTTAACTCCCCCTATTTATATGTCATACTTGAGATAAGTCATTCTTGAATTCAAAGCCTTTGAATTCAAGAGACATACTAATAAGTTAAGATCATTTAACCTTATCAATACTCCCATCATAATTCTTATCATGATGTATTTCTCTGAAAATGATGTCAAGGCTTGACATCCATTTTCAGGTTTTACATTTCAAATGTGAAAGATAGCAATCGTAGCAATTCATCATATGGTAAGATATCAACATATAAAATTATGATGTAAATTCTTGATATCTTAACATAATGCAAATATTTCATGTGTTTAGCAATCATAGCATTTCATCATATGACTAGATATCAATTTGTAGAATTGCGATGTAAGCTCTAGATATCTTAACATAGTGCAAATATGGCAATAACTTTGTTGATGACAAAGGGGGAGAATAATGTGCAAAAGATTGATGACTTGTGCAAATATGAAATTAGCATGACTTATATGTATCGTATTGCAATAACTTATATGTTGTATAATGTAATGAAAAATGTCTTATATATGTTATATTCTTTAAAAGCATCGTAAAACTTTTTGAGCATATCACATATGAAAATTTTTAGATTGGTTGTCATATTATGTTTATCATTTATATATATATATATGATAAGCAATCATCTCATGATCATATGAAATCATGCCTTGCATTTATATCATGAGATCCATGTTGAAATTTTAAATTATTATTATTTCTTATCAAAATGATAATTATATTTTATCATTCGGCTTGAAAATAATTTTCATACCTTGAAATTATGAGAAATATGAAGTTTCGTATTTGCTCATGCTTATTAAGAATAATGATAAGTTTGACGGATAAAACTTATCGGTTTAGGCTTGAATTAAAAGAGATTGAATTCAAGTGTTTTTATCTTCTCATAATATGGCATATAGATAGGGGGAGTTATGATTAACTTCGTCATCAATTGATTGTCATCATAAAAAAGGAGAAGATTGTTGAATCTCGGATTTTGATGTTAAGTCAATTAATAAGTTAATTGATCTAATTCATATTATTAAGTTATGTGTGTAGGATTAACTACAATAGCTTGAAGACATAAAGTAAGTTTACCAGAGTCAAGTTCGATGGGTGTTCGAGAGTCTGCCGAAAGTCCGAAGAATCGTCGGAAGTGCTATCGGAACCAACCGAGAAAGAATTGGGGACATATCAAAGATTTCGAAAGTCCACCGAAAAGATCGTCGGAGGTTCGCAGAGATCACCAAGGAGGTTCAGATACTTGACAAAGACTCGTTGAACTCGCCACAAAACCAGGAGCTTGCTAGGAGTCCGCCGGAAGAAATCCAAGGGAGTATCGGAAGTCCACCGAAAGTTCACCGGAAAGCTCGCTGGAAGAAAACTCGATGTTGCCGGTTAAAAATTTGCTTAGGGCTATATCTTAATTTCATAGTTTGCATATAATTTTGGTTAGGATTAAGGGTTAATCCTATAACTCGGTTAGGGGCCAATTGGGCCCAAGTTTAGACTGGTTTGGGCCAAGTTTGGAGCCCAACCAGTGAGCTAGAATAGTCCAGGCAGTGGCACCGCCAAACTGAGCGATGGCATCACCCAGAACCTGAGAGGTTCGGCGGTGGCACCGCCAGTACACTGTCAATGTTAGACACTGATAGGCGGTGGCACCACTAGCATTAGGAAACCCAAAAGTAATTCAAATTTGGAGCCCAAATTTGAATCCTCTTGGGACCTATAAATACCCCTCAATTCTCAGCAGAGATTATACCTTTTTGAGAAGTTAGAAAGTGAGAAAAAGCTTTAGCAAAGTCTTGTTTTCAATAGTTTAAGTGTTCACCTCCCTCTTTCTCTTTGAAAAATCTGTAAGAGTGTGAACCACTTGTAAGAAGGTTGTAAGAGGGGTATTTAATCCTTCCCCTTCAAAGTGATTTGCTAATGGAAGTTGGGAGCCTCATCGAAGAAGGCTTCGAAAGTGGATGCAGGTCATTTGACCGAACCACTATACATCGTGATGTTCCTTAAATGTGTGAGTGTTTAATTTTCTAAACCATTTTCCTACTTAGCTGCAAATCATTCGGTTTTCATCTCCTACTCTTGACTACCTTTACTCGAGCTATTTTAGTTAAGTCATCCTTCGTCGAATCGAAATCTCTACACATTTATGAAATCAATTTCAAACTTACGAGTTTTAATCCGTTATACTAATTCACCCTCCCCCCTCTTAGTGCTGCTCCGATCCTAACAACTTGTCCTACTCTTCCTCTATTAGATATCTCTATTCCCTCTTCCTATCAACATCAACATTTGGTATTAGAGCATAGGTTAATCTATGACCTCTTCCTCAAGTGTCATCCAACTCTAGATCCTCAGATTAACAAAAGAAAATTATGACATATGGTGCATCCAAATGAAGGTTCTTCTTGGCTCCTAAGATGTATGGGAGTTTGTAGAAGATGGATTTGCTGAACCAAGTCTAGCAGAAGAAGGAGCAATAAATGCGAAAGGAAGAAAACAACTCAAAGAAAGAAGGACGAAGGAGAAAAAGGCTTTGTTCACGATCTACCAAGGGCTTGATGATACAATGTTCAAGATCATCACTCCAGCAAATACTTCAAAGGAGGCTTGGGAAATGCTTCAAAAAGCATTCGGTAGTGTTGATAAGGTAAAGAAACTTTGTCTACAAGTTTTAGAAGTCGAGTTTGAAAAATTACAACAAGGTACTTCTGAAACTATTTCTGATTACTTCTCAAATATCATTTCTATTGTTCATCAAATGAGACGAAATGCTGAACAAGTAAATGATCAGAGAGTAATAGAAAAAATATTGAGATCTCTAGATCCTAAATTTGATTTTATTACTGTTGCAATTAAAGAATCTAAAGATTTAAAAAAATATCTTTAGAAGAACTTATGGGTTTCCTTCAAGTTCATGAATAAAGAATTACAAAAAGACGAGAAGACAAAACTATGGATCTCTACAAGCTAAGTTTACTCTTGAAAATAAAGGAGAATCAAATTCTCAAAGAGGAAGAGGACGAGAACAAAGAGGAAGAGGAGGCAGAAATCAGACCAATCAAGAATCTCTAAATAATGAAGATGTTAGAGGAAATTCTAACCAAAGAGGCCGAGGCTATGGTCGAGGACATGGCCGAGGCCATGGACATGGCGAAAACTCTAAAAGGTCTGAAATACAATGTTATGTTTGTAAAAGGTATGGACATTACTCTTATGAATGTTATTATAATCCTAACAATCAAGGTGATAAGGTAAATTTTGTTGAGGAAGAAAAGAACAAAAATTAAGTTTTGCTAATAAGTTATGATAATTTGAAAGAGGATCAATCTATGACATGGTATCTAGATATAGAAGCTTCAAATCACGTGTTGCATCAAAGAGTTATTTTCAGAAATGGATAAAAGTTATTTTGGAAACATTACATTTAGTGATTTATCTCAAAGACCAGTAAGAGACAAAGGTAAAATTCTCCTTAAACTTAATAATGGTAAGGAATTATGCATTTCACATGTTTATTATATTCCTGATATAAAAAATAATATTCTAAGCTTGGGACAATTACTTGAAAAAGGTTATGATATTGAAATTAAAGATATGACTCTCTTAATTCGTGATAAGAATAAAACATTGATATCATATGTGAAAATGGCAAAGAATAGAGTGTTTCCTCTGTATTTAAGTATTTTTTATCAATTAAATTGTTTTAAAATTGATATTAAGGATATTTCTACACTTTGGCATGTTAGATATGCTCACTTAAATTTTGAGGCTTTGAAACTTCTAGAGAAGTATAATATAATGACAAGAATGCCAAAAATTGATCGCCCAATAAAATTGTGTGAAGTATGTATCATGGGTAAGCAAGAAAAAAAGCCTTTCAAAGTGAAAAGAACAAAAAGAGTATGGCATCAACTTGACTGGTGCACTTAAATGTTTGTGGCCCTATCAATCTAGTATCACTTGGAGGAAGCAGGTATTTTCTTTCATTCACTAATGATCATAGTGGCAAAACTTGGTTTTATATGTTAAAAGAAAAGAAAGAAGTTTTAAGCAAATTCAAAGAATTTAAGGATTTAGTTTAAAGACAAAGTTGTTGTAAGATTAAATGTTTAAGAACAGATAGGGGTGGCGAATATATATCAAATAAATTTTAAAGTTTTTGTAGAAATAATGAAATTCTACATCAATTCACCATGTCATACACATCTCAACAAAATGGTGTTTCAGAAAGAAAAAATAGGACTATCCTTAATATGGTCCAATGCATGTTAAAGGAAAGAAAAATTTCGAAAGAATTTTGGGGTGATGTTGTTGCTTGTACAGTTTATTTGCTTAACAAGTTTCCGACAAAGCGAATTGGTAATATTACACCAAAAGAATAATGGAGCTTACAAAAACCAAGAGTTGATCATTTGAGGATTTTTGGAAGTGTTGTGTTTGCCAAGATACTAGAAGAAAAGAGAACAAAATTAGAGGATAAAAGTCAGAAATGCATTTTGCTAGGTTATCCAGAGAATTTCAATAGTTACAAACTCTCCAATCCTATCACAAGTAAAGTTGTGATGTCAAGAGATGTTGAGTTTGATGAACAACAGATTTGGAACTAGAAAAGTGATGAGCAGCATAAGAAAAATGGAACTTCAAAAGAAGATGATATAATACAAGCAAGCACCGAAGTGGCTTTGCCGGAATCATCACCTAGATCAACTAGGTCACATGATTTAAGAAGTCCAATTATAAAAAGGACAAGATCGATTCAGGACATATATGATATGACTTGAAGGATTGATACTAATAATGATGAACTTTCTTTATTTTATCTTTTTACAGGATATGATCCATTAACCTTCAAAGAAGCTTATCGAGATGAAAAATGGCGACAAGCTATGAATGAAGAGATTCATGCCATTAACAAAAATAATACATGAAAGCTTACTACACTTCCAGAAGACCACCAAGCAATCAGTGTTAAGTGGATCTTCAAAACAAAAAGAAATGCAAAATGAGAGGTGGAGAAATACAAGGCTCGTTTGGTTACAGAGGGATACAAACAATAATATGGGATTGATTATGAAGAAGTATTTGCACCAATTGCTCGACTAGAGATAGTAAGATTACTTATCTCTCTAGCAGCTCAAATGAAATAAAAAATTTTATAAATGGATGTCAAATCAGTATTTCTTAGTGGAGTTCTTGAAGAAGAGGTATATATTCAACAACCCTCTGGTTTTATTATTCAAGAACAAGAAGACAAAGTATATAAGTTAAAGAAAGCTCTTTATGGGCTTAAACAAGCCCCACGAGCATGGAATTCTCGAATAGATATTTATTTTATTCAAAATAGTTTTTCTACATGTCCACATGAACATGCTCTCTATACGAAATCTAACTCCAATGGAGATATCTTGTTTGTATGCCTATACATAAATGATTTAATATTTATAGGCAATAGTAGCTTCATAATTAAATATTTTAAGCACTCTATGAAAAAGGAGTTTGAGATGGCCGACTTGGGCTTAATGACTTATTTCCTCAGTAGTGAAGTTATACAAGATAATGGAGGAATTTTTATCTCATAAGAAAATTATGCAAAGAAGGTTTTAAAGAAGTTTTTTATGGAAGATTGTCATCCTACAGATACACCTGTTGAATATGGCACCAAGTTAACCAAGGAAGGTGAAGGTACATATATAAATCCAACTTATTATAAAAGTCTAGTTGGATGTTTAAGGTATTTGACATGCACTTGACCTGATATACTATTTAGAGTTGGTTTAATAAGTAGATATATGGAAGTTCCTAAGATATCTCATTTAAATATCGCTAAAAGAATTTTACGATATATTAAAGAAACAATTGAGTATGGAATATTATATTCATCATCTAAAAAGTTGGAGCTTATTGGATATAGTGACAGTTATTAGGCTAGAAGCTATGATGATCGGAAGAGTACAACTGGATTTGTATTTTACTTTGGTGAAGCTACGTTCACTTGGTCTTCAAAAAAGCAACAAATTATTACTTTATCAAGCTATAAAGCAGAATATATAGCAAATTCTTCTAGTGTTCGTCATGCAATCTAGCTAAGAAGATTACTCTAAGAACTTCATAAGGAGAAATCAACCAAGATTTATGTTGATAACAAATCAGCTATTGCCTTAGCCAAGAATCCTATCTATAATGAAAGATCGAAGCATATCAATACAAGATTTCATTTCATAAGAGATCATATAAAAAATAAAGAAGTGGAGCTATATCATGTTAAGACAAGTGAACAAGTGGCTAATATAGTTACAAAGCCTCTTAAATTTGAAATATTTTAACAACTTCGAAAGAAACTTGGCATTCTAGATAGAACAAGTTTAAGGGGGGAGTGTTGGAATTAAACTTGTTCAAGTATCATAAAGAGGTTCATTTCATTAAAAGAAATGTTCATTGCATCAATAGGGAGATTCATTACATCAAGAAGAAAAAATGGATTAAAAGTTAAATCAAATTGGTTATTGATTCTTGAAAGGGTTTTTTGAAAGAAAATGATTCATCTTAAATATAATTAATGTAATGTATCTTTGGGAACTATATAAACCCCATATGTTAGGTCATGAGAGATAGAGAGTTTCTGAAATTATAAAGAGTTTTTTCTTAAAAGAAATATAGAAGATTGAAGCTTGTCCTACTCTTCCTCTATTTGATATCTCTATCCCCTCTTCCTATCAACATCAACATAAAAGACTTGCACAAGAGACTTTTGATACCTCACTTCAGTCAGATCCAGCTTATTATCTTGTTGACTTAACTCAGCCCTACTTCCTTAAAAGATGAAACTCTAACTTCGATTTTAGAACCGACAACACTGTCAATGGTACAAGCACCCGACCCGACCCCAACTCAAACAAGCAATCAAGTTTTCGGTGTAAGTAAGTTGACTTATTGCTTTGGAGGAACTTGATTACTGCTATTCTATAAGTACTTTATTTGATTGTAAGCGGTGATGACTTGGACGACTACTCTACAAGGAGAGGGAAACAAACCAGTCAATCAGGCAAAGGTAAAGCCTATTATAGAAGCACTAACAAAGGGAAAGCTGTCAATCAGGCTAGGGTAAAGCTGTCAATAAGCAAGGGGAAAGAGAAGAAATCAGTCAATAAGCAAGAAAAGTTTAGGTTGGCAAAAGGGAAGTTGTTCAATTCCTTGTTGCAAATAAATGATCTTGCCTTGAAAGATGAAATGAAGTATTTGCTAACTTGGCGCTAGCAGGAGTTGTTGAAAAGCCGGGTCGGTCAAGTATCAAGTGAGTCAGCTGTTCTCTTGGAGTAAGTAGTAAAGTTTTCATTGATTCATATCATTTTGAATGCGAATTTCTACTTTATACTTGATGAGCATTAACCATATGTAGTGAAAGTGTGAAGTAAACCCTAAACTCAGAATTCCATTAAAGTTGACAAGAGACAAAAGGAAAGCTATGTGTCTCTTTACTCCATCTTCTATACCGGGGGTACATGAAAAGAAATGAATGTTTGACTCAGCGTGTTATAAGTTAAGTTTGCGAGATGGGCTGTTTTTGACTTGTGCTAATAGAGTTGAGCTTCATCTAGCGTTAGGAGAGTTCGCGAAAGCCCTTGTGCGTGGAGAAGATTAGTTATGGGCTTTGGTTCTAAGTCAGAGGTCAGTGAGCTACTGGATAACATTCCTACTTTATGGGCGGGTGAGATAGATTCCATTCATGTTTGTTCGATTGATTAGCCTAAACCTTGTCCCAACAAGACACGGTGCGCTTATCACTCTTTTACCCACTAGCGTTGTTGGTGAGTGAGAAAGAAGGGTTTCTAGTGGTGTTGCCGGTTCAATAACAAGTAGAGTAAGTTCGGGTGCAAAGCAAGACAAGATGGATTCCAGGGCCTGGCCTGCCCAGTGTTGAGTAACTAGCCCTAGCCACAATATGAATATTGAAACATGTGATATGATAGAGAGAAACATATTCTATGATCGAGATGCATATGATGGAACTCCTGTAAACAACCTCCGAAACAAATGTATAGAACAAAAAGTAATCAACCTCTGACCTAGGCGAAATATTGGCACCCCGCAACAACAACTGGGGTGGTTAGGGCAGCTGCTTTCCTTTTGCTCCCTAACTCCTTTCTGTATTACTGAAGAATGGAATTTCGCAGGTAGATCCATAATGACAAAGAGATGCTATACACCAAACTGAATTAGCTTTTTCTTTCTCTTTCTTCGGCATTCATTGCACTGCTTCTATATCCATATGGGTAATATACTTCTTGTAGGTAGGAGAGGATACTTATTGTTCCGCTTACCGCAACACAAGAATCGAACTGGAACGCACTCTACTCTACTAGTACTACTCGCTCTGTTTGATAAAGCTTTATTCTCGTCGTTTAAGCCACAGGAAACAAAAAAGATAGCTAATGTATCTGAAGCGGGAAGGATAGATTGGAAAAATCCAATTGTTGAACTTAATAGAAAATATAGTCGCCAAAGAGATAGATGACTAAAATAAACCAGCGGGGGAACCAGCAAGCTCAGTTGGACTTTCCTCCCGAGTTTCATCTTTCTATGTTGACAATTCACATTATCGTTTACCTGTTGCGATAAAAGGGGGTAATAGGAATCTGCAGTATCGAGGTCAGAAGCTGTATCCGCTTCTTTGTAGTTGAGTCAGAATACGATTGTAATCTGGGTTCTGGCAAAAGAACTAATAGCTGAAACCCTTGTCCTTGCTCGACCCCAACCCGAAAGTCCGTGTTAGTAATAGACCCGAAAGGCTATTATTTCTATTGTTTTTCCTTGTTATCCGGACTTGTGGGTGCCCTATTTCAATTGGTTAATTTGGAGTAAGCAGTAAGCAGTAAGCAGTGTTTTTAGGGTTAGGGTAGAGAGACGCTACTGCTGAAAACAGAGTTTTGCCCGAGTCAATTCAAAAACACCTTGTGAAAGAATGGATTTAGACAAACTCCCGGCCCTGACGCCGAGTCAAACAACTCCCTTCCTCATACTGAGTCAAATACTGCTCTTTATTCTTGACCTTATGAAATACGCTAAGAAACTTGTGCCTGCCATACAATATATATTGATGTAACAGATCATTGTCAACGGGACAGGAATAATGGAGAATATTTCGAGGCGAGGGCGGAAGCATAAGATCTGCTTGCTTGTTATGATGCTATCTTTCTTAGGAATGCCCTTACTGTTGGGGATGGAGGAACAAGGAAGAAACAGAATACTACGATACGAGTAAAAAGAATCCTTTTGACTCAAGAAAACTGATGTAGTATTAAAAACAGGAGGAACACTTACAAGATACCAGATACCAAATGCACACAGACTCTTTATCTTCCTCTCCTCAATCTCAATATCTTGCTAGATGAACTAAGGTCTTATTTATAGGACCTAATGGCAACTACCCTATAACTACTAGATCATAAGGTAGTTATTGAAACTACTAGATTATGATCAAGTGGTTATTGAAATCATCATGTAACCACTATATCATGATAACAATCTAGATAACTATGAATCATATCTCAACACTCCCTCTTGATTCATAGTTGCATACACCTATTTGCGACATAAAATAAATATGCTTTCGAAGTGGAAGTGATTTGGTGAGGATATCCGCAACTTGTTCATCCGTTCCACAATACTTCATTGTGATAGCTCCACTTGCCTGAAGTACTCTTTCGATCGTCTAAAGCTCCTACACAATCACTATCAGTGAAACCAAATAATTTGCATTTAAATTTTGTTTTGAACATCCATTTTAACCCAGTCGCTTTCTTTTCTTTCGGTAGATCCATTAGCTCCCAAGTTTCATTCTTCTCAGTTGACTTGATTTCCTCCTTCATTGCTTTTCTCCATTCCTCTTTTTTAACTGCATCCTCAAAAGTTGTCGGATCTGAAATAAACAAAGCAAATGTTGAGTTATAAATTTCTGTCAGTGATCTGAAATTTCTTGGAGGGGTTTCATCTGAGGAATCCGAATTTGAACTGCTATTGGGTGAGGCTGACGATGAACTTATTGGAGCAAGATCTGTCACTTGATTCTGCGGAGTGTCTAGTTCTGCTGGAATCTGCATTTGTGTTTCACCTTTATTGGTCTCCCAATTCCAACTTGCCCTTTCATCAAACATAACATTTCTGTTAATAATAACTTTGCCACTAACAGGGTTATATAATCGATATGCTTTAGATTGTAAAGAATAACCAATTAAAATGTATTTCTCTGATTTTTCATCAAGCTTGTGATGATTTTGTGAATTCACTAAAGCATAAGCAATACAACCAAAAATTCTTAGATGTCTAACACTTGGTTTCATACCATACCAAGCCTCAAAAGGAGTTCGATTCATAACAGCCTTTGTTGGTGAAATATTCAACAAATAAACTGCTGTTGCAACTGCTTCTGCCCAAAACTGATTTGGAAGATGTTTTCCTTTAAGCAAACTTCTTGCCATTTCAACGACAGTCCGATTCTTTCGCTCAGCTACACCATTTTGCTCCGGTGTATATGGTGCTGTCAATTCTCTGTGGATACCATTTTCTTCACAAAAAGAACTAAACTCATTAGATAAAAATTCACCACCTCTATCTGTCCGAAGTGTCTTTATATATCTACCACTTTGTCTTTCTATAAGTGCCTTGAACTTTCGAAAATTATCAAATGTTTAGATTTCAATTTCAAAAAATATACCCAACTCATGCGACTATAATCATCCGTAAACAATAAAAAATATTGACTTCCACCAAATGATTTTGTATTCATAGGTCCACATAAGTCAGCATGAATTAATTCAAGACAATTAGATGCTCTCCATGCTTTTCCAATAGGAAATGGTTTTCTACTTTGTTTGCCATATATACATCCTTCACATACATCAAGTGTATTAATCTTAGGCAATCCAAAAACCATTCCTTTTTGACTTAACAACCTTAAACCTTTAATGTTAAGATGTCCATATCTTAAATGCCATAAACTAAACTCATTCTTTTGAGTTGTGATAAGCGCATGTCTTTCAATATTTGACACATCAAGTGGAAACATCTTGTTTTGTGTCATGCAAATAGTTACTATAATCAAACCAGATTTCTTATCTCTAATAGTGCATGAACCATCATCAAATATTACTTGATATCCATCATTTACTAATTGTCCAACACTCAACAAATTATGTGATAAAGTAGGAACAAAGAAAACATTATCAAGGTATTTTACCTTCCCTTGATTTGTCTTCACCTCAATTGTTCCTTTCCCTTCCACTTGGATTTGCTTGTTATCTCCAAGTCTAACATTCAACTTGTGAGTCTCATCAATATCTCTAAATATTGATTTTATGCCTGACATATGATTAGAACATCCACTATCCAAAAACCAAATATCATTTGAGATGTTATGAATTTGTGAATGAGTCATAAACAACTTACTATTTTCTTCAATTTTCTCCACATAGCTTGCTTGCTTTTCTCTTTTCCAGCAATTTGCCTTCATGTGACCAAACTTTTTACAATAGTGACATTGAATTCCACTTTTGTAATTTTTTTGATCATAATTTGATTGCCCTTGTTCATCAAAGTGTCCTCTTCCTCTTCCATTTCCTCTACCACGAAATCCTCCTCTGCCACGTCCTCTTCCTGTTGATTTTTTGTCTTCTTCTGAAGTAGAAGACTCTCCCTTAACCTGAAATGCTTTTTCTTCACTTTTTTCAAGTGACCTGTTCAACCTTACTTCATGTGCTTGCAAGGAACCCATTAGTTCATCAAATGAATAAGTAGATAAATCTTTTGATTCCTCAATTGCGGCAACAACATGATCAAATTTCGGAGTTAAACTTCTCAAAACCTTTGCAACAATTATATGATCAGAAAGATGTTCACCATAAGATTTCATTTGACTAACAATTTCAGTCACTCGAGAAAGAAAATCTTGTACCGATTCATTGCTTTTCATGAACAAAATTTCAAACTCATGACGGAATGTTTGAAGTTTTACCGTAATCACCCTTGATGAGCCTTGAAATTCATTTTGAAGTATCAACCAGGCTTGCTTTGAGGTTGTCGCTGCTGTAATTCTTGAGAAGATCGTCTCATGTACAGCTTGTTGAATGAAGAACAATGCCTTTGAGTCCTTCTTTCTATTCTCCCTCAGCCTGATTTCGTCATCTGGATCTGCATATCCATTCTCTATTAAGTCCCAAAGATCTTGAGACTTAAATAGAGTCTTCATCTTGATACTCCAAAATTCATAACTTTTGCCCGAGAAGATGGGGATAAGGGGTTGAGACACGGAATTGCCGTTAAAAGCCATAATGCCTAGTTCAGATTGAAACTAGGCTCTGATACCACAAATGTTGGGGATGGAGGAACAAGGAAGAAACAGAATACTACGATACGAGTAAAAAGAATCCTTTTGACTCAAGAAAACTGATGTAGTATTAAAAACAGGAGGAACACTTACAAGATACCAGATACCAAATGCACACAGACTCTTTATCTTCCTCTCCTCAATCTCAATGTCTTGCTAGATGAACTAAGGTCCTATTTATAGGACCTAATGACAACTACCCTATAACTACTAGATCATAAGGTAGTTATTGAAACTACTAGATCATGATCAAGTGGTTATTGAAATCATCATGTAACCACTATATCATGATAATAATCTAGATAACTATGAATCATATCTCAACACTTACACCTACACCTAGAAACTCCACTTGAAGATCTTGATTCTGCTCTGGTAGCTTAAACGCCTGTTCCCGCCCTTGATTCTTATTCCTCGAACTCAACCTCTCAAGTCGGAATGAAATGGAATATCTTGAGCACTAGAAGTAAAGGCAAGCAGACCATTCACTTACCGCAGGGCTTGCATCCAAAGATACTCGACTTGTAAACAACTAAGGTAAAGGCAAATCCAAGCACACTACTAGGGAAGGAAAGCCAGAGCCAATCCAATAACTACAAAGGGCGGAAGAACCCCTAAATTCTTTCTGATCGTTTCACCTATGTGTTGCGTTAACTAATGGCAAATTCCCTACGTAGCTATTATCTATTGGCTCCTTTAAGTCATTTGAACCTAGGCATCTAAAGCTGCCCTTGCTTTCTTTTACTGACTTGACTCTACCTCTACCCTAAAGCTGAGCTCAATCCTCTGACTCAATAAGTACAACGATTCCTGCTTTATATCCAGCATATTCTCCCCGGTGAAACTCTTTGATATGTTTGTTTTCAATGTCAATTTCTAGTTCTTGTTTTCTTGCTTCTTTATGAGGTTCGGTTCCTTTCTTTATTCTTAATAACCGCGTAACCGCGAGTGGAGCAATAGAAGCTTAGCGCCAACCAAGTAAACAAAGAATGGAAACTAGAAAGTAAATGAAAGCAGTAAAGTCAAATCAAAGAATGGAAACATTGCTCTAACCCGCCTATATCAAAGGAATTTACACTATAAACTCCCTTCCTGTTAGCACAGAATTCCACTGTTGGAGAGTTGCCGAGTATACGAGTTTTGGGTGTTTGAGAAGACAATACAAAGGCAAGAAATTCTCTTCTTGAAAAAGGGAATGGACGGCACTTGACTTTTGATCCATATCAGCTTCCATACCAGGTGCTCCATAAGATAGATATGAAATTCCATGATTCACTTCAAGTCTCGTGTCTAAGTCTGCTCGAGTGGAATCCCTTGTTATTTGTGCTGTGGATTCAGAAGCAGAAAAAGGAGAAAGATCTGAAGAAAGAAAGTCTACAAGATCATATAAGCTAGAGAGGAAGAAAAGAAAGCTCTGAAGAAAGAAAGTCTACAAGATCATAAACTAGAGAAGAAGAAGAAGGATCTGCAATTAAAGTATAATTCGGGAAGAATCCATTTTTGCATGTGGAGGTGTTGGCTAAAGGTATGCTGTTGTATTTACTTATACTTGAATACTTAATAAGAATTTTCCATTCAACCGTTGCTTAAACTGCTTAAACGATGAGAAAGATCGGTGTAAAGGTTTAATAATAACAAAAGAGATAGGGTATATATGAAAAAGTCATCAATAAAAGCAAGAGTTGAGGTGAGAGATGGATTCATTTCCTGCGCTTTAAGTACTGCCAATTCCAGTTTCATCCCATACACTGAATAAGGATCGGGATCGGGATCGGGGTCTGAATCAAGTACTTGCTTTGAAGCGGGAAGGTCAGTTTCAAGGTGGTCGAGTTCAAGAAGTCGAATAGAATGTTTCATGCTTTGGAAAGTATTTATTATAAGTGCAGCAGCGAGATCAGTTATTGGTTTTACATTAGTTGTTGGTTCAGATCTTGTTGAGTCTGTTTGTCGACGTAATTAGACAAAGGATTGATCTGCACTAACAGAAAGGTAAAATATAGCACATAGAGGGTTTTTCGGAGCAAAAGACAAACAAGTAAGGTGCAAAAAGACCAAGCAAGTAGAGAGCTGCGATAACGATAAGTAGAATAAGCTTTATCTATATCTTAAGCGGGGAGTAAATAACACCTTTTTTTATCATACGTATTAAGAAACAGTACTAAGATGAAGCAGTGCATTAGAAAGGTTTAGTCGAAAGTCAGCATAAGCGCAAAGTGTAGTTGAAAGTAAAGAAGCACAAGGGAAGAGTTTAGAGTATAGACCCAGGGAGTGGTAATATGACTCAAATGTATACCTTTATAACCATTTATTTCCATAAATCTATACCAAGTGCTCGATAACAAGCTTAGGCGCGTCGATCATAGGTTCTAGATAGATGAAACTAATTGTCCCGACTCGGGAAATCCTCTATTATGTTGAGAAAAATCCTCCCTTCTAATCTATATAAATAGGAGAAGTATATGTTAATGTATTTAAGCTAAAGCTTCTTCAAAACTTCTTCAATAAAGCTTCTTCAATAATTCTTCTTATTTCTATTTTTTCCAATATGGTATCAGAGCCGTTTGCCTAGAGTAAGTTCTTTCCTCGCTGCCGACTCATCATTGTTGTTTCTCCAACTCCGACGGCAAAAGAAAAGGCTTTCTCCTACTGTTTTTCCGTCATCAGGCTGTTGGTGTGACAAATCTTTCCTCCTTGGTGAACGGCAATTATCTTCTCCACTGCCACTCTACGCTAACGTTTGTTCCCCTGTGGTGTCTCTAGTGCTATGCTCACCAGCACTACCCCACCTTTCCTCTTCTGCTGCAGCTTTCTTCTCTATTGTAGCATCACTATAGCTTCTTCCTTTGTTGTAACTTCCTCTTCTACTGCATCTCTATTATAGCTTTCTCCTCTATTGCACCTCTGTAACATCGTTGTAACTTCCTCCTCTGTTGTAGCTTATTCCTCTACAACATTGCTATAGCTTTTTCCATTGCTACAGCTTTCTCCTCTACTGTAGTCGTCGCCATCGTCATCGCAGTCATAGCAACAGCAACAACAATAGCAACGATTTGCTCTTACAAACTCACGAAGCCTCTGACCTGTAAATCTCTTTACTCTATTGAGGGAAATCCTCTATTCTGTTGAGGAAAATCCTCTCTCATAATCTATATAAATAGGAGAGGTACAGCATAATGTATTTAAGTTAAAGCTTCTTCAATAAAACTTCTTTAATAATTCTTTTTATTTCTATTTTTTCCAATAGTTATTCGCCTAACTTGGTAGAGAGAGTCTTAACAACCAAAACAAGCTTACGGAGTTTCTTCTCAATGGCATTCCTCAGTTACAATTATATGACATGCAGTGAAATATTTCCATTAAAGTATTGACTTCAAATCAACTGTAAATTCAGTATTGCCTTTTCCTGGTTGACTTCGAGAGTTGGTGCAGGGATTAGATTTAGGTATTTTCATTCTAATAAGTAAGCGGGATATGATCTACCCGTTGCGCAAGGGAGGGAACCATCAACATAATAGGGGTGTACTGGACATCAACATAATAGGAATGTATTGGAAATCAACACCGGAACAAGAGCTCTATCGTTCCAAAGAAAAGCAATAGCCCTTTTTCAATCAAAAAGAGAATCACTATTGTCCTGTAAAGATATTAGTGCATTTGCACTATAACATAACCTCTGTAGTTTGATGGGAAATAGATCATGCCATATGCCTAATAGAGCTTATAATGAATTGAAAGCCCATAAAACAAACTAGTTACAGAAAGCAAGCAGACTCATATATTGGATTGAACTCTCTTACTGCTTAGTTTGATTCCGACTACCTGTAACAGAGGTCTGGTTCTCTATTAGCAGTTACAGTAGGCGGGGGCGCTTGTAAATCCATTCTTAGAAATAGGTGGTTTCATTTCTACTTGTGATGTCGTCTTAAAAGCAGTAGTTTGACCCTGTGCCCTAGAGAGGGATGGTGGATTCCTAGTTTTGTTAGCATTAGTTAAAGCATGAAACCAATGCAGTTGTTATCGAATAAAAGGCGGGATACACAGTCCTATCAACAGGAGCTCAATTCTTGCTAGCATTAGTTACAGTTCGAAAGCAGCAAGTAAGTTTTCAATAATGACATTGAATGTTGTTGGGTCCAGCTGGGCGAGCATAGCAAATCAGAGAGAGCAGCGAGCGTGTGCAGCTGTGCAGCGATCAACGGTAAAGAGAGAGAAAATAAGATTTTTGAGTTTTTTGCTTGACGATTAGTGGTCAAATGTTATCAGTTTTGATCCAAATTTTATGTGAAGATTCTTTACAGTAAACTATACAATCTTAACGGTGTTGATCTACGGTTTACCCTCTCTAAGATATTTTCCTGTTATATTCACTTTGTGAGATCTATAATTCTTTTTTAGGAGATCCATCCTATATTATATGATGATATGCTAGAGCCAAAATCTATGTTCTTGATTTTATTATGATTCTCTAGTTATTCTAGAGAAGATTTATTGTAAACCTGTTATCATTATTATTGAAAGTGGAAGTTTGAGGTGGACTACGGTTGATTTTTAACACATTAGATTTTCCACGTTAAAAGATTTGGTCTCATTGATTTTTTGCTCTATTGTTTATACTGTGCTGATTGATATTTCCATTTGGATATAAGTTGATATTTTGATGAGGAACCCATTTTGATACACAAAAAAGAAAAGAATATTATGTTTTAACAGGTTTTTTCCTAATAAGTGGTATTAGAGCAACAGGTTGTTTGGTGCTACTTTTTCTTATGTGATTGAAATGAAGCAATCAGATGGTTTGATTAAATTGAACTCATCAAATTATTCTACTTAGAGACTTCTGATAGAAGATTTGCTCTATTGCAAAGATTTGTATAAGCCTATCAAAGTTAAAGATAAACCTTCTATTATGGACGATAAAGAATGAGAAGTTCAACATAGAAAAGCCATTGCCTATATTAGAAGATGGATGGATATAAACTTGCATGAGTATATTTCAGATGAAATCAGAGCTGACGTTGTTTGGCAAAGGTTAGAAAATCTCTTTGCAAAAAATACAATAGGAAATAGAATTTCTCTTCTCAGAAGACTTGTAAATTTGAAATATAAAGATTGTGGTAATATTATTGAGCACATAAGCCTATTTCAGAGTCTTGCAAACAAGTTGGTTGCTATAAAAATGAATATAGATGATGAGATGCAAGAATTATTACTTCTCAGCTGTTTATCAGAAATTTGGGAAACGTATGTGGTCACTATTTGCAACTCCATGCCAAAGGAGACTCTAACTATAGATATAGTTAAAGACAGTTTGCTAAATGAAAATACTAGAAGGAAAGAACAAGATGAATCTTCTTATGGTGCATTTGTTATTGAAAAACAAGAAAGACGTGGAAGAAGTCATAGCAGAAACCCACATAGATATAGAAGAAGATCCAAGTCTAGAAGAGATATCAAATATTTTCACTGTAACAAGCTAGGTCACATGAAGAAATAGTGTAGGTTTTGGAAGCGAGAACATAATGAAATGAAGAAAATGAGAAAGAGACTAATACACTTGTTATTGAAGGTATTATCACTATTGTCTGTGATGAAGGTTGTGTTAGTCTTACAGCTCAAGATAGTAATTGGGTAATTGATTCTGGTGCTTCATTTCAAGTCACTTCTCATGGTGATTTTTTTAGATCTTACACTGTTGATGATTTTGGTAATGTCGGAATGGGAAACAGTGGTACATCTAAGATTTAGGGTATTGGAGATATTTGCTTGGAGACCAATATTAGGAGCAAATTGATACTCAAAGATGTAAGGCATATTCTAGATATTCGTCTTAACTTGATATCTACAAGTAGACTTGATGATAAGGGCTTTGCACAATATTTTGGTGAAAGCAAATGAAAACTAACTAAAGGTTCTCTGATTGTGGCAAGAGAAAAGAAACTTATCTCTTTTTATGTCATGGAAGCTAAGTTACACAAAGGAGAGATTAAAGTAATTTAAAAAGGTGAAATTATAGATTTTTGGCATAAGAGGCTTGGACATATCAGTGAGAAGGGACTTCAAACTCTTGTTAGAAAGCAGTTCTTACTAGAGTTACAAGGTACATCTCTTAAATCTTGTGATCATTGCTTAGCTGAAAAACACATAGAGTTGCATTTCATACATATCCATCATCTAGAAGATCAGATGTTATTGATTTAGTTCATACTGATGTTTGTACTATACAAACTAGAACTCTTGGAGGTGCTCTTTATTTTGTTACTTTTATTGATGACCATTCTAGAAAAGTGTGGGCTTTTACTTTAAAATCTAAAAACCAAGCACTCGATGTTTTCAATGAGTTTCATGTTAGTGTTGAAAGAGAAACTAGCAGAAAACTAAAGTGTATTCGATTAGATAATGATGGTGAGTATAAGGGTCCTTTTGAGAATTATTGTAGGTTCCATGGTATCAAACTTCAAAAAATAATTCCTAAAACTTCTTAATAAAACGGTGTGGCAGAAAGCATGAATAGAACTATTGAAGAAAGGATTAGATGTATACTTTCTCATGCCAAGTTACCAAAGTCATTTTAGTGGGATGTCATAAGAACTACAATTGATCTGATAAATCTTTCTCCATCAGTTCCTTTGAAAGGTGATGTTCCAGAGAGAGTATGGAGAGGAAAAGATATATCTTATAATTACTTAAGAGTCTTTGGGTATAAAGCATTTGTCCATATTCCCAAAGATGAGAGGTCCAAGCTTGATAGTAAAACAAAAGCATATATCTTCTTGAGATATGATCATGAAGAGTTTGGGTACATATTATGGGATCCAATGAACAAGAAGATTATTAGAAACAGATATGTTGTGTTTCTTGAAGACCAATTGTTTGATGATGGTGATAATATTAAGAAGCCAGAAACCTTTGTTTATATTCCTTGGAGTTTAGGTCCAGTTCCTTCACTTGTAGTTCATGATAATCATGGGGGCGATGAACTAGAAGATTGTGGTGAGAATACCAATGATGATACATCTACAATTGATGATGCTGAACCAACTGAACAGGCACCTCCACCACCAATTGAGATTCCATTGAGAAGATCCACTAGAGAGCGACAACCATCTACTAGATATCTTCCACATAAGTATGTTATGCATACTGATGGGAGAGAGCCAGAAACTTACCAAAAAGCTATTCTACATGAAAATAAGAATGAGTAGGTTAAATCCATGCAAGAAGAGATGTGATCCTTGCTTGAGAACCACACCTATGACTTAGTAAAAGTGCCTAAAGAGAAGAAAGCTCTAAAAAATAAGTGGGTTTACAAACTGAAGACTGAAAATAATAGCTCAGAATAAAGATACAAGACACGACTAGTTATGAAAGGATTCAGTCAGAAGAAAGGTATTGACTTTGAAGAAATATTTTCTCCGGTTGTAAAAATATCCTCTATCCGATTTGTTCTTGATTTGTTTGCCTGCTTGAATTTAGAAGTTGAGCAACTTGATGTGAAAATAGTATTTCTTTATGGTGACTTAGAAGAAAAAATTTACATGGAACAACCATAAGGTTTTAAAGTCAAGGGAAAAGAAAATATGGTGTGTAAGCTTAAGAAAAGCTTATATTAACTCAAATAGGCACCTAGATAGTGGTATAAAAAGTTTGATTCCTTTATGATGAGCCAAGGATATGATAGAACCATATATGATCATTGTGTGTTTATAAAGAAATTTTCAGATGATAATTTTATTATTTTACTGCTATATGTTAATGATATGCTGATTGTTGGCCATGATGCTAGAAAAATTGAAAAGCTTAAAATAGAGCTAAGTAAGTCTTTTGCCATGAAAGACTTGGGATCGGTGAAACAAATATTTGGCATAAAGATTTTTCATGATAGGAAGAAAAGGAAGATTTGGCTATCTTAGGAGACTTACATTGAAAAGGTTCTTGAAAGATTCAACATGAGTAAAGCCAAAGCAGTTTGTTCTCCACTTGTAGGTCATTTCAAGCTTAGTTCGAAACAATGTCCTATAAGTGAGAAAGAAAAAGAAGAAATATTCAGAGTGCCTTACTTATCTGTAATAGGCAGTTTGATATATGCTATGGTTTATATTAAGCCAGATATAACTCATACAGTTGGAGTTATTAGTCGATCTCTTTAATCCTGGAAAGGAACATTGGACAGCAGTGAAATGAATATTAAGATATCTAAGAGGTACTTCCAGGTTGTGTTTATGTTTTAGCAGTGATGAACCTGTGTTAAAAGGTTATACAGATGTAGATATGGCAGGCGATATTGATTTCAGGAAGTCCACTTCGAGATTCTTGATAACATTTGCAGGAGAAGCAGTTTCTTGGTAGTCTAAGTTATAGAAGAATGTTGCTCTATCAACCATTGAAGCATAATACATAGTAATTACTAAGCTTCTATAGGAATTGAGTTTGAAACAGGAAGGATATATTGTTTACTGTGATAATCATAGCGTCATTCATCTTTCCAAGAATTCAACATACAATTCTAGATCAAAGCATATTGATGTGAGATATCACGGTATTCATGATGTGCTTGAGATGAAAGAATTATAATTAGAAAAAGTGCATACTAATAAGAATGTATTAGATATGTTGATAAAGTCTTTGTCTAAGGAGAAGCTTGAAGCATGTATGTAAAAAGCGGGCTTAGGACAACCCACCATATAAGCTAGAGGGGGAGAATTGTTGGGTCCGGCCCATATGTGGGCTTGGACAATTTGGGCCATAAGCTCAAATCAATAATTAAGAGAGAAAGGGCAAAAGGTGAGGGCAGCAAATTAGAGAGAGCAGCGAGCGTGTGCAGCAAAACGTGTGCAGCGAGTGGCGGTGCAGAGAGAGAAAAGCGGAGAGAGAAAAAATAAAGTTTTTGAGTTTTCTACTTGACGATCAGTGGTCAAACGTTGTCAGTTTTGGCCCAAATTTTATGTAGAGAATCCTTACAACAAATTCTACAATATTAATGGTGTTGATCTACAGTTTACTCTCTCTAAGGTACTTTCCTACTATATATACTTTGTGAGACCTAGAATTCTCTTTTGAGGAGATACATCCTATATGATGATATGCTAGAGCCAAGATCTATGTTCTTGATGTTATTATGATCCTCTAGTTATTTTAGAGAAGATTTACTATAAACCTATTATCATTATTATTGATAGTGAAAGTTTGAGATGGACTACGGTCCTGTGGTTTTTTCGACATTGGATTTTTCACGTTAAAAGATTTGGTCTCACAATATGATTGACTTTTTGCTCTATTGTTTATGTTGTACTGGTTGATATTTTCATTTGGATATCAAGTTGGTATTTTGATGAAGAACCCATTTTGATACATAAAGAGGGAAAAGAATATTCCGCTTTAACATTTTTTTTTCCAACACATGTAAGGATCCCATATAGGTTGGTGCTCTAGCCTCGAGTTCAATCTATTGGGCATTGTTTGGGCAATGTATTTACTACTCTTTATTCCCAGTTTAGAGTTAGGGCAACGCTAGTTAGCCACTCTGGGGCATAGGAATACCACTCACTAATATAAGAATAAGAAGCACCTTCTTTCCAACACAAGAAGAAATAGATTTAGTAGAAGAAAATGTCCCCGCTCGCTGTTCCATCTACCACAAAGAAGGTGCTTGCTTTGCTTACTTTCGTGATTTACCCACTGTCCTCCTAACATGCAACATTATACTAAGCTTGTTCCCGCAACTATGGATGAGAGGCAACCCTTTCAAAATACTTGACTCTTTAGCGCACTTGCTTGTGGAATTTAACTGAACGACAATCAATATAAAGAAAGTAACAACGCCCTTAAGTCTATAATATAGAAAATCAAATAGTCAACAACACTGCTTTCAAACTATACTATTCCCTTCTACCTCAAGTCAACAACACTATTTTCATACGATACTATTCCGTTCCAATTATTCCAAGAAGGGATTCCTTTAAGAACAATAAGAACATTGCCTCTCGTCTCCTTTCCTCACACCATCCCGATACGAGCTTAAGTCAACTTTTCGAGCACAAAAATACTTATCTTGGGGATTCTAGGCATTAGCTAATTCCCGTTGGGTCAATTTGAATCCTTTTCTTGAGAACTTCAGTTTCCTGCTTCGCTTGTTGATCCCAATTCCATAACCTAGCTTGTGCTCTGTTGGAAAAAAACTTGTTAAAGCGGAATATTTTTTTCCCTCTTTGTGTATCAAAGTGGGTTCCTCATCAAAATACAAATTTGATATCCAAATGAAAATATCAACCAGAATAGTATAAATAATAGAGCAAATAATCAGTCACATAGTGAGATCAAATCTTTTAAGGTGGAAAACCCAATGTGGGAAAAACCATGGGGCTGTAGTCCACCTCAAACTTCCACTATCAATAGTAATGATAACAGGTTTACAATAGGTCTTTTCTAGAATAACTAGAGGATCACAATAACATCAAGAACATAGATCTTGGCTCTAGCATATCATCATAAGATGGATCTCCTCAAAAGAGAATTATAGGTCTCACAAAGTGGGTATAACAGGAAAGTACCTTAGAGAGAGTAAACTATAGATCAACACCATTAAGATTGTAGAGTTTGCTACAATGATTTTTCACATAAAATTTGGGCTAAAACTGACAATATTTAGCCACCGATCGTCAAGCAGAAAACTCAGAAACCTAATCTTTCTCTCTCATTCTCTCTCCTCTTTTCTCTCTCTACACCGCCGCTCACTACATGCTCATATGCACACACGCATGCTACACACGCACGCTGCACGCACCACAACCTTATCTCTCTCTCATTTTAATTTCTTTGATTTGGGCTCAAACGACCCAATTTGTCCAAGCCCACATATGGGCTGGACCCAACAATTCTCCCCCTCCAGCTCATATGGTGGGCTGTACCAAGCCCGCTCTTTACCGACATGCTTCAAGCTTCTCTTTAGGTAAAGACTTTGTCAACATATCTGATCCATTCTTATTAGTATGTACTTTTTCCAACTGTAATTCTTTCATCTCAAGCACATCACAAATCCAGTGATATCTCACATCAATATGCTTGGATCTAGAATGGTATGTTGAATTATTGGAGAGATGAATGGCGCTCTAACTATCACAGTAAATAGTATATCCTTCCTAGTTCAAGCCTAATTCCTGTAGAAATCTTTTCATCCATAAAGTTTCCTTGTAGGCTTCAGTAATTGCTATGTATTTTTCTTCTGTGATTGGTAGAGTAACATAATTCTGTAACTTGGATTTCCAAGAAACTGCTCCTCCTACAAATGTCATCAAGAATCCTGAAGTGGACTTTCTGGAATTAGTATCACCTGTCATGTCTGCATCTATGTACCCTTCTAATATAGGTTCATCATTACTAAAACATAAACATATTCTGGAAGTACCTCTTAGATATCTTAATATCCATTTCACTGCTGCCCAATGTTCCTTTCAAGGATTAGAGAGAAATTGGCTGACAACTCCAACTGCATGAGCTATATCTAGCCTAGTATAAACCATAGCATATATCAAACTACCTCCTGCAGATGAGTAAGGCACTCTAGACATTTCTTCTTTTTCTTTCTCAGTTGTAGGATATTCTTTTTCTTTCTCACTTGTAGGATATTGTTTCGAACTAAGCTTGAAATGACCTGCAAGTGGAGAACAAATTACTTTGGCTTTACTCATGTTGAATCTTTAAAAAACCTTTTCAATGTAAATCTTTTGAGATAGCCAAATCTTCTTTTTCTTTCTATCACGCAGAATCTTCATGCCAAGTATTTGTTTCACCGATCCCAAGTCTTTCATGGCAAAAGACTTACTTAGCTCTCTTTTAAGCATTCCAATTTTTTCAACATCATAGCCAACAATCAGCATATCATCAACATATAGTAGTAAAATAATAAAATCATCATCTGAAAATTTCTTCATAAACACACAATGATCAGATGTAGTTCTATCATACCCTTGGCTCATCATAAAGGAATCAAACTTCTTATACCACTGTCTAGGTGCCTGTTTGAGGCCATATAAGCTTTTCCTAAGCTTACACACCATATTTTCTTTTCCCTTGACTTTGAAACCTTCTGGTTGCTCCATGTAAATTTCTTCTTCTAAGTCACCATGAAGAAATGCTGTTTTCACATTAAGTTGCTTAACTTCTAAATTCAAGTGGGCAGCTAGACCAAGAACAACTCGGATAAAGGACATTTTCATAACTGGAGAAAATATTTCTTCAAAGTCAATACCTTTTTTCTGATTGAATCCTTTCACAACTAGTCGTGCCTTGTATCTTTGTTGTGAGCTATTATTTTTAGTCTTCAATTTGTAAACTCACATATTCTTGAGAGCTTTCTTCTTGTTAGGCAATTTTACTAAGTCATAGGTGTGGTTCTCAAGCAGGGATCTCATCTCTTCTTGCATGACTTTAACTCACTCATTCTTATTCTCATGTAGAATAGCTTCTTAGTAAGTTTCTGGCTCTCCCCTATCAATAAGCATAACATACTTATATGAAGGATATCTTGTAGAGGGTTGTCGCTCTCTAGTCGATCTTCTCAATAGAATCTCAATTGGTGGTGGAGGTGCTTGTTTGGTTGGTTCAGCATCATCAACTGTAGGTATATCATCACTGGTATTCTTACCATAATCTTCTTGTTCATCTCCCCCATGATCATCATGAACTACAAGTGAAGGAATTGGACCCAAACTCCAAGTAATATAAATAGAGGTTTCTGGCTTCTCAATATTATCACCATCATCAAACAATTGGTCTTCAAGAAACACAACATCTCTGCTTCTAATAATCTTCTTGTTTATTGGATCTCATAATCTGTACCTAAACTCTTCCTGACCATATCCCAAGAAGATGCATGCTTTTGCTTTACTATTAAGTTTGGATCTCTCATCTTTGGGAATATAAACAAATTCTTTACACTCAGAGACTCTTAAGTGATTATAAGATATATCTTTTCCTCTCCATACTCTTTCTGGAACATCAGCTTTCAAAAGAACTAATGGAGAAAGATTTATCAGATCAATTGTAGTTCTCAAAGCCTCCCCCCAAAATGACTTTGGTAACTTGACATGGGAAAGCATACACCTAATCCTTTCTTCAATTGTTCTGTTCATCCTTTCTGCCACACTATTCTATTGAGGAGTTTTAGAAATTGTTTTCTCAAGCTTGATACCATGGAACCTGCAATAATTCTCAAAAGGGACCTCCGTACTCACTACCATTATCGGATCGAATTACTTTAATTTTCTGCCAGTTTCTCTTTCAACACTGACATAAAACTCCTTGAAAACATCGAGTACCTGGTCTTTAGATTTCAAAGCAAAAGCCCATACTTTTCTAGAATGATCTTAAATAAAAGTAACAAAATAAAGAGCATCTCCAAGAGTTCTAGTTTGTATGGTACAAATATCAATATGAACTAAATCAATAACATCTGATCTTATAGATGATGGATATGTATGAAATGTAACTCTATGTGTTTTTCTAACCAAGCAATGATCACAAGATTTAAGAGATGTACCTTGCAACTCTGGTAAGAATTGCTTTATAGCAAGAGTTTGAAGTTCCTTCTCGCTGATATGTCCAAGCCTCTTATGCCAAAGATCTATACTTTCACCTTTTGAATTGTATTAATCTCTCCTTTGTGTAACTTAGCTTCCATGACATAAAAAGAGTTAAGTTTCTTTCCTCTTGCCACAATCAGAGAACCTTTAGTGAGTTTCCATTTGCTTTCATCAAAATACTGTGCAAGGCCCTCATCATCAAGTCTACCTGTAGATATCAAGGTAAGACGAATATCTGGAACATGTCTTACATCTTTTAGTATCAATTTTCTCCCAATACTGGTCTTCAAGCAAATATCTCCAATACCCACAATCTTAGATATACCATTGTTTCCCATTCTGACATTACCAAAATCACCAACAGTGTAAGATTTAAAGAAATCACCATGAGAAGTAACATGAAATGAAGCACCAGAGTCAATTAACTAATTACTGTCCTAAGCTACAAGACTAACACAACCTTCATCACAGATAATAGTAATATTACCTTCAGCAACAATTGTATTGGTCTCTTTCTCATTTTTCTTCATTTCATTCTGTTCTCACTTCCAAAACCTACACTCTTTCTTCATGTGACCTAACCTATTATAGTGAAAACATTTGATATCTCTTCTAGACTTTGATCTTCCTCTATAACCATGTGGGTTTCTACTATGACTTCTTCCACGTCTTTCTTGTTTTTCAGTAACAAATGCCCTAGAAGAAGATTCACCTTGTTCTTTCCTTCTGGCATCTTCATTTAGCAAACTATTTTTAATCATATCTATAGTTAGAGTCCCCTCTGGTGTGGAGTTACAAATTGTCACCACATATGTTTCCCAACTTTCTAGTAAAGAGCTAAGAAGTAATAATTCTTGCATCTCATCATCTATATTCATTTTCATTGCAACCAACTTGTTTGTAAAACTCTGAAATAGGCTTATGTGCTCAACAATGTTACCACCATCTTTATACTTCAAATTTACAAGCCTTCTGAGGAGAGAAATTCTATTTCCCACTGTCTTTTTCGCAAAGAGGTTTTCTAACCTTTGCCAAACAACATTAGCTCTGGTTTCATCTAAAATATGCTAATGCAAGTTTATATCCATCCATCTTCTAATATAGGTAATATTAGTTTGGCAAGTCCCATAGTCCCATATCGGGATAATCAGGCTTATTATCTCCTATTGGAACTATAAATAAGGGCTTGGGCTTTGAAGTCAGATGCACCACAAGTGGCACCACAAGAAAAACCTAAGTGTTTGCTTTGGGTTTAAGTCCATACTCAGTTAAATAGTTTGGGCTTATAGTTGAGGTTTTTCTTATTTAGTATTTTCAGGTGTTTTATGGCATAGGAACATCTTCGTAAGGCATTTGTAATAGTCTCTTTTATAGTAGTGATTTGCACCTCTTTCGTCCGTGGATGTAGGTCAAGGTTAATTGACCGAACCACGTAAATCTGGTATTCTTGTCGCTTTTATTCTTTCCGCTTTATTGTCTTTGTCGGGTTGTCAAAATTACCCTTTGGTAAACTTTCTGGGACTAGCTCTAACAAACTGGTATCAGAGCTTGGTTTCGGGATCTTTTGGCAACGATGACAATAACAAATATTGTTGTCGAGAAATTCGATAGAAATATCAACTTCAGCATGTGGCAACTTAAGATATAGGCCATTATGGTTCAAGACCGAGTTGATTTGACATTACAGGGAGCTGAGAACATTCCAGATGGTACGTCAAAGGAAGATCTTGCGGGTATGGATAAGAAGGCCTGATCGAGCATTATTTTAAATCTCTCTGACGAGGTTTTATGGGAGGTAGCTATGGAGACTACGGCTAAAAGCATGTGGGACAAGCTTAAAGCCTTGTATATGAAGAGGACAGTAGAGAATCGTCTCTACTTAAGGCAGAGTTTGTATATGCTTTGGATGACTGAAGATATATCTATACTTCACATCTTGATAAGTTTGATTCTTTGGTTATGGATTTGGAGAATATAGATGCAAAAATTGATGATGAGGATAAGGCCCTGTTACTTTTGTGTTCTCTTCCCCAATCTTTTAAGCATTTCCGTGATACTATGATTTATGGAAAAGAAATAATTTCGTATCAAGAAATTAAATCTACACTAAAATCTAAGAAGCAGATAGATAGAGATATCACTGGGGAAAGTAGAGAGAATCAAGCTGAAGGTCTGGTTGTTAGGGGAGAACAGATAAAAGAGAATTTGACAATAGTAGATCTAAATCTAGATCTAAATCCAGACATAGAAATTTGGAGTGTAGATATTGTCATAAAATATGGCACATTAAATCTGATTGTTTTAAATTGAAAAATAAATTAAAGCAAAAGGAAAAAATTATTGAGAAAACTACTGAGTCTACTGAAGCTAGTGTAGCGACTGATGAGAATGATGGAAATATTTTCTTTGCTATTGATGACAGAACAAGGTCTAAAAATGAATGGATTTTAGATTCTGGTTTTTCTTATCACATGTGTCCTAATAGAGATTTGTTTTCCACATATGAATCTTGTAATGGTGGAATTGTTTTGATGGGCAATAATGCAGCATGTGATGTTATTGGTAGAGGAACAATCTGAATTAAAATGCATGATGGTATTGTGAGGACGCTCATTAATGTTAGACATGTTCCTGATTTAAAAAAGAATCTCATCTCTTTAGGCACCCTAGAGGCCCTTGGGTGTAAATACACAACTGAATGTGGATTTATGAAAGTTTCTAGAAGTGCTTTTGTTGTTATGAAAGCTTGTAGGTCTGGTAGCTTATATATTTTATAGGAAACTACTGTCACAGGCTCGGTTGTAGTCTCGTTATCATCATTGTGTGATTATGATATCACCAAATTATGGCATATGCGTTTGGGTCATATGAGCGAAAAAGGTTTGAGTATATTGAGCAAAAGGGGTCTACTTTGCAGATAGAGTACTAGGCCATTCGATTTTTGTGAACACTGCATTTTTGGAAAGCAAAAAAGAGTCAGCTTCAATTCTCCGGTAGTTCACAAAACAAAAGGTACTCTTGACTATATTCATTCAGACCTTTGGGGTCCAGCTCATGTTCAGTCTAAGGGTGGTGCCATGTATATGTTGACTTTCATTGATGATTATTCCAGAAAAGTTTGGGTTTATTTTTTGAAGCATAAAAATAATGTTTTTCTAACATTTAAACAATGGAAGGCTTTGATTGAGAAGCAAATAGGTAAACAAATTAAGCGGCTTCGAACAGATAATGGCATGAAATTTTATGAATGTGACTTTAATGAATTTTGCAAAAATGAAGGAATCGTTCGACATCGCACTGTTAGGATGACGCCTCAGCAAAATAGTGTGGCCGAACATATGAACATAACACTCATGGAGAGAGCAAGATGCATGATCTCAAATGCAGGGTTGACAAATGACTTTTGGGCAGAGGCAATTAATATGGTCTGTTACGTTATCAACCGCGCTCCTTCTGTAGCACTTAACTTTAAAACTCCAGAGGAAGTTTGGTAAGGTACTCCTACTGATTACTCTGATTTAAAAATTTTTGGGTGTCCATCATACATGCATATAAATGAAGGAAAATTATAGCCTCGAGCTAAAAAATATATTTTCCTTGGGTATGCTTCTAGGGTGAAAGGATACAGATTATGGTGTTCTGATCCCAAATCCCTAAAATTTGTAATCAGTAGAGATGTTACTTTTGATGAATTATCTATGTTATCTTCTAAAGAGGAATCTACTAGTTGTACAAATGATAGTGCACAGAAGCAAGTGGAGCTTGAGATTGGTAGGTCTGATTCTTTTCAGTCGAACTCTTCTACTCAAAGAATGTCAGTAGATGGTCCCGAGTCTACTAACGCAGATGATCCAGAGGAAGAGCAATATTCCATAGCCAAGGATAGACCATGGAGAGATATTCGACTACCACAAAGATATGCAAATTTGGTTGCATATGCTTTGTTTGTTATAGAAGAAACAAGTGAAGTTGGTGAGCCTACTTCCTACTCAGATGCAGTTTCTTGTGATAATTTCGCTAAGTGGTTGATCGCGATGAATGAAGAAATTGAATCTCTCCATCGGAATAGAACTTGGGATATTGTGGTGCCACCTTCGGGTAAGAAAATTGTTGGATGCAAATGGGATACCATTGCTGAGGGGAAAGTCCTTGTTCAGAAAATTCATACGAAGGACAATTCAGCTGATATGCTTACGAAGCCTCTTCCGGTTTATAAGTTCAAGCATTGCTTGGACTTGGTTGGTGTTTCATTGTTGGTGATTGCCCATTGGGGCTTTTATGAAGAAGGTGGAGCAAGTTTTGTTGGGATATGCCAAGGTGGAGATTTGTTAGTTTGGCAAGTCCCATAGTCCTACATCGGGATAATCAAGCTTATTATCTCCTATTGGAACTATAAATAAGGGCTTGGGCTTTGAAGTCAAATGCACCACAAGTGGCACCACAAGAAAAACCTAAGTGTTTGCTTTGGGTTTTAGTCCATAATCAGTTAAATAGTTTGAGCTTATAATTGAGGTTTTTCTTATTTAGTATTTTCGGGTGTTTTATAGCCTAGGAACATCTTCTTAAGGCATTTGTAATAGTCTCTTTTATAGTAGTGATTTGCTCTTCTTTCGTCCGTGGATGTAGGTCAAAGTTAATTGACCGAACCATGTAAATCTGGTGTTCTTATCGCTTTTATTCTTTCCGCTTTATTGTTTTTGTCGGGTTGACAAAATTACCCTTTGGTAAATTTTCTAGGGCTAGCTCTAACAGGTAATGGCTTTTCTATGTTGACCTTCTCATTCTTCATCATCTATAGTAGAAGGTTTATCTTTAATCTTGATAGGCTTATACAAATCTTTGCAATAGAGCAAATCTTTCATCAGACGCCTCCAAGTGGAATAATTTGATGAGTTCAATTTAATCATACCATCTGACTGCTCCATTTCAATCATACAAGAAAAACTAGCACCAAACAACCTGTTGCTCTGATACCACATGTTGAGAAAAAACCTGTTAAAGCAGAATATTCTTTTCCCTCTTTGTGTATCAAAGTGGGTTCCTCATCAAAATACCAACTTGATATCCAAATGAAAATATCAACCAGCACAACATAAACAATAGAGCAAATAATCAATCACACAATGAGACCAAATCTTTTAACATAGAAAACCCAATGTGGGAAAAACCACGGGACCATAGTCCATCTCAAACTTCCATTATCAATAGTAATGATAACAGGTTTATAATATGTCTTCTTTAGAATAACTAGATGATCACAATAACATCAAGAATATAGATCTTGGCTCTAGCATATCATCATAAGATGGATCTCCTCAAAAGAGAATTCTAGGTCTCACAAAGTGGGTACAACAGGAAAGTACCTTAGAGAGGGTAAACTGTAGATTAACACCGTAGAGTTTGCTGTAAGGATTCTCCACATAAAATTTGGGTCAAAACTGACAATATTTGACCACCGATCGTCAAGCAGAAAACTTGAAAATCTAACCTTTCTATCTTTTTCTCTCTCCTCTTTTCTCTCTCTATGCCGTCGTTCGCTGCTGCACGCTACACGCACCATAACCCTACCTCTCTCTTGTTTTAATTTCTTTGATTTGAACTCAAACGGCCCGATTTGTCCTACCCGGGCTGGACCCAACATGCTCGAGCTCTGTTAGCGCAAGTCAAAGAAACATAATGCATTTATCTTTTGAGTGCGTAAGATCAGATTGCTTTCTCTCTATCTATAAGAGCGAGCTTTACTTCCAGTATCCTGTACCTTCAAGCTGTGTTGCACTTTCTTCTTTTGTACTCAATTCCACACTAACGCACAGTAAGCTAACGCGAGTCGGAAGCAGCTCTTACTCTTAAAACGATATGATTAAAGTAAAGCACCGAACCCATCTCCGCGACTTAGCGTTTCAGAAGCACACGCCATAATCAACCTCCACTGGGCGAGATCGAGCACTGCACCTTAATAAGTGGGAATCTCATATTTGTGACTGTTCTTTCGAAGAGCTATCATAGCATTTAATCTCTAACTGAGGATTACCCTTTCTATACAAAATAAACGACCTTCTTTCATTGAAGAAAAGAATTTGACTAACATAGTGTAGAAAGAAATAACCAACCCACCCATAACATAGCTTGGAACCCCGAAGTAAGCTCCAGCATTCCGAACAATCCACAATGTTAGCGCCATTGCTTGCTCACATATAATATGATATTAGCGCTACACCTAACAAAACTCCTAATTCAAAACTTGCTGCACTTTTTCCCCTTTGCTTCTAAAGTTGACTCAAAAGCTTAGTGCTTACAGTTGCGCATTAGTGAGTTCTTTCCTTCTAACCTTACTGTGTTTGCTTGAAATGTACCACAACATTATCTATAATAGATTAACTGGACTGCTTACTCTGCTGTAACCTTACTGCTAACTCTTTACTCTCAACTCCAATAAGTGAACTCACCCCGCTAAGCTAACGCATCCTTGTATCCCCGGCGAAGCGAACTCTTCTTGATTGAAATGAAGAAAAGAATCTTTATTGAGAATTACCCGCTTCTAAGCTTGCTACTGTACAAAATAATGGTTTGAACTCCCATCCTGGTTGAATTGTTTTAACTCCGTAAGTGAGATCACCTTTGGAATTTTTTACTTTAGAGCTGTTGAGACCTGATTCATAGTTATCTATCTAGATTGTTATCATGATCTAGTGGTTACATGATGATTTCAATAACCACTTCAATCATGATCTAGTAGTTATAAGGTGGTTTCATTAACCACTTCAATAACCACCTTATGATCTAGTAGTTATAGGGTGGTTGTCACTAGGTCCTATAAATAAGACCGTAGTTCATGTAGCAAAATATAGAGAAAGAGATAGATAGATAGAGAGTCTATGTGCACTTGGTATCTTGTAAGTGTTCCTCCTGTTTTTAATACTACAATAGTTTTCTTGAGTCGAAAGGATTCTTTTTACTCATATCGTAGTATTCTGTTTTTCCTTGCTCCTCCATCTCCAACATTTGTGGTATCAGAGCCTAGTTTCAATATGAACTGGGCATTATGGCTTTTAACGGCAATTCCATGTCTCAACCCCTTATCCCAATCTTCTCGGGCAAAAGCTATGAATTTTGGAATATCAAGATGAAGACTCTATTCAAGTCTCAAGATCTTTGGGACTTAATAGAGAATAGATATGCAGATCCAGATGATGAAATCAGGCTGAGGGAGAATAGAAAGAAGGACTCAAAAGTATTGTTCTTCATTCAACAAGTTGTACATGAGACGATCTTCTCAAGAATTACAGCAGCGACAACCTCAAAGCAAGCTTGGTTGATACTTCAAAATGAATTTCAAGCTCATCAAGGGTGATTACGGTAAAACTTCAAACCCTCCGTCGTGAGTTTGAAATTTTGTTCATGAAAAGCAATGAATCGGTGCAAGATTTTCTTTTTCGAGTGACTGAAATTGTTAGTCAAATGAAATCTTATGGTGAACATCTTCCTGATCATATAATTGTTGCAAAAGTTTTGAGAAGTTTAACTCTGAAATTTGATCATATTGTTGCCGCAATTGAGGAATCAAAAGATTTATCTACTTATTCATTTGATGAACTAATGGGTTCCTTGCAAGCATATGAAGTAAAGTTGAATAGGTCACTTGAAAAAAGTGAAGAAAAAGCATTTTAGGTTAAGGGAGAGTCTTCTACTTCAAAAGAAGAAAAAAAATCAACAGGAAGAGGACGTGGCAGAGGAGGATTTCGTGGTAGAGGAAATGGAAGAGGAAGAGGACACTTTGATGAACAAGGGCAATCAAATTATGATCAAAAAAATTACAAAAATGGAATTCAATGTCACTATTGTAAAAAGTTTGGTCACATGAAGGCAGATTGCTGGAAAAGAGAAAAGCAAGCAAGCTATGTGGAGAAAAATGAAGAAAATAGTAAGTTGTTTATAACTCATTCACAAATTCATAACATCTCAAATGATATTTGGTTTTTGGATAGTGGATGTTCTAATCATATGTCAGGCATAAAATCAATATTTAGAGATATTGATGAGACTCACAAGTTGAATGTTAGACTTGGAGATAACAAGCAAATCCAAGTGGAAGGGAAAGGAACAATTGAGGTGAAGACAAATCAAGGGAAGGTAAAATACCTTGATAATGTTTTCTTTGTTCCTACTTTATCACATAACTTATTGAGTGTTGGACAATTAGTAAATGATGGATATTCAGTAATATTTGATGATGGTTCATACACTATTAGAGATAAGAAATCTTGTTTGATTATAGTAAATGTTTGCATGACACAAAACAAGATGTTTCCACTTGATGTGTCAAATATTGAAAGGCATGCACTTATCACAACTCAAAAGAATGAGTCTAGTTTATGGCATTTAAGATATGGACACCTTAACATTAAAGGTTTAAGGTTGTTAAGTCAAAAAGGAATGGTTTTTGGATTGCCTAAAATTAATACACTTGATGTATGTCAAGGATGTATTTATGGCAAACAAAGTAGAAAACAATTTCCTATTGGAAAAGCATGGAGAGCATCTAATTGTCTTGACTTAATTCATGCTGACTTATGTGGACCTATGAATACAAAATTATTTAGTGGAAGTCAATATTTTTTATTGTTTACGGATGATTATAGTCGCATGAGTTGGGTATATTTTTTGAAATTGAAATCTGAAACATTTGATAATTTTCGAAAGTTTAAGGCACTTGTAGAAAGACAAAGTGGTAGATATATAAAGATACTTCAGACAGATAGAGGTGGTGAATTTTTATCTAATGAGTTTAGTTCTTTTTGTGAAGAAAATGGTATTCATAGAGAATTGACAGCACCATATACACCGGAGCAAAATGGTGTAGCTGAGCGTAAGAATCGGACTGTCGTTGAAATGACAAGAAGTTTGCTTAAAGGAAAACATCTTCCAAATCAGTTTTGGGTAGAAGCAGTTGCAACAGCGGTTTATTTGTTGAATATTTCACCAACAAAGGCTGTTATGAATCGAACTCCTTTTGAGGCTTGGTATGGTATGAAACCAAGTGTTAGACATCTAAGAATTTTTGGTTGTATTGCTTATGCTTTGGTGAATTCACAAAATCATCACAAGCTTGATGAAAAATCAGAGAAATGCATTTTAATTGGTTATTTTTTACAATCTAAAGCATATCAATTATATAACCCTGTTAGTGGCAAAGTTATTATTAACAGAAATGTTATGTTTGATGAAAGGGTAAGCTGGAATTGGGAGACCAATAAAGGTGAAACACAAATGCAGATTCCAGCAGAACTAGACACTCCGCAGAATCAAGTGACAGATCCTACTCCAACAAATTCATCGTCAACCTCACCCAATAGTAGTTCAAATTCGGATTCCTCAGATGAAACCCCTCCAAGAAATTTCAAATCACTGACAGAAATTTATAACTCAACATTTGCTTTGTTTATTTCAGATCCGACAACTTTTGATGAAGCAGTTAAAAAGAAGGAATGGAGAAAAGCAATGAAGGAGGAAATCAAGTCAATTGAGAAGAATGAAACTTGGGAGCTAATGGATCTATCGAAAGAAAAGAAAGCGATTAGATTAAAATGGGTGTTCAAAACAAAATTTAATGCAGATGAAAGTATCCAAAAGCATAAAGCTCGACTTGTAGCAAAAGGATATTCACAGCAACAAGGTATTGATTTTGATGAAACCTTTTCTCCAGTTGCTAGATTCGAAACCGTGAGAACTTTCTTGGCTTTAGCTACTCACTTAAGTTGGCCTGTTTATCAATTTGATGTAAAATCTGTATTTTTAAATGAAGATTTACATGAAGAGGTTTTTGTTGCTCAATTTGAAGGTTTTTTAGTTAAAGGACATGAAGAAAAGATGTATAAACCAAGGAAAGCTCTTTATGGTCTTAAACAAGCTCCAAGGGCATGGTATAGTAAAATTGATCATTATTTTCTTCAAAATAGATTTAAGAGGAGCAATAATGAACCTACTCTTTATCTAAAGAAAGAAGGTGAACATAATATTCTAATGGTTTGCCTCTATGTTGATGATATTATATATATGGGTTCATCTAACTCTTTGGTGACAGAATTTAAAAAATGCATGATGAATAAGTTTGAAATGTCAGATCTAGGTCTACTGCACTATTTTCTTGGGTTGGAAGTAAAGTAAGGATCAGATGGAATGTTTATTTCACAAAGAAAGTATGCAATGTATCTACTCAAAAAATCTAATATGATTAATTGCAAAGCTACAGCAATACCCATGAATGTAAATGAGAAATTGAAATTTGAAGATGGTACAAGTTTGACAAATGCAAGATACTACAGAAGTTTGGTTGGAGGTTTGATCTATCTAACTCATACTAGACCAGATATTGTATTTTCTGTTGGTGTAGTATCCAGGTTTATGCATAGCCCAAGCAAATATCATCTCGGAACTGTTAAAAGAATTCTGCGTTATATTGCTGGAACTACAGATTATGGTATTTGGTATTCTCATAATTTTAATTTTAAATTATCCAGTTTCACTGATAGTGATTGGGTAGGAGATTTAGATGATTGAAAGAGTACTTCAGGCAATGTTTTTAGCCTCGGATCGGGAGCTATATCTTAGAGTTTTAAAAAGCAAGCAACAACTGCATTATCGACATCAGAAGCAGAATATGTAGCTGCAACATCAGCAGCTTGTCAAGCAATATGGTTTAGAAGACTTCTTGAAGATCTTCATCAAGAACAAAAAGAAGCAACGGAAATATTTTGTGATAATAAAGCTACAATTGCAATGACGAAGAATCCAACATTTCATGGAAGAACGAAGCATATAGAGATACGTTATCACTTCATCCGAGATCTTATAGCAAGTGGAGCCATAACAATGAAGTATTATGGAACAGATGAACAAGTTACGGATATTCTCACCAAATCACTTCCACTTCGAAAGCATATTTATTTTATGTCACAAATTGGTGTATGCAACTATGAATCAAGGGGGAGTGTTGAGACCTGATTCATAGTTATCTATCTAGATTGTTATCATGATCTAGTGGTTACATGATGATTTCAATAACCACTTCAATCATGATCTAGTAATTATAAGGTGGTTTCATTAACCACCTTATGATCTAGTAGTTATAAGGTGGTTGTCACTAGGTCCTATAAATAAGACCGTAGTTCATGTAGCAAAATATAGAGAAAGAGACAAATAGATAAAGAGTCTGTGTGCACTTGGTATCTTGTAAGTGTTCCTCCTGTTTTTAATACTACAACAGTTTTCTTGAGTCGAAAGGATTCTTTTTACTCGTATCGTAGTATTCTGTTTTTCCTTGCTCCTCCATCTCCAACAAGAGCATTGCCAGCGAGGGAATCCGGACGGACACCGCGAACAGAATCTATTCGAGTGGAATCAGCAACACAGGAAGCTGTGCGCAAGTCAGTTACAAGACATTCCTTAAAGTCAATAATTCACTGAAATCATAGTTTGGGCAATAAGCTCTTCACATGATGTTAGCATAAAATATGTAATTATGCTATATGTAATGCAGAAAAACTTTTATGTCAAGATTGAAATCAAATAAATTAAATCTGACAATATTACGATGCATACCTTTTTTTTGTTGTTCAGGAAAATAAACCTTATCTGATCTACAAGCGCTTCATCTTCGGATCTGAAATATCAATCTGCAAGGATCTGCAAGGAGAACTAGATCCTTCTCTCTTCCTATCTTTTCATAGGACCACCTAGATTGATGGATTAGGTCTTTTCATAGGACCACCTAGATTGATGGATTAGGAGATTATGAGAGAGGGAGATTGAGAGAAAAACATTAATCTCTCAATTTCTGAGATGCTACTCAGATGCATTCTAATGCACACAGATACACACTGATTATCATATAGCCCCCTAAAGGTCCTGTCTATTTATTGGCGAGAACAGAAGGTCTAGGATAAGTTATTAGGAGAGTTCCTCCCATCAAGATTATCTCCTAAGGAATCCTATTTTAACATGGACTTCTTTTTTATTGGCCAATAACCATAATTAGAATCCAATAATATCTATAATATATCTTACCTAATTAAATAGGGTCACATAATATAACATTCTCCCACTTGGCCCAATAATTGGTAAGATACAAAAAGACTTAAAAATAAAAAATAAATAAACAAAATTTATTTAAAAACAATTTGACTCAATTGGATTTTGAAATTTTTAGAAAAACTATATATACGCACGTGAATTTTAGAAAATAGGCCAATAAGTCAAATAATAATAATAATACATTAAGTATGACTAACAATATGAGTCATAACAGTTGTATGTCATCAGTGTCACACTTCCTTCTATGTACCACAATACTGTTATCCTTTCATAATGTAGTTCAAAATGACCCATATAATTTATCTTGTCAAGACAATTCTATCATCACATTCAACCATAATATGTACATACATAATTGTGAACAGGATAGCAAAAACAAATAACTTTAAGTACGTAAGTAAGAATGTCAATTATAGTATCCACTCAAATATGCATCACCATATCCTTTATGGTTACCCACAAACTCAATCATAAGAACATGTCTTTTTAAAATACTTTAGACTGTAAGTCCTAAGTGAATGGATCAGCAATCAATACAATAGAACTCAAGTAATTAATTGACATTAGATGTTTCTGGACTCATCTTCTCTAACCATCAAGTACTTTATACCATAATGCATATAGATGCAATAGTACTTGTTATTCTTAGAGAAAAAAACTACTGCAATATCATAAAATATCTTCAACAACTTAGTAATTGAGTCTGACTACATCAAGTCCTGAGATAAAAATTTTACAGCAAAAAATTTGATTAATGGCCTCAAAGCATGCCACAAAATCAACTTCGATTATTAATAATAATAAATTACCCCTCTAATTGATATAGATATTAACCGTAAGGTGTACTTCCTATTATCGAGGTAATTTCATACATACATATGAGCATATAATTTTTTGTCCCTTCCAGATATCTTATTACTTTCTCTGTAGTCCTTTAATATTTTTACTTCTAGGTAACTTCAATATATACCTAATATTTTAATTATAAAAACTGATATCTTTTCTAATACAAGCTTGAGCATAGACTTTCAACTGCGCATATACAAAGAATATCCCCTTTATCTGATTCTTTTTAAGTCATTTTCAAGCATTTAACTAAAATTTTGCTTTTATGATTTACTGAACAAAACCATATATTAAAATCATTTCAAGACTCGGTTGATATATCCTTTCTAAGATAATCTTCATAATCATTGAGGTCTATCCTTGAATTACTCAATATTAATAATATAAGATGTCTCATTCATATCAACCATATTAAAACTTTTAGTGATAAATTCTTGATTTAGTATAATAAATCAATATCACTATTGGTAAGGCAAAATATTATCCATATATAAGACCAATATAATAAACTTATTTTCACTAATATAAATACTGATTAATAGTATTTATCTTAAATTTGAAAATAATGATATCAAGAACCTTTATATATCATTACCTTGAAGCTTGTTTAAGGTCATAAATGGATTCCTGAATTTGCATATCAAACTTTATATTTCTTTCATTTTCTTTGTAAATCAGTTAGAGTAACCCATATAAAGTTAGATCTTTTAAAAATATTTTTATATCATTATGATATAACTTAAACTCATAATGAATCACTAATGTCATGATGATTCTTAATGAGTTAATTAAAAATCTCATTATGGTTGATACATTCCTTATGAGTAAAATTTTTAACCACAAGTCTGACCATTATATCGTTTGACATTGTTCTTTGAGCCACATTTATATAATAGACTCTTTTATAATTATTTGACAATTCGATAAATTTATCAAACACCATTTTGGTTATTAATTTTAACTCTTCTTTTATTGCATCATATTACTTTTCAGAATCATTACGACTCGAGACAAAAATAAGGGATCCAGATTCCTATATCATAATATAATTTTTATAGATATATAACATAATAATCATAAATGACATGATTCCTTCCCTTTTGAGATATTCTTAAAGTTATCAATTATAGTTGTTCTACAAAACCATTAACAATGATATCAATATAATATGGGAGTTTAGTAATGTTATTTTATTATTTACTTTCATCAAATCATTTAATAATTTGAGTAACAACAATCTCTCGAATAATAAAGGAGTATTAACTTGTATCTCCTCTATATCAAAATTAAATTTCGAGATTTTCACTCCCACTTATTTGTTATTTTATAGGAATCTTATGTTACTAGATTTAATTGTCCTCGTACTATGATTATAGCAATAAAATATGTACCCCTTTAAACTTTTCTGAATAGATAATAAAATATTAAGAAATAATTATTAAATCTAATTTTCTTTTATGTGAGTTTAAGATCTTTATCTCCACAAGACAATCTCAAATATATAAATATCTTAAGTTCGGTTTCCTATCATTTCATAACTTAAAAGAAGTCATGTAATTACTTACTAGTAACACCATTTAAGATATACATAGTTGTCCTTGGAGCTTCTTCTCACATTGATTTGGGTACAAAAGAATAATCTATCATGCTCCTAACCATATCTATAAGGTACGATGACATTTTTCAGCAATCATATTCTGCTGTAACACATCTGATAAATCATATACCTTATTTTTCTAAGAATCTAGCAAAAGAATTATGTTCATCATAAATACCATAAAATTTATCACCCTTGTTAGATATGATAATCTTGACTTTTCTATATAATTGTCTATCAACTTCATTTATATACACTTCAAGAGTGTAAACGGTCATAGACTTTACATGAATTAGATATATATAATCATATCTCAACAGATTATTTATATGTTGATAAAATATCTCTATTTAATGAGACATAAATATAGTGATAAACATAACCTAAGGAGTTTATAAAACTACATTTTACTTCAATATTTAATTGTAGGATCATTGTAAACTTATGATTCATATTAATTCTACATAAACTATTATACATAATTCAAAGGTTAATTTTATTGAATCACAATAAGTTTACAACCACCAAAAAGGGAAATAATATTATAACAATTCTAGGTAAAGAACTTAAATTCCTAGAATTATAAGAACATAACATGGATTCTCAAGATTTATCAAATTAAATCATCTTTAGATATAAGCGATAAATACAAACTAATATTGCTTTCACTTTAAGATGATTCCCTACATTGATAAATATCTCATTCTCTTTTGATTTTATCCCTCTTCATTTTTTCTTTTATTTTAATAAAAATATCTATTATTGGTAACATATGATGAAGCATTAAATTAATCCATCAATAATATCCGTAATATTTGATTTGAACCAGTTCTAATTATACCTTTTTCATTTCAAATCAAATCTTATAGTTTCTTCTTCACATATGTGAAGATATTCTTTTATGAGTTTATATAGTAATTATAAACTCAGGTGAACTTACGCTTCATCCTTATTTTAGTATTACCTACTCCTTGAGTAGTACTCAAAATATTATGAGTCTTGAGCTTATAGCTTTATCATTTATTTTAAGGATATAATCTTAAATTCCTCAAATACTATCATAGTAAGGTGTCAACTAATGACTTATCAGATAATTTAAATTGATCCTTGATATTCTCATGCGCTAGTTGTAAACTGTGTTGAAGTCTAAATATTATAAAATTGAGTCTTTCATACATTTCTTGATCAGTCACCTCAATTATTTATTTCACAGAACTTTCAGTAATTAATATTATGTTATGTTCAATTAATCTGATCAAGATCTCACTCACTCAATACAACTTGTATATGTTCAAGCCATTTATTTCAGAAAGTATAGGGACATTTACAGAAACACAATAAAGGAAGTGCCACAGTAATAATATAACATTAATGCTTTGAGTTTCCAAAATATGATAAACTATTGATATCATCTATATTTCACCTTTGGGTAAAATATTGACATATTTAGTATTCACTCAAAATCACTTATGGAGGACTGATACTATCCTTATGGAATAGTATTGTTACCTTTGGGTATACAACCCTAAACTGCAAGAATATCCAAAATAGTATGATCCTACCCCATCACATAATTATTTAAAATAGATTCTCCTTTGAAATTATCTAAATCTTATAATTATATGTGTTATCGTGAATATTATTTTATTTAATGTCATTTAGGATGAATTCTATAATGTATTTTTATAGATTATTGATCCAGGTCACTTTGGTGGCTACAGGACCAATACAAAAAGATAAAATACAGTCTAAAATATCCCATGAATAACATGAACTTTATTGTAATTCATATCTCATAAACCTATCATCCCAAGCTACTTTAGTAGCTACCGGTCAAATAAAACTTAGGAAGATAAATTACAAATAATATTTACTAAATTTTTTTTATACTGATTCATACTGTCATTATGAATATTATTTTTATTTAATATCATTTAGGACTAATTTCATAATGTATTTTATAAATTACCAGTCCAAGTCACTTTGGTGGCTGTAGGACCAATACAAAAATATAAAATACAATCTAAAATATCTTATAAATGATAAGACCTTTATTGTAATTCATATCACAAAAGTTTATCATCCAAGGCCACTTTGGCAGCTACAAGTCAGATAAAACTTAAAGAGATGAATTACAAATAATATTCATCAAATTTCTTTAATTTATGCTAAGCAATTCAATAATAGAATAACAACCATAATAATTATTGAACATTAATGTTAAGCAATTCAATAATAGAATAACCATAATAATTATTGAACATTAATGTTAAGCAGTTCAATAATAGAATAACCATAATAATTATTGAACTTTAATCAGCAAAACAAAACTCATATGATAATCATGATAACATATAAATCATATCTTCGTTGTGTGAAAGGTAAATATTATTTCATAATTTTAAATATATACATGTGAATAACTAAATAAATATCCAAAAATAATAATTAAATTTTATTTACCACATGTATAATCAATAATTCATATGAGAAAACTATAAAGTAAACCATAATTTATATATTTTTTAATCAAAAATTAAATCAAATCAAATAATCAAAAATATAATCATGATTAAATTCAATCATAATTATAATAAATCAT